>NC_056744.1:1006099963-1006392463 GCF_019279795.1 Protopterus annectens | reverse complement strand
ATGAGTTCCATGATAATACACTCCATAGCTTTACAAACCAGACTAGTCAGGCTTATGGGGAGATAGTTTCCGGGGTCCGTTGTGGCACCACCTTTGTGGAGTGGGACCACTGTAGCTGTACTCCATTCTTTGGGTACATATCCTGTAGTAAGGCTAAGTTTGAAAAGTGACTTAATGTGAGGGTTCAGTTCTTCTTGGAGCTCGTGTAAGACACAGCCTGGGACACCGTCCGGTCCCATAGATGCTGTGTTTTTTGCTTTGGAGAGGGCAGCTTTCACCTGTGCATCTGTGATGTCAGGGAGGTTACATTCAGTTGGGATAGGCGTTTGCTCCTTTGGGGGGGAAGGCGAGGAGAGATTTGCGCTGAATCTGTCTGCCAGGATGTTGGCTATGTCTGTAGGTTCGGTATATTTTGTACCGTTATGCAACAATTCAGAGCATATCAGGGAGTTTCCGCCCATGTTTCTGACATAACTAAAGAATGACTTGTGATTATCTTTAGTGTCTAGGGCAATTTTTCTTTCAAAACTGGCCTTTGATGATTTTATGAGGGATCGAAGTTTCTTGCTAATACTGATCAGAGATGCCTTCCCTTTTTGGGATTTTGCTCTGTCATGTAGTAGCTTCCTCCTTCTGTTGTATAGCTTATTTATGGCCGGGGTCCACCAGACCGGTCTCCTGTTTTTGGAGGAGTGAGTCTTGGTTTTATTCGAGATAGCACGATCCATGCATTCCTGCAGGTGCTCATAGAATGCATTTGTAAAGGATTCTGCGGATTGGGCTGTATTATCCTTTGGCCCAGGGGCTTTGAAGGATTCCACCTCAGTCTTGAGAAGTGCAACGTTGGCTTTTGAGAAATTCTTTACAGTGATTTCCTTGGCTGGGGGTGGGGACAGGATATGGATGTCCAGGGAAATTTGTTTATGGTCTGATCTTACCAATGAGGCGTTTACCTCTGGTGTGGAACATGGAGTCCTCATGTTGGTGATGACCAGGTCCAATATGTTGTTCCCTCTTGTGGGAATGGTGACCAGTTGTTCCATTGCACTAGAATTTATAAATTCAAGGAACCATTGGGCGAGGGTGTTTGGGCTTGAGTAGTTTTCCCAGTCAATGTTTGGGTAGTTGAAGTCACCTAATAACATAGTGTTTGGAGAGACCTTCATATTCTCCAGTGTTCTCAGGAATGCCAAGTGGGGTTCCTGTAATAGGGAGGGTGTTTTGTAGCAGGCTACAAACTGAAAGGCAGTTTTTCCCGCTGTTAGTTGCACATGGATGGTTTCCGATGCTTCGTGCAGTGCCACTAACCTGGAGGTGTAGGTATCTTTGATGAATATAGATACTCCCCCTCCTTTTGTGCTTCGGTCCGAGTTTTGGGGCCGAAACGCATGGTATGAGTTATAACCTGGTAGTGCTGGGGTGCTCTCAGGAGCCTTGAAGCAAGTTTCTGTTACTGCACAGACATCGATTTTCTCCATACTGAGGAGAGTCTTGAGTGCGTGCATCTTGAGGTTTAGACTTCTGGCATTGAGTAGCATTACCTTTAGTTTTTTTATCTTTGGGTTGTCTATGGAGGTGGGTTTGTCCTTTGAGCCTTGCCTAAAAAAGGCACTATGGGGGTGGCAAGAGCCTTGGCCAGTATACGAAAGCCTAAGGGTGACAGGTGCAAGCCGTCCCTAGCGAAGCAACGTGGTTTGTCAAGCATGTCATCCCAGGCTGACAGACACTGGATCCCCTTTGAATGACACCAATACTTTAGCCAATTGTTGAAACTGATCATTTTGTCTTTATATTGTGGCATCATTCTTGGTGAGGGCAAGATGCTACTCAAGGTCAGGGACATACCAGCCTGGGCTACATGGTCAGAGAGCTCCTCTATGTCTCTTTTCATGTAGTCCAGGGAGGTACATCTCAGGTCATTCACACCAGCATGGACAATGACGGAGTCATACTTGTACTTGCTTTGGAGTGACCTGAGTGCTTGCGTTATGTGGCGGATCCTGGCACCCGACAGGCAGCTTATAGTGACCTTTTCCTTGTTCAGTCTGGTGATAGGGACGTCAGTGTGCCGGTCAATAAAGTTCCCTATAACAAGTGTATTTGGTGTGTTGTTTGGCCTTATGGGCTGTGACTGTGAGGCACACTGATTTTGTGAGATATGTGATTTGTGGGTATTGTTGAGGGGTGGCTGTTGCTTGGATATCTGCTTAGGAGGTCTTTGCTGTTTAGGCAGATTTTTATTTAGAGCCTCCGAGTATGTTTTTGCGTGTTTATGTGTTGGGTATGCAGATGCAATAGGTCTGTGTGAGACTGGATTTGTGGTGTGGGTGGTTACCTTTTCCTCCTGACTGACTGTGCCAGTCTTCTGTTGAGAGAGCTCTGCCTCCATTTTGGCTGTGTAACTGCATCTCTCACATGTATTAGAGTTTGTTGAAAGGAGGAGAGGGTTGTCTGTGTACATAAGGCAATTGTAACATTGCCTCAAAATTCCCAGATTCACCAGCTGGACTGGAGAGTAACCTTGAAACTGACCCTTGGACGTACCAGATTAGTATAGGGAACTGTTTTTTTTTACTGATCAGATTAGTGAAGGGAACTGATTTTTCACTTGATCAGGAAGGACCAATCGGGAGACTAATACTTATGAGAAGTCAAGGAGGGTGTAGTGCTTTATTTAGTTAGTGTTTCCTTATAAGAGCTGAACAAGTGCAGGGATTTAGAAAGAGAATAGAGTGATTACTTTGAGAGTTTGAACAGTTCTAAGGGAAAAAGTGAAAAGCAGACTTTGTGGAGCCTGGAATAGTTTAAATCTGTTTAGGTGGCGCTGCCCGACGCTGCTCAGTGCGCAAAACCGCGCAAAAAAAGAGAGTTGTAGGGTTTTAAGAGAGAGAGAGATCAAGGAGGTTAGAATTGACCCAAAATGGCCAATAAAACTACAGCTTCTAGGTAGTAACCACTCCTCCAGGGACAGGCAGGCTGTTTAGTGTTAACCACTCCCACTGGTGAACACAGAGACTTCCCTTTAGCCCAAGCAAGCACTGGCCTTCCAGAAACTTCCAAACAGTTCAGAACAGCAAATCTGTAACTGAACTTTCTGAACTTTCAGAAAGTGGGAAAAAGCTAGATTTTTTTTTTCTTTTTGTTGTAGTTTAAAGGCACTAGAGTTTTAGGTTTGTTCTTCTTTGATTGCATTAAACTTGGAACAGCAACCTTTCTGTGTTTTTTTTTAACCCCGCAATCTTAGTTTAAAATATGCCATTGATTATTTTCCCAATGATGATGTTAGAGTAGTCTTCTAAGACCAACATAATCCAAGCAGCTACTTATAAACTTTTCCTTCTAATTTTGCTGATAGTATTATATTTAGTGAATTCTTTAATATTGAAGTTAGGGCCCAGTGATGAACTGCCTACTTTTTGCTACTGTTGCAAGTTCTATGATGTGCCTGGGTAGTGAGATTGAGTGAGATTACTCAGCCCTAAAGAGTAGCATACCTACTCCTTGAGACAGGTGATGTATAGCATATAAATGAGCCTCTGTGCAGGCTAGAAGCTGTTGTATAAATAGTAGTAGTACAGAACTCAGGGAAATAAGAAAGTTGATAAAATTAAGTTTATCACATCACTGCATATCTTGATTCAAAAGAAAATATAAAGATTGGATCATCTTGGTCTGCTTTGGAAAAATATTCTATAGTTACTAGCAGTTCCCCTCACTGCATAAAATGGCCACTGAATTTTAAGGATGGAAAATGACCACGGAGAAGAGGTGTATTGTATCAATGCATGACTCAGTTCCCTTCTTCAGAATGAAAAATAACTCAAAAGGATCACCAACAAAACCTATAAAGGTATGCCATGTATGCAATTGCCGTCTCAATCAGCACCCTTAGATATTTCTGATTTTGACTTACAAATTTTTTTCCATTGCCCATACTTAACATTTATTCCTATCACTTTAATAAGTAGTATTATCACTAGCGGAAGCCCTTCCTTTCAGCTTCTCCATTTTATCATTTCACCACTTTTCATGACATAGGAAAGCACAGTTATCTTCTTTTTCCTTGTTTTACTCACTTCATCACCATAGAGGCTGGCATTTTTCAAAGAGTCATTTTTTTGATTTGGATAATTGTTCTTTGCACTGCCCAGCCATTTATTTCATTTACTTTTTTATAAGCCTATCTTGCATTGTGTTTCTCCCACCGTCCTTATTTTAAACAAGCCATTATGTACAGTGAGTGTTAGTCTTAGCTGTTACTTTTGATTTAATCCCTGCAAAAAAATAAATACATGAAAATAATTGTATAAAAATTACAAGATAGCGCATACATGGGCTGATTTTAGTTCATCCAAAGTATGCTTTCTGATTTTTTACCCAAGGAATATCCCTGAACGATATCTAGAACATTCTTTTTCTTATATAAAACTGAGCATGGGAGCCTACATCTTCCGGACATAGACCCCCATATATTCCCCATCCCTACCCTCAAATGGCACCCTTTATTTTCAGTGTAGTATACTGCTGCTCTGTCATTCCTCTGATCTATGTCAGAGGCCACAGTGGTGTAAATAATGTTTCTAACATCTCTTCATAACATAACCCCCTCTACCTCAAACCAATAATTCACCTTGTGCTTATGTTGTACTTCTGCTGCTAGTATGATGAAGAGTATGCTTGCCAAACTGAACAACTGTATCACTCTTCCTTTTCTCATGCTTTAAAACTTAAATCTATTTCACTTACTTCCTGGGCAGTCTAATTTAACAAGCACCCAAAGTTCAGACCACTTTCTGCACTGATATACATGGCTCTTCAAAAATTGCTTTGCAATTGCGGATCTCCCCTTTTATTAATTTTCAGTTGTTTGAAATTTTGCCCTTCCTATCACCTTGTTCCCTCACTACTCTTAATATGATTTGCCTTTTTTGTGCCTCTGGTTTTAACATCTCTGTTCTAGTTCTTTTCGGTTACTTACAGTCACTTAGACTCAAGCAAGTAGGTATTTTGTGATGGGTGTATGGCACTGGCCTGACCAACACTAGTTCAACTACTTTACTATTTTCAAATGATGCTGTTAGAGAAGCTGGTAATTGTATGAGAGAAATATCTTGAATTGGCCAACACTGATGTAGTTACCCAAGAGTTGATTCTTTTATGTTTGGGGATTTGGGGGCTGCGGGCAAATTTGCCTCCCACATATTGAAAAATGTTTTTTAAACTTTTGGAATGCCACTTCAGACTGGCTGTTTTCATCCAAAATGGTATTTGAATTTGTGCTCTTGTCATATAGTAGGAATTAATGGCTTTGTTCTAGACACTTCAGCAAAGTGGGTTTAAGAAAAGATCAAATTAACAAGTCAATCAAAAACAGTTCATAGGTAAGTACTAGGCTATCTGCCTGAGGGCATTTATAAGCATAGCCAGAGTGTGTCGGCTTTCACCACCCCATTGATTAATTAACTGATCCTCTGTCAAGCAGAGCCAATGAAGTGATCCCAGGGGTGTATTTTCTGTTTCCCATCCACTCGTCAAGGTTTCTCTTGAAGAGTGTTAGTGAGGGACTCTGCCTGATGTAATTTGGAATTTTGTTCTAAAGCATGGTGAGTCTCTGTGACAGGAATCTACCCCTCCAGCATGTTCTATTTATTGTTGTGGTGAGGTTTAGCTCACAAGAGCGCATGGCTCGCAGTGACTTGGATTTTTTTTAGGTGGAGCATGTCCATCAATTCTGAGTTGGACATGGCTTTGTAAGTCAGGCAGAGATCACCTTTGAGTAAGCGATATGCCACTGAGCACAGCCAGAGTTTTTTCAGTCGAGCTGCATAGGACATATGTTTGAGGCCAGTAATCCTCTTGGTGAGGTACTTTTGTGGTCTTTCCAGCTGTTGGAAGTGCCTTGTGAGGTACATCCCAAATGTGGCATTGTACTGTATGATGGGTCTAATGAGTGACAAGTAGAGGGGCACCATAACCTCTTTATTTCTAGATGCAAACCCTTTAGTACTTAGATGGGCCACATAGAAGGATTTCCTAACTACTTTGGCAATATGATTGTCAAAGGAGAGATTACTATCTACCTGGGTCCCCAGATCTCTTATTACCTCTTCTGTATTAAGGGGGCTGCCACCTATCTGGTAATTCGTGGGTGTTTTGTTTTTCCCAAATGGGATGCCTATGCATTTTTTGGCATTTAACTTGAGGCCATGACTTTGACACCAGGTGTCCGTCTCAGTAAGGCCCTTTTGGAGGATGTCCATGTCAGCCAGAGTCTCAATTATGGCTCCCAGTTTGCAGTCATTGGCAAACTTGGTTAGCCATAGTCCTCCTGTATTTGCCTGTACTTCTGAGAAGTATATGCCGAACAGTAAAGGTCCCAGGACCGAGCCTTGTGGGACACCGCTTGTGACTTGTTTAAACTCAGACCTGGAGCCTGCTATTCTTACCATGTGAGTTCTGTCTGTAAGCCAGTTGGCAACCCATCTCGTGACGTAGGGGTTTATGTTCAGGCTGGTGAGTTTTTTTGTAATACCCGAGTGGGGAATGGTGTTGAAAGCCATGGCAAGGTCAAGGTACGCTGTGTGAACCACCTTTCCCTCATCTATGGCCTTGGTGACTGTCTCGAAGAAGTCATCCAGGTTTAGTGGGCATGATCTGCCCTTAACAAAGCCGAACTGGGTCAGGTCAAGTGTTTGGAGGTTCCCAATGAATTTGTTAATGAGTTCCATGATGATGTGCTCCATAGCCTTGCAGACTAGACTAGTCAGGCTTATGGGGCGATAGTTACCAGGGTCAGTTGTAGCCCCTCCTTTGTGGAGAGGAATAACCGTTGCTGTGCACCATTCTATTGGCACGTAGCCTGTGGAGAGGCTGAGGACAAACAGCGTGTTTAGGTGGGGGGTTAGTTAGTTCTGTAGTTTGTGCAAGCAGCACTGGGACACCGTCTGGTCCCACTGATGCTGTGTTTTTGGCTTTTGAAAGGGCTGTTTTCACCTGTGCATCTGTGATTTTTGGGACACTACACTTTTCTGGTATTGTTGTGTGCCCTTTTGGAGGTGAGAGGGGGGGGGGGTGAAGCTTCCTTGGCTATTTTTCTTTCGAAGTTAGCCTTGGATGTTTTCATGAAGGACCTTAGTTTCTTACTGATACTGATCAGGGATGTCTTTCCTTCTTGGGATTTGCTTTTTTTTCTGAACTAATTTCCTCCTTCTATTGTATAGCCTGTTTATTGCAGGGGTCTACCAAACTGGTTTCCCTCTCTTAGAGGAGGGAGCCTTGGTGTTGCTAGGGATGGCATGATCCATGCATCCTTGTAGGTGCTCATAGAGTGCATTTGTAAAGCTTTCTGCATCTTGGGCAGCGTTATCCTTTAGCATGGGGGCTGTGAAACTTACCAACTCTGCCTTAAGAAAGGTTAAGTTTGCTTTAGAAAAGTTTTTTACTGTGGTTTCCATAGTTGGGGATGGTGACGGGGTGTGGACATCCAGAGTGATTAGTTTATGGTCTGATCTAACCAGTGATGGGTTGACCTCCGGTGTGGAACACCTGTCACCCATGTTGGTGATGATCAGGTCCAATATGTTTTCACCTCTGGTAGGGGAGTTTACCAGCTGATCCAGGACATTTGAGTTGATGAATTCCAGGAAGCGCTGGGCCTGGGAATTTGTACTCGAGTAGTTTTCCCAGGGAATGGTAGGGTAATTGAAATCGCCCAATATCAGGGTGTTTGGTAGGACCTTCATGTTTTCCAGTGTCTCCAGAAAGGTGGAGTGGTGGTCCTGGGTCATGGAGGGTGATCTATAGCAGGCCACAATTTGCATTCCAAATTTGCCCAGTGTTAGTTGCACATGGATGATCTCAGAGGTATCATGCTGCGCCACTAACCTGGAGGTGTAGGTATCCTTGATGAATATGGATACACTCCCTCCTTTTGTGTTTCGGTCCTTGTTCTGTGGCCGAAATGTGTGGTATGAGTTGTAACCCGGTAGCGCTGGGGTGCTCCCTGGAGCCTTGAACCATGTTTCAGTTACTGCACAGATGTCGATGTTCTCCATACTGAGGAGTGCTTCGAGCGCATGCATTTTGAGATTTAAACTCCTGACATTGAGTAGCATAACCCTCAGTTTTTTGTTAATTGTGCTGTTTACAGAGGTGGGTTTGACTTTTGAGCCTTGCCTAAAAAAGGCACTATGGGGGCAGCAAGAGCCTTGGCCAGTATTCAAAAGCCTAGGGGTGGCAGGTGCAAGCTGTCTCTTGTGAAGCAACGTGGATTGTCGAGCATGTCGTCCCAGGCTGACAGTCACTGGATCCCCTTTGAATAACACCAGAAGCTTAGCCAATTGTTGAAATTGATCATTTTTTTCTTTATACTGAGGTATCGTTCTTGGTGAGGGCAGGATGCTACTCAGGGTCAGGGTCATACCAGCCTGGGCTGCATGATCAGAGAGCTCTTCCATGTCTCTTTTCATGTAGTCCAGGGAGGTATGTCTCAGGTCATTCACACCAACATGAACAATGACAGATTCATATTTATACTTGTTCTGGCGTGACCTGAGTGCTTGTGTTATGTGGCGGATTTTGGCTCCCGACAGGCAGCTAGCAGTAACCTTCTGCTTGTCCAGCCTAGTGAGTGAGACGTCAGTGTGCCTGACTATAGAATCACCTATTACTAGTGTGTTGGTATGTTATTTTGCCTTAAGGGCTGTGATTGTGAGGCACACTGATTTTGTGTTTTATGTGTTGTCTGGTTTGTGACGGGAAGTGCAGGTCATTTGGGTGTCGGCTTTGGTGGTCTCTGATGCTTTTGCAGGTTTTTATTTAGAGCCTCCGAGTATAAATTTGTGTATTTATGTGTATTTTTTGCCATTGCTGTTTTAGTAGGTCTGTGTGCGGCTGGAGGTATGGTGCAAGTGTTAACCTTCTCCTCTTGACTGTCTGTTCCAGTCTTGGGTGGAGACAGCTTAGCTTCCAGTTTGGCTGTATAATTGCATCTCTCGCATATGTTAGTGTTTTGTGGTAGGAGGAGAGGGTTGTCTGTGTACATGAGGCAGTTGTAACATTGCTTCAGGATTCCCAGATTCACCAGCTGGACTGGAGAGTGCGCCTGATGTTGCCCTTTAGTCATGCCTGAATAGTAGGGTGAGCTGCTTAGTCGCTTAGTTGGTGAGGGGTGAATAAAGAGCCTTGCACTGCTGGGCAAGCAGTGTCATGGTATATTAATGCTTGCTATTAGGTCTGAATAATTGCTGGGCTGTAAGATGCTTTTGAGTGCTTAGGTTAAGAGTTAGACTAGTTTCAAGGGAAAAACTGATGAGGAGACTTAGTGGAGCCAGGAATAATTTAACCGTAGCTAACCAGCACTGCCCAGTGCGCAAAACTGTGCAAACATGGTTTTTATAGTAGGGAAATGAAAGAGATAGAAATTAGCCCAAAATGGCCAATAAACTACTAACTTCTGGGCTGGAACCACTCCTCCAGGGACAGATAGGTTGCTTAAAGCTCCCCTCTCTCACAGGGGAACAGAGAAACTTCCTTCTATCCAAGTAAGGTATGGGCAACTCAGAAACTAGTATCACAGCCCTGAATTCAGCACTAGCCTGAAAACTGGACTATACTAGCTTAGAAAGGCGGGAAACAAGGATTTTTTTTTTTTTTGAAAAGATAAGGCAAAAACAGTAAAAAATACACTTAAAACAGCTTTAAACAATTACAAACAATCAGAAAAGGCTATCACACTTTAGTGTGTAGCCTATAACAGTTAAATTATTTAAACAAAAAACAACTTTTTAAAAGTGCAGGCAGTCAAATAAGTATAATATGTGAAAAAAAACAAGCTTATAAATCACAATAAACACTGGAAAACCTGCATTTAGGCGGAAAACAGTTAAGTTTAGCAAGAAAGTACAGAGAACTGATACTTAATCACTCCAAAGTCTCTCTTCTAAGCTGGAAGGCTTGTATCAGTTTAAGGCTTTCTAGTGCTACCCAGTAGGTTAGTTACAGGAAAGATGTGAAACAAGAGCAGATGTGATCTTTTAAACCAGAAAGTTGAAAGAGATGGAGAAACTGTCCAACTGGTCAATAAACTACAATTTCTGGGCCAAGAACCTCTCCTCTCATGGTAGACAGGCTACCTAGTGCTTACCACTCCCACTGATAAGCTAGAAGGCTTTCTTCCAACACAGAAAAGCTTGCGGGGGTCAGAAGCTTACCAACAGTCCTGGATACAGCACCTCTGTATCTGGACTAGGCTAGTTACAGGAAAGTTGGGAAACAAGCGTGGCTTTTAAACCAGAACTAAAAAAGAGATGGAAAAAAAAACTGCCCAAACGGCCAATAGCTACAATTTCTGGGCCAGGAACCACTCCTCTTGTGGTAGATAGGCTACCTAATGCTTACCACTCCTACTGATAAGCTAGAAGGCTTCCCTCCAACACAGAAAGCTTGGGGGGCTCAGAAGCTTACAAAGAGTCCTAGATACAGAAAATCTGTACCTGGACTAGACTAGTTACAGGAAAGGTGGGGAACAAGTATAAACATAGGCTTTTAAGCCAGCAAGTTGAAAGAGACAGAAAACTGCCCAAACGGCCAAATAAACTACAATTTCTGGGCCAAAACTCTCTTCCCGTGGAGGATAAGCTAATTAGTGCTTACCACTCCCACTGATAAGCTAGAAGGCTTCCGTCCAACACAGAAATGCTTGGGGGCTCAGAAGCTTACTAACAATCCTGGATACAGCAACTCTGTAACTAGTTATAGGAAAGGCATGAAACAGGCACAAGTGCGGCTTTCAAACCAGAAGGTTGAAAGAGATGGAAAAAACTGCTCAAACAGCCAATAGCTACAATTTGTGGGCCAGGGACCACTCCTCTTGTGGTAGATTGGCTGCCTGATGCTTATCACTCCCACTGATAAGCTAGAAGGCTTCTTCCAACACAGAAAGACTTGGGGGGGCTCAGAAGCTTACAAAGAGTCCTGGATACAGAAAATCTGTACCTGGACTATTTTGCTTAAGAAAAATTAAAGTTTAGGTAAGGAAGGCTAATGGACCAATATTTAAAGGAAGGCCTATAAGGTATATAATTCATATACATTTTACATGCATAATGTGTAAGTAATGATTTAGACAGAAACATATATTCATGCAGTACTGATACATTTTTACTAAAGTTGCAGTGGAGTATACAGATTATAAAAATAGTCACAAAACGTGAGTTTTTATTTCTTCTGTTTAACATATTTCAACTGCATATGAATAATACATGTAACTGACTGTACAACAACAGTATTAGCCTTCAAGTACTCTCTCTGTGACAAAAAAGTGACCCTGATAATGAAGCTCAGACTGTTTCTTTAGGTCACCAAAAGAACACCAAGAAAAGCAGTTAGTTTGTGTTTATGCATACATTCTATTACATTATTTATTACAGTGAAAACAGAATGAAAAGAAAATGTAGTTCCTAAAAACATTTTATTAATAAAAATGGACTTGTTTTACATAAAAGCTGTTACATTAATTAAGCCTCAGATAGTTTGCAGAGTAACAAGTACAGCATTAAAATAGAACTCACTTGGCTACTCACATATAATAAACAAGCCCATTCATTGTCTCTTTCTAGGGTTTTCTGAAGATGCCTTCTTTCAAACAGGATTAAAACATCATAAGTGTCAGACTGCTTACATATTTGGAACTATAACACCAGCGTATCTCATTCCTTTACCCAATAAATTAGAAGGGAAAATATGCAAACCTAATAATCATATTATAGAATTCATCTTGCAGGATCATATTACCTGTCCAGGTAAAGCCTGTATGTATGATTTCATACAATATGTGCTTAAAACTCTCATCAGAGAGACGAAGAGAGAGGGAAACTGGACATGTAAAAAAATGAAGGGCTCCTGATAATCCTTAGGATGTTTCTGAAAAGGTGTACAGTGGGTATGTCTGCATATCAGCAAATAATTACAAATGCATTGACTCAACTAATGACATTAAAGCAACTATACCTTGCTAGCTCTGCAGCAAAACACCATTTCACCTCCAAGACAAAGCTCACCATTTCTATCACACATATAGTGAGTAAAATCAATTAAAGTTACAAAAATTGCATCACATTTTTTCACATCCATCACTATATAGCATGATCAGAACTGTCGCTATGCCATGTAGTAATGTCTGCAATGAATACAATTCTGGTTTTTATATATTGGTTTATTTTCTAATGTTGACAGTAAGTCATAGTGAAGAAAGCAAACTGTTTTCTGTTATACTATGCTATCTATACAGAAGAAAGAGGACAACAAGCTAAGATAGGTATTACAACATATCAACATCACTAATGTGTACACTGTCCATCTGTAACAATGCCTTTCTACAAACTACACAAAATTTAGATTGTTAACTTCTTTGCCAGTACATTCCATCACAAAGCTCCAAGTATTAAAGATTTACAGGATCTGTCCTTCAGTTTTTTGATAAAATGCTTTATTCTTTCAGGATAGAAGGAACACTGAATCGTACCCCAGCAGCCAATGTCAGCAAGGCACTGAAGCTCATTCTGGCCAGCTGGTCTATTACAGATCCCCACAGCGAGGGAGAGAGAGCACACAGACAAACACACATACACTGCATGCATGAGGTAATTCTCTCCCTCTACTCTTCCCTCATTAGGCCAATCATCGAGTACAATACCCCATTTGGCATGTACTTCACTAGACACTTGCAACAACTGGAGAAGCCACAAAATTACCTCACAAAGAGGATCCTAGGCCTTAAACACTTGTCCTATATGGACAGACTCAAAAAAAGTCCAACTATTCTCTGTTTCATATCACCTACTTAGAGGCGATCTCTGCTTGACTTACAAAGCCATGTCTGACCCAGCTCTGTTAGAAATACTACATCTAAAGAAATCCCAGTCCCTCCGCACTACATGCTCCAGAGACCTCAACCACATTATCACAATCAACAGAACAAACTGGAGGAACAGGTTCATAACACAGAGACTGCCCATGCTATGGAATAGACTTCCCATACATGTCAAGCGGTGCGTCTCACTGGCCCTCTTCAAGAGAAATCTTGATGAGTGGATGGGAAATAGAAAATTCCCCCCCAGGGATCACTCTAGTGGCTCTACTTGACAGAGGCACTGGGAACTAAGGTCGGGTGGCACGATGCCAGGGTAATCCTATGGGCTAGGCTTGTAAAGGCTCCAGGGCCATTAGCCTAGTACACACCTATGAACCTATGAAGCCAGCACATGTTCAAAATATACTGCAGGAAAACAGCTTAATTTCACTTTTGGCATAAATTAAGTTACATGAAGTTCATTCAAATTCCTGACACTTTGCTGTCTTATTTGTTGACAGGGGTTACAATGTAAGTGTGAACACCTTCAAAACATATTTCATATGGTTTAATAACAGATCTCCATAATTTAAATAATACTGTATTCGAATTTGCTGATAGTTTACCACAAGGTATATATTGTTTGAAAGTTTGTCCTCCCTATCACCTTGTTCCCTCACTACTCTTAATATGATTTGCCTTCTCTGCTGTGTTTCTGGTTTTAACAGCTCTGTTCCAGTTCTTTTTGGCTACTTACAGTCATGTAATAAACACCACAATACAACAAAGAAAGGCCTGTTTTGTTTTTTGTTTTTATTGTTTTATTTTTTGCACATTTTTTGTTTTGTTTGCCTTTCTTTCATATTTGTAAATTAGTGAAAGTCTTGTTCCAAAAGCCACTTTGCTTTTATGCTCAGAAATATTTTTTATGCGTACTTCATAGTTTAATTTAACACCAGGGTGCACATCCTGGTATTTTAACAGGAATCAGCCCTCATCATTTGTTATGATGGAAAATAAAATGTAGCTAAACTGCTAAATTTCCTCACTCCTATCATCAGAAGCTTTCTAAGATTTTGTCTAATAATCAACAGGTTAAGTTTCAAATGGAATTTTTTTTACCGTAAATGAACGCATAATATGTACAAAGGTGTTAATGTATATATCAAGGATGTTAAAAAAGAGGTTATTGTATCAAACAATGAATGATGGAGGATCTAGGCACATTTCTGGAGGAGCACTGCATTGTATTTAAAAATGGGTTCAAACCAGTTCATCGCTATATTCTGGTTCCTGTTTATTATATAGCCACTGCTGGAAAATATCAAATGATTTGTCAACCATTCCATTTTACCTCTTGCATTCAGCATTCTAAAATGTACAGCTTCCAGGAAGGCCTAACTGTGTCACACAGAATGCAGATAATGAGGGGTCTATCTCACTTTGTCAAAGGTTCATTTCCACAAACCTTTGTTCATCGACCTTAATACAGCGAAATGTTCACTTCAGCAAACGACTTACCTAGGGAATGGAATGAGTTGGCCATCATAAGAAATTTGCCCTTTTCCCCACTGTAGTGCAATCTCATAGTTGGTACATATAGGGGGGGGGTGGGAGGTGAAGCCCCCCATGACTGGGTTTGAAATACTGTGCTTTGTCTGATGGTCAGAACGGTGGCAACTCGTTCCTTTCCTTGGGTAAGTCGCTTATTGAAGTGAATATTCGCTGATGTCAGCGCTCGCTGTATTAGGGCCAATGAACAAAGGTTTACAGAAATGAATCTTTGATGAACTGTTATAGACCCAATAATGAGATGTGCTGTACAGAATATACATGTGGGGTTCTGCTGCATGTTCAAATCCTGAAGCACATAGCCGTAGAGGCTAATAAAGATCATGTGATTTAAAAAAGATGACAGTAAATGAAAGCAGAAATAGTTATCTTTATGGTAGGGTCTGTTTTACTGCACACTTCTGTATTCCCTTGGGCATCTTAGCAGCTTGGGTGACTCATTATAATCATGAAAGCTCTAGCTTTACTGACTCATTTTCTGAAAAATCAGTAAAATCTACAGGCAGTCAATGACACTGAGCCGGGTACAGTTAGCTGTCATCTGCAAGGTGCTATAACATGAAGAAAAGTAACGGCACTCATGTCTGCATACAAGCCTTTCCATGTTGTCAACAGGGGAACATACAACACAGCCCTCATCCCACCTCACCCTACAGTGCCTAATGCAAGTGCAGTAAAATAGGTAATCAGACTGCTTTAGAACTCCCCCTCGCCAAGTTATTCTTAACATACAAACTGCCGCAGGACCACAGAATCGAGGGGGGCACTGCTGTTCTGTGTACATTAAATGTATATAGGCACATCCTGGATTGAATCATTTTTCCTTCCTGCTCATTCGAATCACACTATGTCATCCCTTAATACAATTCCCTCTCTTCACAAACATGCCTGTTAAGTTAATTATACAGCACTGTGGGCTAATGCTGTCATACAAGGTAGGGATCATTAAACTGGACCCCATATGACAAACATGGTAATATAACACTTCTCAGTCTAATGGGATCATGGACAGGATCGGCAATAAAATTCAGTTTTCTCAGATTTAATGAAAAGGAAATAAAAGGACTGTTTTAATTCACCTGTAGTATTTTCCTAAGGAAGCCAAGAGGCCTGTATTTGGTCTGAAACAGTTTCTTCACAAACTGTTAACATAGCTGCTGGTGGAGAACAAAGTGCTGTTTAACCTGCAGACAAGTCCCAAGTCTTCTGTAAGTCAAATTATAATCTAGTCAGAGAAAAAGATGCCTCTTATTTCCAGTACAAAACCCCTGTTGCGTGCAAGTTTGCACACAGTAAAACTTCTGGCGTGCGGTTTACATCAGCAGGAGACTGGAATGTTATAAATTAAATATTTTTTCAACAACTCGCACTTTTGTTGGTTGAAATAGAGACTGCTCTTTCTTGTCAGTTTGCCTAGCTGGGTGGTCTCCAGCTCTCCTGTCCTCCCCTCCCCACAATACAATTAACCCTTTACAGCTGCTGTAGCAAAGGACAGCTCACAGCACAATTTGGACACACACATACAATCTTTTGTTCCTGTTGTAAATAGTTACAGCTGAAATGCAATGAAATCCGGGAGATTTTTTTTTTGTTTTGTTTCTGGCTCTGTTAGAGTGGACAAAAGGCCTAGCAGTACACAAGGACTTGGGTGACAGAGTCAACAAAGAAATGATAAAGAAGGCTGCAGTGTTGACAACTTCGAGAAGAAACCCCCTTGGAAAATTAATTTCATTTTAAACGGGGTCCTGTTGGGTGTCCTTTGTCATTGTACTCTGAACAAAGGAGAGTAGGCAGCAAAACATTTTGACATTGTTTTTAAATTTGTAAGGCAGTCACTTAGACAAGTTTAGTTATAACTCTGAATTGATCTTAACAGTAGATTTTTTGCACAGCTTTTGAATTCCTGTCAGAAGAAGGAATATAAAGCAGTGCAACCAAAGAAAAATAGCATATTACCTGTCTTGTCATAATGGGGCACGTTTTCACTTTACAAAACAGCTGTGCATATCTGACAGTCAGGTACGCTTATATCTTGAATTTACAACTAGACTGCCAGTCCAAAGAACAGCTAAAGGTGCCATATTACCTTTGTATTGTTAAGCTAGGGGTTCAGTGTTGTGTTTTGATACCAGACTGAACAAGATAACAGGTTAAGGACAGTAATTATTTTACCAGCATTTCCTGCATGACTATAAAGCTCAGATGGTTCTCCTGGCAAAAATGGAAGAGAGGCAGTTCTTGAAAGTAGAAAGAAATTGCAGGGCATGTTTGTTTCTTGCCTTCCTGTTCATCTTCTCTCAGCATGTCTGACACTAGTATACTTTCTCGTCCCATTCCAATTGATTCCTACTGGTATGACACTTCATCAGAGAGGTAGTTGACAAAGTTGGATTGGCCACTGAAAGAGCTAGAAAGTCATGTCAAGGTGGCAGTCAGGGAATTTAAATATTTATAATAATAATATATAAAAAAACAGGTTCCTGCTAAATCACAGGAAAAAAAAAAAACACAGCTGACTTTAACAAAGCTTAAATTCTCCCTAAATCTAAAATGTATGGCTTTTGTTAGCTCTGTGGTACAAGAGAGAAAAATGAGATCCTGACAACACCCAGAAAATAAAGATTCAGTTAATGGTCTAGGCACAGCAGAAAGATGGAGAGTCATATGCCTGCTCACCTCTCTCTCAGGGAAGGGAGCTGGACCATGCCAGGGCACTCCTACATCACAGCAATCAAGGAGTCCGGGGCTAATGGTGAGAAGGGGTTGGCAGTGAGTGAGGTGGGCAGGGTTAACTGAAATATACGTGACCTTATAGGCAGGATGATTACGTCACTGATGTCCAAGTGAATGCCCACTTGTGCAGACCACTCAGCATGTTAGGGAGATAGGCTATAACAAGGAAACATCTCTAGATCAGCGTAATGTGCTATTGTAGCTCAACTCCACTCTACCTCCCACACAACAATAATCCCTCTGTCCATTTCTGTGAGTGCTCATAGAGAATAATGGCCAGTGATCTGGGAAGGATACCAAACTAAGAGACTGAGTAAATTAGGAATAGCACCAAACAACAGATGGCCATTTGTCACCAGAGGTTAAAAATAAAACAAATCTAGTGTTATGTGCTCATCTAGAGGTGTTCTGCTGTCTAACCTTCCCATCCTCAGTCTCTACCCCACTCTTTTTTTTAATTTCCTAATCCTGTATCCAAGAAATGAGGCCTGAGTTGTATGTACAAACAGGGGGTGATGGGGTTGGAATATACTACTGGTGTAGAGAGATATGGTAATTTTAGTCATTGTTTTCCTTCTAAGAGCACTTTTATTTAAAGTTAGTTAAGTAAATACACAGGTATGATTTGCCTAGAAATCACAGTGTCATTCCACCAACATGAATCAATTTTCCAGACTTTGTTTCACTTAGCATTCAAACTCCACTAGGTGTAAGTTGAGAAATGTAACAAGCCTTTCCCTTCTGTGTGAAACAGACAGGCAGAAGTTTGTGTGAGTGAGACAGAGAGAGAGAGAGAGAGAGAGCAAAAGAAAAGCTACCAGAATGATTACTACAGTCATCTAGCAACATTCATACTCACCTCCTTCTCTACTAAATCTGGGTGAAACCTGCAAACCTCTGAACACAAAACTGTTGTGTTATAAAATCTATTATATGAGCAACAGGTGACACTTAGATGTTCCTACTTTGTTTCTGAAGACAAGATTGCTGCATTGCACTCTACAATGTAAGCATAGTGCTATCATCGGTATGCTTTACATTTGTTTGTTTGTTTGTTTGCAGTTGGTTTACCAGGATAGTCCATTGGGCCAAAAAGAACCCGTTTTCAATGGAGTCCTGGGGAGAAAAGCTCCAGCACAGACAAAATTAGGTACATACACAAGATTGCTAAATATTTATACAAAATAGTAGATAAAAAGTCCTGGGGAGAAAAGCTCCATGCTATAGTTGCTTCACTGTGTAGTGGTTGTATGCAAACTTTCCACTTCAACTAAAAAGCACACCTCATTTGTAACTAAAAGCAAAAAAAGTTACGTATTCACTCTTTTGTTTTCATATTCCCTACTTCTATTTCTAATTGAACAGCACTACTACAGTACTTAGCTTGAAGAGGCATACCGCAATGGTAGAGGTATCTCTCTGGTCAACCACAAATGCTAATGAGGTGCACCAGTGGGGTGGTGTATGATAATTAGACATCTGCTTTCCCTCAGAAATGCCTGCTGCAAGTGATTTATGCAGCCAAGTGATTCATAAAACTGATCAGCTGCATAAATCCTTACTGCCAACCATGCTAGTGAAGCCATCCAAAAGTAAGCAGTTACCGATTACTGTCAATGGGAGAGATCATGTTAGAGGTAAGTGCCAGGGATTTTAGAGGATAGGTGGTGTTGAGGGGATATGTGAGTGTGTGTATCCCTGCATATGTGCATGTATGTATAGAGAGGTATGAGTGGTGGGAGGTTTAGGTGTATGCATCTGTGTCTGCCTGAGTGGTGAAAGTAAGGGGATAGTTAGAGTAGGTGTGTGTGTGTGTGTGTGTGTGTGTGTGTGTGTGTGTGTGTGTGTGTGTGTGTGTGTGTGTGTGTGCGTGTGCGTGTGTGTGCGTGTGCGTGTGCGTGTGTGTGTGTGTATGGCTGAATGGTTGAGTGCATCCATGAGTGCAATCAGGTGAAGGAGGTATGTGCTCAATGTATAATGTAAGAGGGTGTGTGTGTGTGTGTGTGTGTGTGTGTGTGTGTGTGTGTATATATATTTGTGCGTGTGTGTACGTGTGCATGTGTCTGTACATGTATTTAGAGGGGTGTGGCTACCATACCTATACTCTCCCTTGACTAACAAGTAAATACTGCAATACTTGGAGGAGGGAATACAATACCCCAGGGTTTTTTATATACAACTGTAAGTCACTTCAAAAGTTAATAAAACATGTTTTTCAATATGGAAGATGTATGGGGGAACAATAGAACCCGAAGACACTCTTGAGTAATAACTCTAATCCACTTAAGCTAACAAAACACAGGTTTTGGATCACAAAGCATAATATCCTACTAAATATTAAGCTTTAATATCTGGCATTATTGATGGACTATAATGTTTTGTCATATACAGGGTCTATGCTCAACATTTCTGAACAAAGCTGGGGGAACACTACACGACACCAGGGAGTCTTTCTAAATATTACTCTAATCCACTTAAAGAATTAATAGAGTAATAGGACGTGCAACACAGTGCATTTTCTGAACAATATGAATGAGACTTTAATGTCTGGCATTGCTGGCTGACTGTAATCATCTGGGCCACAAACCAATACTTGAATTCAATTTGGGTGGGTCATAGTAATGTCTTTAGCCTACTATGATGCTGAAGCTGGCAAGTTTTACAATAAAAGCTGAAATGAGATGAGTTGTGTTATCCCCCTGAGGCAGAACTGTAGTTAGGGTGGGTTAATGGTTACTGATTGTGAAAGCCAAGAGTGACCTGTTTTTTTCTTTTTTCTTTCCTTGTCCCTCACATTAATGTGTGTGAGGATTGCAAAGTAACTGGGAGAATCTTCATATCAAATGAGAAAAGATCTTTTTTTTTTTTTTTGCTCCTCAACTTAGTGTTTAAGGGTGCCAGATCAAGAAGTGTCAGCCAGTGTCCGATAAGCCAGCTTTAGATCTGCCCAGAGGACACACTCCAGCATTGCTTTCTTCTATCACATGCCTCTCACTCAGCACTCTGTGGTTCAGTCTGCCGGTCATGAATACTCCTGATTATTTTCCACACTTTTGACATTCCTTACACTGTCCCACTTGATGCTTCACATTAAGGTTATTGTGGTCCAAATTTACTACTTTGCACTTTACTCTACTTAAGCTAAATTGCCATCTTTTTTTGCATGTTTTGTTTGCCATTTCAACTTATTACTTAGCCTCTGCATCATCTTTCTCTGTGTAATCAATAAAGAGAATGAGACTGTTCACTGTTCATTCAATTATGTCTGAAATGAACATCTAAAGAGTACTGGACCCAGGACTGCCCCCTTCCCCCAGAACTCTGCTAGTCATGTCTCTTAATCATGCCATTATCCCTCTCAGCAAAGCCCTCCATGCCCTACCCTTCAGCAATGCTGCAGTCTAGTTATTCACTCTTATTCCTATTCCCAACATCTGCAGTTTTCCTAGCAGCTGCAAGTGCAGGACCATAAAAAAACACCTCAATATTCTTTCTAAGGACAATGTTTTTATGAATCCAGTGTGAACTATTCATGTAAAGCTGTCATAAAGGTAAATTAGGTTTAACTGAGAGCTCCTTACAGCCATCAACCCTTGTTGAACATTCATAGGTGATTACTAGACTAATGGCATAAGAGCCTTTACAATCCTAGCCAATAATACCCAGGATATGACAACATTATATCGTAATTCCCCAGATATGGGATAGGGTAGTGGGTCTTTGGGTGTTTTAACCTTGAGTCATTTTTACAGACTGCCTCTGTCCATAAGGGACATGGGCAGTACCCCAGGAGTGAATTTATGGTTCTCCAACTATTTATCCAAATTCTTTTTTGAAGAGAGTGAGGGATGTGCTTTGTTTGATGAAGATGGAGTTTATTCCATAGACAAGGTAGCCTTTGGGATGCAATTCCAGCAAGTTCTGTTAGAGTCATAAAAAAGGTTCAGGTTCATGGAACATGTAATCCTCATATAATTTTTCTTCCAAATATGTAAAATTTTTATCAGGGCTGGATCAGAGAATGCCCTACAGGTCAGGCATATGTCACCTCTAAATAAACAATATGAGATGGAGTAAAATGATAGGGCCTTAGTTGTTCTACATAATATAAGTGTCTTACACTTTGTATGGTTTTTAATGAGAAACTTCCAGGGCTGCTTTAATTGGTCTAAGTGCCTGGTTAGTTTCATGCATAAGGGAGTATTGCACTCAATTATGGGTCTGATGAGGGCTGAGTACAATGGGATTGTAATGTCCCCACACTGGGCCAGTAATCAAGGTGCCTGAATCCTCACCACTGACACTGGCGAGAGACATTCACTTGGAATACAAATGGGTACACAAAGTATTTTCAGATGCAGCTGTCTGCACCAAGTACAATTTCCATTAGGGGCACACAGGGAACACAGTCAGCCCGAGATCTGGATTTCTTTATATCTGTCTCCCTCCAGGTCCTCAATAAGGGCCCCCATTAGCACAGTTATAGGGTTAAGTCCTCAGCTGAGTGTTCAAGCCAAGTCATCCAGCACCCTATCTGTGCAACCAGTGCTTCATGTCCCTGCTCTATGTAGCTGACAGATACACAAATACACACACACACACACACACACACACACACACACACACACACACACACACACACACACATGCACATGCACACACACACACCTGAGAAAGGCTGGCATTAATTAACCTGCTGTGCCCACTTTTGCTCAGAGTATAAGGTAGTTACCACTGCCACTAGACACTCCACAATCAGCTATTCTAAGGCCCTTAACAAAGGGTGTACAATTATACTGTGTAACATTAATACTAATACAAATGGTAGTAGTTGTCCAAGACAGCTATGCCTTCAGGAGTGGCCCACACAGTGTCATCAAATAAATATAAGCACTCTCAAAGGTTAAATATTTTGTAAAAGGACCAGCCACAATAAAAGTTTTAAATATATTTAATAATAAATAATAAAAGAACATGGAAATACTGAAAATATATTTACAGTAAACCACAATGTTCAAATCACAGAATTGTATTTATTATTATTTTATTTATTAATTATTTAACATTTGTCAACTGGGAAAGTCCAACTTGGAATGAAGCCAATTTTCAGCAGAGGCCCGGGGAGAAATGCTCCAGATGCATGTCTTTGTAATGTGGGAGGAAACTGGAGTACCCAGAGGAAACCCATGTGAATGCAGGGAGGACATGTAGACTCCACACAGAAGGTACCTCGGAATCGAACCGGAGAACCTCTTGCTGTGAGGTGACAACTCTACTGCTGCACCACTGCGCCATCCAGAAAATATTAAAAATAATACTGATGGGCAGACTCAGACAAATATAGAAAAACAGTAATAAACTAAGCTTCACTATATTTTCCTGACTGAATCTAGGAGAATTTACTGTTCCTTTATACCTTACTTGGGCAAGGCAAGATGAAGTATGTCAGCAGTCTTTCTAGTCAGGCTACCAAACAGAATACTCAATAGTCAGAGATTACTCCCTGTAATATCCAAAAATATTATTTCCTGGGCTGGCAGAATGACCTTATCTGGTCACCTGTCTCTTGGTTCCCACACTATCCCCTTATGAAGTTGAGAGAGGAATTTAGCATAGACAAAATGCATGTCTAGAGCATTTCTAATGTTTATGGCAGGCCCGAGGCCAATAAACAATCACAGCATTTCCCCTCTTTTTAGTGAAGTTAATAAACAATGGCTTCTTCCAGACCTGCCACCTCCAGTTCTATTCATCACTGTAGGATGCCACTTCAATGGCTTAACACCTCATTTACATCTCTCTTATTTTTCTCAAAGTAAGCTATCTGGTTAACCTCTGCTCTTCCAGTGTTCTCAGTTACAGTATATACATTTAATCAGTTAGTACCTGCATGTATATTTCCTTTCTGTCCAGCAGGAACCACTGTTGATACATTTTTCAACACTAGCAACTTTACAAATACATTTTGATATTCAAATGACATAGAGTTCTAATACATTTGTAACATAAGCATCTGTACAAGTCAATTTGGTATTCAAATGCCATACAGTTCTAATACATTTGTAACATAAGCATCTGTAAAAATCAGTTTGATATTCAATGCCATACAGTTCCAATACATTTGTAACACAAGCATCCTGTATAAATCAGTTTGATATTCAAAGGACATATCATTCTTTACAAAACTCCAGCTGGCTATGCTGGTACTTGTCCATATTATCACAGGCACTATGACTTCCTTTGATCTTGATGCCATGCCTTTACTTATATGTGAAGCTACAAAGAAGGATTTCCTCCTTACTGTAGCTACCTGGTGGTCAAAGTTTAGGTTACTACCTATCTGTGTTCCTAGGTCCGTCACCACTGGGTCTGCGTTTAGAGGTGTGCTATCAATATTATAATTTGCAGGGATATCTGATTTACCGAAGAAGATGATTATGCATGTTTAGCATTTATTCTTAGACTATGGTTTTGGCAACATTCATTTGTTATTTTTAGGTCTGTTTGTAGGATGTCAACATCATTTAAGGATTCAATGACTGCTCCCAGCTTACACTCGTCAGCGAACTTGGTGAGCCACAGGCTCCCAACACTGGCCTTCACTTCAGAGAAGTATATACCAAACATAAGGGGTCCCAACACAGAGCCCTATATATATGTTTTTTTTTTTTTTTTTTTTTTAATATTAGCAATGACAGTAGTTGAGCTAGACATTTAGAGCACTGTTTTTTACTGGTCAGGTGCTCTGATGGTGAGCAAATTAAGTCGGTAACTGTTCTGATAAAAACAGAATGTACATAAATAAAATATGGCAGTATGCAGGCATGTCATTTACACATATATATGTATTTTCTTAGAGTTACAGAACATCTGCACAAAATTGTTTCATGAGGCTGGCTGAAAAGGGATAAAATAAAATTCAGAAAGATCTCTTCTACTTATAAATTTATGAAATCAAAAAGTACCACAGCAGGAGTATTCTCAAAAGACCAGGTCAAAAATCTTAGTTTTCCTTGTCAGGCAGAAGGTAGAAATCCTGCCATGGAAAGGTGGTAACCTTAGCATATAATGTGCAAACAATGAATGTAAAAGTAAGGGAGCTAGTGGATAACAGCATATATGTTATATCAAGGTTCATTATCCAAGGTGTAGGAATGGGTGAGGCAAAAAGAATGAAGGAGCGTGACTGCAGAAGGATACATTTTAACCTGCTGAAGTCTATGACAATTAATGCCAAAATACCAAAATAGACTAGCATCAGTGGTGGAATTGTGGGGCTACAAGAGACAAGCAGTGAATACCAGTGTATAACATAAAGAACACAATATATTTTGGTCTTTCATCCAGTGTTACTTAAAAAAATAAGACTAGGATGTCTACCAGGAAAAAGTAGGACACACAGGAGGATGAAAGTTGGGGTCACAAGAAAAAAGGTACAAGAAGGGGAAAGGAAAAGACTAACTAAGGTTATCTCTGGGATAAAGACATAACCAGAGGTGGAACTGGCCTGACAAGTAAAGGAAGGAGAGGTACTACTAATTTTTTTGGATGCATAAGAAAATGCAGAAAATGTCAAAAAGAGTCCAGGTCACTGCAGAAGGAAAGTGGAAAAAGGCATAGTAAACAGTTGATGACCAGTTTGATATACTGAATAGGTTTTGTATGTCAGAAGTTACAAATAAATGGAAAATTAGGGTAGTTAGCTTAGTAAATAATGGTAAAAAGGGACAAAGAGGTAATTAGGAAGGAGACAGATAAAAAGCTTAGTGTCTGTGAGGTAATGTAGAACTAAATCCTGATGGTCTGTTTTACTGGCTTCTAAAAAAAATGTGGTGAACCACTGGTTAATACCATGCTGGATTAACTGGGAAGGTGTGGACTCCTACTGATATAGGTGAAGCCTCGTCAACAAAGGGTTGCACAGTTCTGGCAACCATTTCTGGGAAAGTAATATCAAACTGACAGACAGTGTGCAATGGAGGGCTATCAAAATGGAAGGAAAAGTTAAAGCATGTAGTACAAGGAAGGCCTCAATGGAAGAAATGAGGGGGGATAAAAGGAGATACGATGTGGGTATACCACATTAAAGGCTGATAGCACAACACTGAACAGCAAAGATTTTTGAGAGGCAGGGCTATAGATGGCAGTTTAAGAGTAGAACATTTAAGATCAATGACAGTTTATGTTTCCTTGCCTGTTCATTGGGGGCTGAAGTAAAGATCTATAAAGAAGGTTTAAAGGTCCATGAAAATAAGGAAAACAGAGAAGGAAGGGGCATTTGTGAAGTATTAGTAGCACCTCTCAAATCAGTATGATGGGCAATATATCAACATATATTCATAATTCTGTGCCCAGAAAAAAAGAATACGGTGAACTGGACTCTTGGACTGGCTTTGCTCAGAGACAGTTGGGCCCTTTCTTTCTTTCTTTGGCAAAAGAGACAGTAAGCTGGCTAGATATCTGCTTGTGCATATCTCTGGAGTGAAATCATCTATACTTTCATTATTTTTTCTAAGAAATAATACAAGACAAAGGCTCCAGTTAATGGTAAAAAGAATTAAGCAAAATAAAAGAATGGTTAGTGATGTGGTTACACCCAATTCCCCCAGACTATACATTTAAGTATCATTATATACATTATTATTATTATTATGTCTAAGAGAGAATACCCAATCAAAATGAATATGTTACTTGAACTTGGCAGAGACTACTTTCTCAAGTTTTCTGGCACTGGGGTTGAACTTGAAACTAAGATGTTGGGTAAATTGTGGAGTAGCATACAGTTTCTAAGTATGCTCATATACAAATTTGTTGTCCATGACAATATTGTCACATTACAGTGCAATAGACTGTAAAAGATGTTAGGGAAGAGAAGGTCTCTTGACTTAAAGACCCCTTAGGAATGGGTCATGAAATTCCTCCTCATACTCACAGCAGGCTTATTCTTTTAACTAAATAATAAAACTCTGCCATTAGACATATTTTCATAAATATGAAATATGACTTGTGAAGGTGAGCCCTGGGCTGCATAAATGTGTGTGTGTGTGTATACATACATATATGTGAATTTGGGTTCATATTAGATAGAAAGACGAAAACACATTTTGTCAAATGTGTTTTCGTCGACACATGTAGGGCGAACAGGCAAAACAGCAAAGTGGCTGTTCAGCTAATTCTTTCCCTGGGAAAGAAGTCACTTGACCGCTTCGTTGCTTTACCTGTTCTGGAGTGTAGTGTGGTCCCTTGTCAGGTATAGCTCCCGAGCGTGATTGTGCAACAGTTACTGACCTTAGGGTTAGGGTGCGGGTTAAGGTAAGTGCATATGTATGAAAGTGTTTACTGTTTTTTATTTTGCGTTAGATGTATGGTTGAGTTATGTGTGTGTGTGTTTTTAGCTATTTACTTTTGTTTTGGGGGGTAGGATTAGGGTTAAGGTAAGTGTGTTTGTGTTTGAACTGTTTATGTAAATGTGCGAGAGTTACTGACCTTTTTTTTTAGATGTATGGTTGGGTTACGTGCATATGTGTATTTAGTTGTTTACTGGTTTTTGGGAGGGTATAATTAGGCTTAGGGTATGTGTGTATGTGTTTGGAAGTGTTTAATGTTTTTTTGGGGGGGGGTTGAAATCGCTGTTTTGTGGTTTCGACATTTTCAGCGTTCGCTGAATATGTGTCGATGAAACACCGTTCGCTGTTTTCAGCATTCAGTGTTATAATGTGAACCCGTGAATTTGACACTCTAAATTAGCCATTTGTGTGAATGTGCATGTCAGTGTATATGGTATGGCAGTGCAGCCATGGGAGGGCTAGCCAGCTGGCAGTGTGAACCTTGGTTCTAGTTGACTGTCACTGTTGAAGTGACACCCTGACCCCATGTGTAAAAATGAGAAATGGGGTTGTAGATGGATGGGTGGGTGGCAGACTGTCAAACAAGTAGTCAGTGCTACCTACACAGCATCACTACTGACGTGTATGTATACAGATCCTCCAAAGCTAGCTACAAAAACAAGATCGCCACTGATTCTAAGGGAAACCATAAAGCATTCTATTGCTATGTCAAGAATCTCAATGGCAACACCCTGATCTGCTCTGAGTTACAGCACAATGGCACAAAACTTACAGAACCAACTGATATTGCCAACATCCTGGCAGATAGGTTCAGTGCTAACTTTACCCGCCTCTCACCCCCTAAAGGGCCCATATCTATACAGGAAGAATGCAGAGTCACTGTAATCACAACTACACAGGTAAAAGCAGCATTCTATAAAGCCAAAAACACAGCATCCATGGGACCGGACAACATCCCAGGCTGCATTTTACACGAACTTCAGAACGAACTGGCTCCCCACCTAAGCACCATGTTCAATCATAGCCTCACATCAGGCTTTGTGCCCAATGAATAGCACACAGCAACAGTTATCCCACTCCACAAAGGGGGAGCCACCACTGATCCTGGGAACTATCGCCCTGTTAGCCTGACAAGCCTGGTCTGCAAGGCCATGGAACGTATCATCATGGAATTCATAAACAAAGACATTGGTAACCTCCAAACTCTGGACCCCACCCAGTTCAGGTTTGTGAAAGGCAGATCATGCCTCCTGAACCTGGTCGACTTCTTTGAGGCAGTCACCAAAGCCATAGATGAGAGTAAGGTTCATACAGCCTATCCTGACCTCTCCAAGGCTTTCAACACCATCTCCCATTCTGGAATTATAGCTTAACTCATTAAACTAGGTATAAATCCCTATGTCATAAGATGAGTTGCCAACTGGCTTACTGACAGAACCCACACCGTAAAAGTTGCAGACTCCAAATCTGACTTCAAACCAGTGACAAGTGAAGTACCACAGGGTTCAGTCCTGGGACCTCTCCTGTTTGGTATCTACTTCTCTGAAGTACAGGCTAACACAGATGGCCTCTTGCTAATGAAGTTTGCAGATGCCTGGTGTCAGAGCCATGGCCTCAAGCTCAATTCCAAAAAGTGCATTGTTATCCCATTTGGTAAAAATTCTGTACCCATGAACTATCATGTAGGCAGCAGTCTTCTTAACACAGAATGTGTGATAAGAGACCTTGAGACCCAGGTGGACAGTAGTCTCTTCTTTAATAATCACATTGTCACAGTAGTCAGGAAATCCTTCTACATGGCACACCTCATCAAAAAAGGGTTATCATCCAGGAAAAAATAGATCATTGTCCCCCTCTACTCAACATTCATTAAACCCATTATAGAGTACAATGCCCCTTTTGGAATGTACCTCACAAGACATCTGTAGCAGCTGGAAAGGCCATAGAAGTACCTCACAAGGAGGATTACTGGTCTCAAACAGATGCCCTACACTAACCATCTCAAAAAAACTCCAGCTCTACTCTGTAGCATATCGCCTACTCCGAGGTGATCTCTGCCTAACATATAAAGCTATGACCTAAAGAAATCCCAATCCCTCTGAGCTACACACTCTAGGAACCTAAACCTTGTCACCATAGGTTCATAGGTTCATACTAGGCTATCTGCCCTAGGGCATTTATAAGCCTAGCCAGAGTGTGTTTGGCTTTCGCCACCCATTTTAAATTAATTTTGCTATGCCCTTTTTCGAGGTTAGTATACTGTGCCTCTATCTAACAGTGACACAGAAGTGATACCCGGGGTACACCTATGATCTCCCATCCACTCATCAAGATTCCTCTTGAAGAGAGTCAATGAGGGACTCTGCCTAACCTGGACTGGGATTTTATTCCAGAGTGAAGGGAGCCTCTGGGTTATGAATCTGTCCCACCAGCATGTCCTATTTATTTCAGTGCTGAGGTTCAAGTCTCTCGAGCACGTGGCTCAATGGGATTTGGATTTTCTGAGGTGCAGCATGTCCATTAATTCCGGGTTGGACATGGCTTTATATGTCAGGCACAGATCGCCTCTGAGCAGGCGGTATGCCACTGAGTAGAGCTGGAGTTTCTTTAACCGGGCAGCATATGGCATCTGTTTGAGCCCTTTGATCCTCTTGGTGAGGTACTTTTGAGGTCTTTCCAGTTGCTGCAGGTGTCTGGTAAGGTACATCCCAAAAGAGGCATTGTACTCAATTATGGGCCTGATGAGGGATGAGTAAAGAGGCACGATGACCTCCCCTGATCTAGATGTGAATTCCTTCATGATTAGGTGGACTATATAAAATGTTTTTCTAACCACTTTGGCCACGTGGTTGTCAAATGAGAGATTGCTATCAACTTAGGTCTCCAGGTCTCTAATTACTTCTTCTGTACTTAATGGATTACCACCTACGTGGTAATTTGTGGGCACTTTGTTTTTGCCAAAGGGGATGACTATACACTTTTTGGCATTTAGCTTGAGGCCATGGCTCTGGCACCAGTTGTCTGTTTCTATGAGGCCCTTTTGGAGGATGCTTGTGTCGGCTGGAGTCAATTATGGCGCCCAATTTGCAGTCATCTGCGAACTTGGTCAGCCACAGTCCTTCCATGTTGGCCTGTACCTCCGAGAAATGTATACCGAACAAGAGAGGTTCCAGGACTGAGCCTTGTGGGACGCCACTTGTAACTGGTTTGGAGTCTGACATGGCTCCAGCAATTCTAACCATGTGGGTTCTGTCCTTCAGCCAGTTTGCAACCCATCTAGTGACATAGGGGTTTATATTTAAGCTGGTGAGCTTATCTATAATGCCCGAGTGGGGCATTGTATCGAAGGCTTTTGCGAGGTCCAGGTAGGCTGTGTGGACCACCTTCCCCTCGTCAATGGCCTTGGTGACTGTTTCAAAGAAATCAACCAGGTTTAAGAGGCAGGATCTGCCCTTAACAAAGCTGAACTGGGTAGGATCCAGTGTCTATAGGTCCCCAATATCTTTATTTATGAGGTCCACGATGATCCTTTCCATAGCTTTGCAGACCAAGCTAGTCAGGCTTATGGGGCGATAGTTTCCAGGATCCGTTGAGGCACCACCTTTGTGGAGTGGGACCACTGTTGCTGTACGCCACTCTTTGGGTACACATCTTGTAGTAAGGCTGAGATTGAATAGTAGTTTTATGTTTGGGTTTAGCTCTTCTTGGAGTTCATGCAGGACGCAGCCCGGGACACCGTCTGGTCCCATTGATGCTGTGTTTTTTGCTTTGGAGAGGACGGCTCTTACCTGAGCATCTGAGAAGTCAGGGGGGTAGCACTCTGCTGGGATAGATATTTGCCCTTTTGGTGGGGAGGGGGGGAGAAGTTTGCACTGAACCTGTCAGCTAGCATGTTGGCAATGTCTGTGGGTTTGGTGTATCTTTTGTCATTTTGGACTAATTCTGAGCATATCTGGGAATTTCCACCCAGGTTACTAACATAACTAAATAAACTCTTGTGATTATCCTTAGTGTCCTGTGCAATTTTTCTCTTGAAGCTGGCCTTAGACGATTTTATGAGTGCCCGTAGTTTTTTGCTAATACTGATCAGAGATGCCTTCCCTTTTTGGGATTTTGCTCTATTGTGTAGTAGCTTCCTCCTTCTATTGTATAGTTTGTTTATGGCTGGGGTCAACCAGACAGGACATCTGCCTTTGGAGGATTGGGTCTTGGTTTTATTTGGGATTGCATGATCCATGCATTCCTGAAGTTGTCCATAGAATGCGTTTATAAAAGATTCTGCTGTCTGGGCTGTATTTTCCACAGGCCTGGGGGCTTTGAAGGATTCCACCACGGTTTTGAGGAGTGTGAAATTTGCTTTAGAGAAGTTTTTCACTGTGGTTTTCTGGGCAGGAGGTGGGGTCGGGATGTGAATATCCAGTGAGATTAGTTTATGGTCTGATCTTACCAGTGAGGGATACACTTCTGGTCTGGAGCATAAAGTCCCCATGTTGGTGATGATCAGGTCCAGTATGTTTTCCCCTCTTGTGGGAGTGGTAACAAGTTGTTCCATAGCATTTGAGTTTATAAATTCTAGGAACCTTTGGGCTAGGGTGTTGGAGCTAGAGTAATGCTCCCAGTCTATGTTTGGGTAGTTGAAGTCACCCAATATAATTGTGTTTGGAGAGACCTTCATATTTTCCAGTGTTCTCAGGAAGGCCGAGTGGGGTTCCTGGGTTTTGGAGGGTGGTCTGTAGCAGGCTATAAACTGGAAGGCAGTTTTACCCACTGTTAGTTGCACATGGATAGTCTCTGATGCTTCATGCTGTGCCACCAACCTGGAGGTGTGGATATCTTTGACGAATATTGATACCCCCCCTCCTTTTGTGGTTCGGTCCAAGTTTTGGGGCCGAAAAGCATGGTATGAGGTATAACCTGGTAGTGTTGGGGTGCTCTCGGGAGCCTTGAACCAGGTTTCTGTTACTGCACAGATATCAATGTTCTCCATGCTAAGGAGAGTTTCGAGTGCATGCATCTTGAGGTTTAGACTTCTGGCGTTGAGTAGCATGACTCTTAGTTTCTTATCCCTTGTGATACCTATGGAGGTGGGTTTGTCTTTTGAGCCTTGCCTAAAAAAGGCACTATGGGGGTAGCAAGAGCCTTTGCCAATATCTGAAAGCCCAGGGGTGACAGGTGCAAGCCGTCCCTAGCAAAGCATGGTGGCTTGTCGAGCATGTCATCCCAGGCTGACAGGCATTGGATCCCCTTTGAATGACATCAATACTTAAGCCAATTGTTGAAATTGATCATCTTGTCTTCATATTGTGGCATCATTCTTGGTGGGGGTAAGATGCTACTCAAGGTCAGGGTCATACCAGCCTGGGCTACATGCTCAGAGAGCTCCTCTATGTCTCTTTTCATGTAATCCAGGGAGGTACGTCTTAGGTCATTCACACCAGCATGGACAATAACTGAGTCATATTTGTACTTGCCTTGGAGTGACCTGAGTGCTTGTGTTATGTGGCGGATCCTAGCGCCCGACAGGCAGCTCATCATGACCTTCTCCTTGTTCAGCCTGGTGACCGGGACGTCAGTGTGCCTGACGATAGAGTCACCTATTACAAGTGTATCAGGTGTGTTGTTTAGCCTTAAGGGCTGTGACTGTTCGGCACACTGGCTTTGTGAGATGTGTTGCATGTGTTTTGTTTTGGGGTAGTGGTTGCTTGGGTGTCTGCTTTGGAGGTCTCTGCTGCTTAGGCAGATTTTTATTTAGAGCCTCCGAGTATGTTTTTGAGTGTTTATGTGTTTGGTTTGCTGTCATGGTCGGTCTATGTGAGACTGGAATTGTTGTGAGTGTGGTTTCCTTCTCCTCCTGACTGGTTAGGCCAGTACTGAGTTGAGACAGCTTAGCCTCCAGTTTGGCTATATGCTTGCATCTCTCACATGTGTTGGAATTTGTTGGGAGGAGGAAAGGGTTGTCTGTGTACATGAGGCAGTTGTAACATTGCCTCAAGATTCCAAGATTCACCAGCTGGACCGGAGAGGAGATTGACAACTGACCACAATAATCAGGACATGCTGGAGGGATAGATTCCTGCCCCAGAGACTTCTCATACTCTGGAACAAGCTACCCATCTATGTCAAGCAAAGTTCCTCATTAACACTCTTCAAGAAAAATCTTGATGCGTGGATGGGAAATAGGAAATACACCCCCGGGGATCACTTCTATGGCTCTGCTCGACAGGGGCACAAGAAATTAACTTTCTTGGGTTGGCGTAAGCCAGGGAACTTTGTTGGCTAGGCTTACTTAGGCCCTTGGGCCGATAGCCTAGTACCTACCTATGAACCTATGAACAAGTTGTGCTGTAATTTGCATAATGGACACTTTGGCTCAGAAGGATCAAAATCATTTTCTTGACCACACATTCTAATTAATGAGTCATTTAATGTGTTTCATCAGCTTATGTTGAATAACAAACTTCACAGAGACAGGCTCATGAAGAACAGGGGAACGGCAAATATTTTCATTTCAATAGAGGAACAGTTAAAAGCAAAAGGCAAGGGCTTAAGACAGTCTTAGAGAACTAGCAAAGTGAATGCCTTTACCTTCTCTTTCAGAAAGCTATAACATTATATTATGAGTGTTTATGTGTTTGGTTTGCTGTCATGGTCGGTCTATGTGAGACTGGAATTGTTGTGAGTGTGGTTTCCTTCTCCTCCTGACTGGTTATGCCAGTACTGAGTTGAGACAGCTTAGCCTCCAGTTTGGCTATATGCTTGCATCTCTCACATGTGTTGGAATTTGTTGGGAGGAGGAAAGGGTTGTCTGTGTACATGAGGCAGTTGTAACATTGCCTCAAGATTCCCAGATTCACCAGCTGGACCAGAGAGGAGATTGACAACTGACCACAATAATCAGGACATGCTGGAGGGATAGATTCCTGCCCCAGAGACTTCTCATACTCTGGAACAAGCTACCCATCTATGTCAAGCAAGGTTCCTCATTAACACTCTTCAAGAAAAATCTTGATGCGTGGATGGGAAATAGGAAATACACCCCCGGGGATCACTTCTATGGCTCTGCTCGACAGGGGCACAAGAAATTAACTTTCTTGGGTTGGCGTAAGCCAGGGAACTTTGTTGGCTAGGCTTACTTAGGCCCTTGGGCCGATAGCCTAGTACCTACCTATGAACAAGTTGTGCTGTAATTTGCATAATGGACACTTTGGCTCAGAAGGATCAAAATCATTTTCTTGACCACACATTCTAATTAATGAGTCATTTAATGTGTTTCATCAGCTTATGTTGAATAACAAACTTCACAGAGACAGGCTCATGAAGAACAGGGGAACGGCAAATATTTTCATTTCAATAGAGGACCAGTTAAAAGCATCAGGCAAGGGCTTAAGACAGTCTTAGAGAACTAGCAAAGTGAATGCCTTTACCTTCTCTTTCAGAAAGCTATAACATAATAGTATGACAGCTGATTTGCTTTCAGCAGGATTTTCTTAACTTTGCTTAAGATCAGCAACTCAGACCAAGTCAGAGCCTTAGAAACTAGACAAAAAAGTGAATAACAAGGGACTAGAGACTCTTTGTCTCGTAACCTGCCCTAATTTAAATGTTTCCTTAGCAGGAAGAAGATGAGGGGTTCTTCTCAGATAAACCCAACATATTATGAAAACGTAGCCTGGGCTATGAATGTTAAATCATGATAATCACTAGTCTTTCCGTAAGGAAGATCAGAAGACAAAAATGTGTATTGGAAGTAGTAGATTTCAGAGATATCAGTTTTCTCACCCACCACATTTAAAATCACCCAGAATACGCCATGTTTTACAAACATAATGTTTTAATAACGCCATGATAAAAACTCTCAGTGATACAGCTATGCTAGCTGCTTATGCTCTGCCCCTTATTAACATGAATAAAAATTATTCAAACTAACATCCATCATTAAATTCAAAATGCTGTGCCTTTTTAGATAGCTGAGCAGGTTTTCTGTCTTTTTCATTTTTAAACTGACTGACTGACCTGTCATGGCAGTATTCATGGACTGACTTTATTTGATGAGGCAAGTTCTGGTCCATCCAATATCATCATCAGCATAATCATAATAGTAGTAGTAGTGGTGGTGGTAATAATAATAGTAATAATAATAATAATAATAATAATAATAATAATATAAGCAAGTACATTCATTCATTTTCCCAACAGCTAGTGAGCAGCTGGAAATGATTAAGCATGTGGATGGGGCAGGCCCAGTTCCAAACTGTGACACCTGTTATTACAGCCAGTGCATCCAGTAAATCGAACTTCTGAAGACAGAGCAGCAAGCTGTACAAGTTTCCTTTGTATCTAAGATCACTGCCAGTACATCACCGCATGGTGCATACTGAGAAAAATGTATGGGAGAGGTACTGTATTTTTTCTAAACAGCATGGAATAAGAGATTACTATAAGTTACCCACTAAGTGAGAATATCAGACTAACTGACTTACTAAGACTGATGCATGGACTGGTCTGTTATACCTACTGTGGAGACATGTCAGTGGTAGGAATGTACAGACAGACTGAAGTCACTGGAGAGGTTGGATGCTTTGGCTGGCCTTAGACATGTTGTTGGGGAGACATTAGCAGTGGGCATCAAAGATGGGGTGCACATCAGTAATTATATTAGTCAGGCACTCTGGTCTCTTATTTACTACATGTACGTTTATTGGATATAGCTGTTTGAATTTATTTTGATTAATGATATGCTAAGTGCCATGAGATTTATAGCTGTAAAAGCATCTAAATCTGAAAAACACTGTACTGTGAGGTAGCTGCACTCAAAACATTAGACAACATGTCTTAACAATTGTTTTTGCAGGGGGCAAGCCCTCCTGCACATCCCCATGAGGGGGCACGCCTCCACACTTCACTTCTAACTCCACGCTTGCACAGATTTGAAGAAAAGAGAAAAGATAGAAAGGAAAAATAAAACTCACCTCTTTCCTATTTTTAGAGTCCCATAAAACCAAAACTAAAAGCTCAGTATCTGTGGCATAGTCAGTTCCAACATACCTGTCACAAAGGCTTACACAGAAATGTTTCATTGTGTTTGACCTGAAAGAAGCATTTGATTACTAGGATTCAACAAGTACATTATGAGTGGAGATTTTACTGATATGCAGGTAATACTCAACTCTGTTTTCTGTTGCTCAACCTGTGTTTTGGTAAAATATTCACCTAGATGAGATCCAACATTCTGAAGTTGAAACCCATTCAAGACACAGGAACTGATTTAGAAACCATTCTTTCTCAAGGCTATTTTTTTTCTATCAAATATCTGTTTCTCCACAAATAATGTTTTTTTTTGACTTGTAGAATTTCATCTGGATTGAATACAAAGTCCTAAGCAGTGACCTTCCATCAATGATGTATATAAATTGGTGATATGAAGGTTATACTTCTGTAATGCCCTACACCATTGGCTTTCTGGAAGTGGTGTGCACTGTCTTCAGTCAATGCAGAATATTTCATCCTTCATTCTGTCGGGAGAACCCAGCATCTGTTTGATGTTTTTTACATTGCAATGGATGCCCATTATTAAGCATATGACTTTGATAACAAGTCTTCTGACTTACAAAAGTCCTACATCACCATGGTTTAGTACGCAATAATACATGCCTTTAAACCAGCATTCAGCATTCCCCTGATTTCAGCAGTACTGGCTAATAGAGGTTCCCTGAGTTTGTTTACAGACTGAGTCTTGCACCTTTATATCTTCTACCCTGTGGAATTTCTGTTCTGAAGAATGCATTGCTGTTGGTACTTAAGCAGTATTTTTACTACTGGTTCATCAACACACCATGGTGCTGAATTTCACAAGCTTCCCGTTTCTGTTGTCAAAGGATGTTATCAAGTAGCAGGGTGCAGGGGGGAAATACTGCATAGCAGATGTTGATGGTTTGCTCCCTACTTCACCCAATACCACCACTACGTTATTTTATAAAGTTTTAATTCTTGAAAGAATGGTTCATTGATAATTCAGGCATCAAGATAGCTTACCCTATCTGGTACTGACCCATTATCTGATCATTCAAAACTACACTTAAAAGTAATATTCTCCATCAAACTTCTTATCTGATTTCTGTAGTCATCATTCTTCCAACATAATGTTGGTTTTACTATGAATTTTCCCCCTTTTATATATAGTGTATATTCATCTGTGTATCTAGTTCTGTACCCGGTTACCCCCCCCCCCAGTTTAATTATGCAAACACACACACACACACACACATATATATATATATATATATATATCGTGTGTGTGTATATAATATTTTATATATATATATATATATATATATATATATATATATATATATATATATATATATATATCATGACATGATTGAAAAGCAGTTTGCAACATCAGCTTGAATTCATTAGGCTGACAACCAGAATCTTACGTAATGAGTCTTCCCCTTGGACTTCATCCCTATTACCGTAACACAAGAAAGATTTTAAATGGTTATTGTGTTACCTTGTGGCAAATGCAATTTTTGCAAAGTATAATTATGTAATTCTAACTTTTGCTACCCAGTTACCAATGAATTATTTGAGCCCAATATTTCTGCTACATTTATCTTGCCATATGTAAAAAATGCAATTCTTTCTATGTTGGGAAGACTATTCGTTCACTACGTGAGTGTATAAGGGAACATTTGAATGCAATTAGGAATGAGGATTATAAAAGAAGTGCTTTAGCTAAATATGTTATTGATGGGGGGAGATGAACATGTTTTTGGTTTTATGATAATTATCACTTTAACTATGAACCCGCGTTTGGGTAATCTTAATCATTTATTGGAACAACATGAGACTAGGTGGATTATAAGGTTACATGCAGATAGACCTCCTCGATTAAATGCTAATGTCCCTCTTAAGCCTTATCTGCAAGCGCATCCACTTAGATAGAATATATTTTATGCATTTTAAGTGTATTTTTTATATGTATTTTCTGCATTTACCTTTTTATTCTGAACATTATTATTTTATTTTGTTATATGTTGATTCTCTGTGTGTCAATATATGTATTCATTTATTTATGATGGTTCTAAGCTTATTGGATCAATGGATGATGTAATTGATTATGTGTGATTACTTAAGCAGAATGTAGTGGTTTTTAAATGGTCTGATGAAGCACCATTGAGTTGGTGCGAAAGTGCTTACCAATAAAGTATTTATATGGTGTGTTTTTTGCCATGCTTAGTCCTATACACCATTTGTTTTTTTTGTTTTTTTGTCTCTGGGACTTTGTAAGTGTTATAGGATATTTATCCACTGAGGTGTACCATTTTTTCTGTTTGGTTGCCAAAGCCCAATTTCTTCCTAAAGGTGGCAGGTGCCATTCATCTATTTAGGAATTGTCAAAATTAATATGTCTCAAGCAGCCTTGTGGCATCATAAAAACAGTCTTCTAGAAGTATTTATGCTTAAATGAAACAGTTCTACTCCCTCATTAACGCATGCATGCACTGAAAACTTTTGCTAAATGAAGTGTCCTTAGAAGAAAAACAGAGAATGTGTGCAAGTCATTCTTTTTACTCCTAAGAGGAATACAAATCCTCTCAAATAAGATAAAAAGGACCTCCTTGTTCTTGAACCAATGCTAATCAGTCCTGCAGAAGTCTGACTCTCTTCCCTGTGCAGGCAACGAGACAGGTAATGTGGAATAGCACAAACAACAATAATAGCTACAGAAAATAAATCCAAAGATTTTATTTCTCTAATGCCTCGGCCAAATCGCCTTCACTGGAGTACAACACACATTCAGGATTTATGGTTGTAAGAAAATAATGAATAAGAAAGTGGGTGTTAATAAAAAATATAGTAATAATATTTTGACTAATGGTAGAGTGGGTGATAGTATAAGGAAAGATTATTTTGCTACTATATAATGTTTTGAGTGAAAGAATAATACAACTGGTAAGGTATTATTGGCCCATGTTATTACGTGATAGTCAATTACATAATCAGATTGATAGACTGCCTAGTGTATCTTATAAAAAGGGTATGAGTGTAGGTACTTATGTTGTACACAATAAATTTGTTTTTCCTAATCCTAGTGTTAGGCCTTATATTGTTAATAATTATAGGCACATATAGATGTGGTAAATGTTCCATATGTCCATTGGTCATGAATCATTTTTCTAGGATTAATAATATAGGTTTTAAGCCTGTACATAAATGTTATTGCAATACTCAAGGAGTAATACATAGTCTATAATGCCCCTGTAAGTTGTTTTATATTGTAGAGTGCCACAGGGCCTTCAAGGTTAGATTTCAAGAATATGTTAGGGATATTAAAAAGTGCACCTTGAAAGTTCTCTGGCTCTCCATTTTACAGATTGTCATAATGGTGATGCCTCTCTGTTAAAAGGTAGTGTTTTAGAACAAATAGTTTTATGTATGGGTGATGGGGTAACTTTAAAAAATAGGCTGTTATATAAAGAAAGGGTTAAACAGGTAATGTAATTGGAAGGATGTAATTGATTAATTAATTAATGCTGATTGTTTTATTGTCATGGTTATTTAATGTGTTTGTTGGAATGTTTTTTTTTTGTAATGCAATGAAGGCAATTTGGCCAACGCGTTAGAGAAATAAAATCTTTGGGCTTATTTTCTGTAGCTATTATTGTTGTTTGTGCTATTTGGCTTCCTTTCTTGCTGGTTGCATGTTATGTGGAATATACTGCCACACAAAAAGGTGAAGGGGGAAGGTGACTTATAAGATATGGTAATAAAAGTCCCTTAATTTTGTGCTACCATATCTATCTATCCTCATCAAGTATGTAGGTGCTGTACACTCTGCAAAGTATTTAAAATGTGTGCAACAGTCCAGAGAAATAGATGCTCTGCATGGGGACTTGATCTGGGTACAGCATGGTAAAGGGCACTGTTGACCCAGCTCCAAGGCATAGAAAGATAAAACCTTGACTACATTGCAGGCAATCTGAGTTCAAATACCATCTTGGACTTCTCTAAGAAATAATTGTTGGTTTATGATGAGACTGAGTGGATGCTGTCAATGTGCCTCACAAGAATGATAAACATGCATCTTCAGATATCTAGGATTATGCCAGTCATCTTTCACATTGTAACAAGATGGAACATCACCAAGAAAAGACTGTCAACTAATGGACTTCAATTTAACCAGTCTTCTTCTTCTTCTGCTAATGAAGGTTTCTACTACTTTCTTACAAAGACACACCTTGGAGAGATTGCAGACTTGATAGTGGCACAGATTTCAGTGTCATGATGAAGGTCTATACAACAGAGGTACTGAAAATTCAAGTCCTAGTCTCTGATCTTCTCCCCACACTTTCATTTCATCTTTGTTTGTCACTTTTCTTTTTATTAAAATTTTCAGTGTTCAAAATAATAAACCAAACACAAGCAGCTGGTCCACCAGGTAGCAAAACAATGCAAAGAAAAATTACACTAGTTAACTCAAAATTAAATGCAATCTGTAATTACTGTACTTGAGGAATAGTTAATTTATGTTTCCAGTACTTTGCATTTCAACCTTTAATAGAGATCTTTACGTAAAAATGGTAAACTACCTCGATAATTAAAAAAATGATGGCCATTCACACACTCTGGACTATGATTACCAAACAGCAGGAAGAAATGGACAGGAACATGGGTCCACTCTTCAAGCACAGGATGAATTGGGTGAATCTTCACATGAGTGGGATGCAATTGCCAATACTAAAAGAAAGATTGTTTTCCTTAGCTGAGCTGAGTAAAGTGCTTGTATTGGAGAGAAAAACACAAGCAAAAAAAAACAGTAAAAAAAAATGCCACGTTTATTTCTAAAATAAGACCAAGAATAAGAGGAACTTGTAAACATTTCATGGTTTGAAAATATTTGCAGGCCCCAGAATCCTTGTAAAATGTGATTCTGCAGTCTTCAGCGTTCTGTTGACAGCTCCTTTTCTACAATATTTACTCAGTCAATTTAATACTGTCACTCCTAATGAATAGACTGTTTTATAAGTGGCAAACAAAAATGTGATCCTGCATTCCAGTGGGTTTATCTTGGTTTACACAAATAAATAAAACTCACGTAAACTAAGCTAAACTGAGCTGCCTCTTTAAGGACATTGTTTTATTCAACCCTTAAGCCAAAAAGCCCAATGCAGCCATCGTGCTTAACAGAACACAAACACATTTCAGAGTTATGTGGCTTTTACAAGCAATTGAAAACATGCTCCCTTATTCTGCTAAGCAGGTACCAGCACTGGCACTGTGACTAATGCTGCAAAATGTGTGAATGAGTGTTATGTGCATATATGCACATGTACATATATATGTACAGCCACACGTGTGTGTGTGTGTGTGTGTGTGTGTGTGTGTGTGTGTATATATATATATATATATATATATATATATATATATATATATATATTGGTGTAATCCTAAAGTTTGAACACACATTTGATAGGACTGTCTGTGTGAGTGCAAAAAAGAATGACTTCATCTGTTTATGTCAGAGAAAAGCTAATTTTTGTGAACATAATATGTCTGAAGTAACGTTTTATAAAGTGCAGGAAATTAGGAATATGCAGGAAAATTATGTCTGAAAGAAGAGGTGCTGATGTGAAGTATGTGCAAGGTTGATTTATAGTGGTTAGTTTGTGTCAGTGTTACCGGGTTAGCATTAGAATAAGGGCTAGGAGAAAGGATAGATTTTGAGTTATGGTTTGATAGTGTTGTGTGTGAAGTGTGTTTGTGTGTATGTCTTGTTTAGTGGTACTGTTAAGGAAAGATTTTTAGTAACTTAAGCTGTAGGGTTTGGAGTAGGGGCACGGTTAGGGCTAGCACATACGATTAAGGTGGTGCAGGGTGGTGATCCTATCCTGATACTAACACCAACATTGCATTACTAAAAAATATTTCCCTAATGGTATCACTATTCAGACATGTCTTTTCTGGCTTTTGTGATAGGGGTTTCTTGACACAGAGCTTTTTTGCAGTGAGAGAAGTATTCAATGTTTTGTGACTCACTCTTAGCAGTGCTTCAGCGTTTTGTGCATGTACTCTTATCTGTTTTGTCATTTGTGGTTTGTTCTTTTGTGAACTGAGTATTTCCTGATCTGACATATACACACACACACACACACATATATATATATATATATATATATATATATATATACACACACACACACACATATATATATATCTCTCTCTATATATATATATATATAGATATACACACAGACACACACACACACACACACGCATACAAATTTATATCTACTTTCGAGTGCCATGTGTTAGGTCAACCATTGCTCTGGCTAGCAGCCAGAAGTGCCGGATTGTTTGGATAAACGTATAGTAGAACCAATGTTTTGTCAGATGTTTGTTGCATCAAAACAGGAAAGTGGGATGTATGCTAGGTATGTGTGTGTTTGTGAATGTGTATGGGTTATGGTTAAATAAAGTTAGGTAACAGGATAAAATAGGTGTGTGTGGGATTGTGAGGGTTGAGAGCTAGGTTTGAAATAGTGTGTGTGAGGGTCATAAATGTCTTGTGTAGTGGTAGTGTTATGGGAAGGGCTTTTTTAAATTAAGATACATGTTAGGGGCAGGGTTAGTGGCTATTACTAAGGTGGAGTGGGGGGCTTCCTACTCTCATGCACCAACTTTAGGAAGGGTTCTCTTTCCTTAATTTTTAGCTCTAGCAATGAAAATTAGAACAGATTAGTTCAGGACAACTCAGAAACTAGTTTCAGGTGGACGTGTGTTTTGTCCTGATGGGCTGCTATTCCTTTTGAAAGACCAGAAAGAGCTCCCTCCAGGAGAAGCCCTGCAGCTCTATGACTCAGTGAGCACAAGAGAAGGAAACCAGAAAAAAATATCTAAAATTTATTGCTACTGAATTAGTGGTTTGAAATAGGGGACAGTATGTGAATCATGAAACTGCAATCCTTAGAGGGGTGGGGATTCTTCAAAGGTGGGCAGAGAAAAAGCACTCCTTTAAAGAACAGTTTGCGTCAGTAGTGGATAATAATTCTGCCCTCCACAAGACCATTATAAGGGTTAGAAATAATTGACAAGTGCACCCTGACTGTGTAATAACTGAGATAAAAATCATGCAGATGGCAGAGATATTTCCGGACAATGTGACAGTCACCAAATGGGGCAGCATCAAGTACTGTTCTCCCTAAATGGAGTCCCTGTTCCACTTGACAGAATACATCTTCCTGCTGACTTAAAAGGTTGCAGACTTGCTTTATTGAATTCTTCATAAACACATTTTGGGTAGAGTGGATCATGCTGCAGGTCACCGGTGAAGTAGTGTTGCACTAAGACATTCTTCTACAAGATTTGCAAGGTTATTTGGTTTGCTTGCTAATAACAGGGATGAAGACAAAGATTATGAGGCTGAAGACTTTGTCTTAGGTCAAAGAGTATTGACTTCTTGTCAAAATGCCTCAGACTGTGACAAGAGAGAGTGGCCTAATGGTCACAAAGGTAAATTATTATCTTTGGATTTTGATACATTTGTTCCTCAGACCTGCTGCAGAGATATTCTGCAACACAACACAGGCTACATAACAAAGTTACCTTCACACCTGTAGTGTATCACTGTAATTCCTAGATTCAGTTCTATACATACCCATTTTGTAAGTACATGAATTTTTGTACTAAACTTTTAACTTACCACGTCTATAACTTCTAACATTTTCTTATATCATTTCCTTTCTTTTTACACCTGCCTCTTAAATCACAGCTGTTATAATAATCATATTTATCACTACATAGTTTAAAATCTGATAAAATAAGCTTTCCCTTTCTTTACAATTAGTATAAGCATATAAGGTTATGATTCTATATATGCATTCTTTCCATTTTAAACCTACAATGGTTAATATTCCCATTTTTGCTAAAGTTGCACCTAATATCTTTATTGCATTTATACAGAATATGGCTATTACAGAACATCGCATTTCCCAAATTCAAGATTATCTTTCCTTCTCATAGTTCCTGTGTTTGTAATCTTTCTTCATTTGTTAAAAATCTTATGTCTTACAAAATAATTACATCTACATCACACGTAGTTCACCACTCCAAAATCCCTATTCTTCTTACTATATTCTTAATACTATTCACATTTATAGAAAGCACTCAAACATTTTTAATTCCCTTTTCCTTAGATGAATGGTCTTATCAGTTCATAACTAATTACTAGGCTAACAGGCCATTCTAAGAGTACCTAGTTTCCCTCCCAAAGGTGAGAATTGAGAATCAAACACTGTACTTTGTGTCTGTGAGTCTAAAACCTTAACCTTTATACCAACCCCCAATCATTAGCTGTATGTATTCTTTTTCATCAGTTTCCTTTCTTTTTTCTTTTGTACTTATCCCTTCACATTTTCTTTTTCTGTCTTTTACCAATAGAATTCTTTTTTTTTCCTTTACTACCTCACAATTTGTCTTATTCATCACTTTTTTTCAGAACCTTCTTCTACATCCTCTTTATTATTTTTGAATCTACTTTTTCTTCTGTTCCTACTACTAAAATTTCATCTTTTTTTCATTGATGTTGGCTTTCTTTTTCCTCTTTTAATTTTTTCAATCCATCAATAAATGTCCGCTTTTGTTACAGTTATAACACTTTAATACACATTTTGTGCATCATGCCCCATTTCCCCATTAATATAACATTTTCTTTTGTCACAGTTGCGTATCAAATGTCCTTCTTTTCCACAGGGAAGAAAACATGTTTTGGGCTGTCTCCAGTATTTTATTCCCTTCCACATTTATTATGCTTGGTTTATGTTTATTTTTTCTTTTTCTATTTTTAACACAATATTACAATCACAGCCACCAGCCCATAAACCCATTTTGTTATAAACTTTTGCATTATCCAGTACTTCTTTACATAAAGGTTTTCACTGTCCTGTTTCTAAGTCTGTCTTTCTACCTGTGTTCAAAAATTTACATGAATTTCCTTTTTTTAGTTACCCTGTTAAATACTTTTTATCACATAAAGATTCCATGGGTTACAGTCATTCTTTTTTCATATTCCTCAAAAAAAATTTCCATTGAAAAAAGTCTCAAAAATAATGTCATAAAATGCCTCTTTATTAATAAGAATAAATGTTCTTACCTCGTGTGCTTTCACACTAGAAGGAGCTATTAAATTATCCCAGACTTCATACCTGTCCATTTCTTTGCCTCCTTTACTTTGAATCTTTACCACATACTTATGTTTTTCATTTTCTCTGGATATGTTTTCTTTTCCATCTCAGCACTATCTGTTCAGGATTGTCTATGCATCATCCTTTTGTATTTTCTCATTAATTTCCCCTGAGGAAATATCTCCTTCAGTTTCTGTCTTTTCACTGTTTCTTTAAGTAAATCATCCCACAACCCTCCTGCCTGGAGGGTTGTAATCATATATCCATCATTTGCTGACTCATCTCCATCAAACAGATTTCTTTATAACATTTCAAAATCCTACACATGTTCTCTAGTCTCAATATTTAGTTTCTCATCGATTCGTCTCACCTCTCCATCACCTCTTTCTCTTTCCAAATGCCTCCCTGTTTCTCTGGGCCGCATCTGCATCTGGAACAGAAACAGTAACTGCTCCTGCAAAATGGGCCCCACTCACAATAGTGAAGAGTAGGGGAACTTCCCAGATGCCCTGGCAAAATCTCTCCTAGTAAAGTAAATATTTCCATGGGTCTCCCCTGAAAAGAGCCCTCTAGCCTAGTTGAACTAACTCAGTCAACAAAGGATAGATAGATAGATAGATAGATAGATAGATAGATAGATAGATAGATCGATAGATCGATAGATAGATAGATAGATCGACAGATAGATAGACAGACAGATATATATCCTGAATCATTTTCTCCAGCATGATCAAAACCTTAGATTAATGTGAACAGGGACTACATAATAACTGCACACTAGGAGCCTTGTGTTTGGTTTACTTTGTGAATGAAACTGTGCTCAGAATTGTTGAGATTCTTTGTTAACCAGCTTTAGAAATTTGTGATTTAAAAAACAGAGAAGAGTTTAGTTGTTTATTGCTCATGAGAACACAGATTTATTTAAGATGTAAAATTATTAGATGACCTAATTCTACCTGTATTTAATTCACTAGTTTCACTTTGCTAGCAATCACAAACGTAGTTGTCTTCTGCACATCAGATATGCAACAGAGTGTTTGCAGCAACAAAATTGCATAAATTATTGCAGTGATTTTCTTTTCTGAATTATTGACCTTAGTCGTACTGGAACGCTGTAAAGTTTCCAGCTGAATTATAATAGCAGTCCATCATACTGATGTAGTGGCAAGGTGTAAGCTGCAATAGAAGCTTCTGGGTTTGGCTAGCAAGCCAAGAACTAGAATGTTGGACCCAGGTAGGCAGACTGAGCAGCCAATGGGCTGCTGCTCTACTTCAGGATGAGTTCCATTATAACAAAAGTGAGGAGATCAGATGAGTGCATTAGGCAGTTAAACTAATGGAATGGAAATATTCAGGCTGGCATCCAGAGTATGCAGGGTTATGTCATTCTGTCAATGCCTTCATCGCACTTTGAAGAATACACCAGTCACAGGGAATTTAGTCCAACTGAAAATAAACTTTCAGGTCTATATGATAGCTGTCCAACCACCAAATCTTATTTCTGTCTGAAATCCCTACCATAAAGAGGCTCACCAATAAGTCTGTTCTCCTTTGGAAATGGGAGACTTGTCATGGGGTTCCACATGAGGAAAAAGATGAGGGTATATGATGATGCAACAGGCTTGGTACGCTTGATGATGTCAGGAGCTGTGTTAAAAAATGGTACTTAGACCTGAATAACACTATTATCTAGGCTTCATTTTTCTTTTTTTCTTTTTTTTGTTTTTTGTTTGTTTTTTTCAAAATGATATTGTTGTAGGTTCTTTGTTGTAGTTATTTTTGGGATAAGGTCAGTTTCATTCAAGCCAACATAGTACTTTTTGGTCAGTGTTTCGGAAGAATGAAAACTGAGGGAATGGCTGGAATCATGCCCTAGTGGTGATTCATTCCTAGGTTCATAAGTACTTAGTGGGCACGCAGTCCAGGAGTCCATTAATGAGCCTAACCCAAAATTCCAGTTGCCCCTAAGCATTGTCTACTTAAATTAATTCCTCAAGGTCACACAGCAGGCAAGTGAAGGCTGAGGGAATCGAACCCTGTACCAGAGGAAGCACCTTATTAACAGCTCACAGCCTTAAAGCTTTTTGCCAACTGCCAGACTAACAGTAAAGATTCAGGTGAAATAGATTGCTTAAATTACTTAATGGACATGCTTCGCAGCTTTAAATAATATTTATAGATTGTATTTTGATGACCTGGCAACTCTTGCTGAGCAGAGGGTCTTTTTCAAAGGAGATCTGTATTCTGCTGGTGTAGGATGATATTACACTGGTGATATTACAAATAACTTAAGATTACTTCCATACAATGTAATTCCTAGGTTCAAAATATCTGAGCTATCAGTATTGTACTATTGTGTGTATATACATATATATATATATATATATATATATATATATATATATATATATATATATATATACACACACACACACACCATACACATATAGTAGAAAGGGGATGGGTTGACAGGAATTATTGTGGATGATACGAAAAGAAAAGAAGTGAAAAATCATGCAAAATAGGAGACCTTAATAAAACATTTGATACAACTGGAGATGAACTGTTATGGGGAATAAAGAAATAATATAATATAATATAAGTAAGAAAGTTAGGAAATTATGTATGTCAGCATATAGTAATAATAAAGTAAAAATAGTTGTAAATAGCTGGTTAAGCCAAGAGGTACATATGAAGAGTGGTGTAAGACAGGGATGTCCAATGAGTTGTATAGTCTTTGCATTAGTTATGAATGTGATAGCATGTGAAATAAATCACAAAATATAGGAGGTGGGTATACAACGCCTGAAGGGTTAGGAATTCCAGTTCTGTTAACAAATACAGATGATATTATAATAATTACAAAAAATGGATTAAAAAAGTAATTTGCACAAATGAGTGTCTATATGTGATAGGGATGGCTTTATTTAAAGAGAAAAGTAAAGGTTTAGGTTTTATAGTAAAGATAGGGGGTATATATTTCTCAATGAATGAAATGTCTGTGTTAGGTATAAATTTTGGGAATAAATATGCAAGTAGAATTCAAGGTGAAAAACAAAAGAATAAATAAAATAAACCTGTCTTTTCTGGAGAAAATATAATTTATCATTTAGAGAAAAAGACTGATTTGAGAAATTCAGTACCGATGGGAAAATAACATACTTAGCAAGTGTATTTATGTTGCAAACAGATTTGAAAAAGAATTCTTGCAGATATTTTTGTTTTTTTTCTTTCTTTTATATGCAGTTCTAGATTAAACCCTGTAAAAAGAGGAGTTTTGTATGTAAAGAGGAAGGAGTTTTAGAATTTATTAATCCAGTAGTATATGCTGCTTCATTAAATGTGTACAAAATGTTAAACTGGATAAATGAAAAAAAAAAAAGATGAGAGTAGTAGTAGTAAAACTGGATAAATATAAGTATGACACATTTTGGGGTATGGTAAAGAGTGTAAAAGAGAAAAACAGTGTATAAACGAAATAGAATGTTACCAAGAAAAAATATTTTTGTGGAAAATAAAAATTGATGATATAGAAAAAGAAAACATATGTTATAAGTGCAATGATAAAATATTACTATGTAAAACCATGGGAAAATTTAAAAAATGCAAAAAAAAAAAAAATAAAGTTATAAAAATAAGAAGCAAATGGTGTAATCAGAAAGTAGAATGGTGAGATTTTTTTTTGTAGAGACTGGTAATAAATAAATTGCCAGTGAAATGAAATATGCCATATATAAAAAGAAATGTGATAGAATATGTTAAAATAATAAATAAAAAAGTTATTTTATGTTACATGGATTATACAGAATGAAAGAATAAATGAAATCATGCTTAATGTTAAATGGATTTTAGCAGCAATATTACATATAATCAGATGGTGGTTACAGAAAAATAGAGTGGGGGTCTAATAGGGATAAATATTTAGCATGATATGTTAAGGAAATTATGAATATTTTTAAATAGATGTGTATATCGATATATGTGTACGTTTGTAAATATTTGCAAATATGTAAATATATTGTAAATAAGAATTCTTTTTCTATATGAATGAAGGACCCCTATTCATTTTGGTAAGTGCCTTTTACATATGAGCTACCACCAGCTCAAGCAGAGAAGACCTATATCACTCTTTTCTTCCTTCCAAGCAGCTCTGCCCATTCCCCGTGGTATCAGCTGTGGCCACTCCAGTCTTCACAAGGGAGACTGCACTACCCTGTGTGCCTTTGAGTGCATGCAACCCCACCTTCCACTGACAGAAGCAAGTGGATCATGTCCCTTCACTCCTCCCCATCCCTGCTTGGCTTCAACAGAGCCAGTGTCAGTACCACATCTTCTAAATTAACCCCCCAGTCACCTGGATTACAGACTGTGGGCCATCCTCTCTGTGGCAGTGATCCAGGCAACTCAGATATCCATTTAAACCCACAGTAAGTGAATACTTCACCGCCTATATATGGATGACATCCCTTATCAGTTATACAAAACACTATAGAAGATACTACATATAGCACTTTTTAAATACACCATACTACAATATGTGCATTATGTGAAGTGCAGGAATACATATGCCAGCATCTGACTTATTCAGAGTACACCCACAAATTCCATATTATGAACAGACAATATATATAATTTTTTTTTTGTTAAACATCTGTATTTAGAGTATATATTCACAGGAGACAATATAGCAATCTGCAGTGGTGCACCAGTAGCATCGTTGCCTCACAGCAAGCGGTTCTCCCATTTGATTCTCGGCTGGAGTGCGGGGAGTGCCTTCTGTGTGGAGTCTGCATGTCCTGCCCGCAGTCGAGTGGCATTCTGAAAGACATGCGTGAATGGGCGTGCCTTCGTTGAATGTTGGGCATCGAGCTGGCAACTCGGCACCATAAAAACCTACTGCCAATCATTAGCGGACCGGAGTTCCGCTGTGGCGACCCCTAACAGGGAAAAGCTGAAAGACAAACAACAACACTTCACAGGAGACAATACAAGAACCTCAGCATTGTCTTTTTTCCTCTGGGACCTGCAGATATAGATTTTTCAAAAAGCCTCAGTCTTGGAAAAGTCTTCTAGAAAACATCATTCCCAAACAACTGATTTGTCACTCACAGATTTATTTACACTTTGATAAAGTGGCAGTACTGAACTCTGAGACACCGACCTAATCCCTGAACTCAGACAGTTGCATTTCTTTTTGACCCAATTGCTTAAAGAAATGTTTCCTATTTCTTCTGTATACCTGCATATCAGAAGCTTCTCTCTGGCATGATCTTAGCTGCTCTGTTTTACCAACTGTTTTCTGTGAAAGTCCTGAATGATTAAATTTTACTTCACATTAATCTTTACTCTTTCCTAATTCTCAAGATGATAGGAGCTTTGAATGATCTTTAACAGTACAACTTCTCTTTACACTGATGCTCCTGCAATTAATAAAGTAGGTAATTTACACGAGGTACCTACTCACCAAGAACTGAAATACTGAAAGGCACATAGGAAGTTACTAGGCTATTGGCCCTGAGACCCTTATAAGCCTAGCCAAGAGTTTAGCCCATGTTTAGACAAGTCAGTACCCAAAGCCCCTGTCCAGCAGAGACACAGGTGGAATCCCAGGGGTGTATTTTCTGTTTCCCATCCAGTTATCCAGATTGTGCTTAAAAAGGAATAATGAAGTACTGTGCTTGACATGGACAGAGAGTCTTTTCCACAGATAGAGAAGTCTCTGGAACACAAATCTGTCCCGCCAACAAGTCCTATTGATGTCACAGACCAGATTGAGGTCACGCGTGTGGGTTACTCGAGTGGAGCTTGACTTGTGGATATGCAGCAGTCCCATCAAGGTGGGGTCTGAGATTGCTTTGTATGCCAGACAGAGGTCACCTCTGAGGGGGTCTGTATGAAACTGAGTAGAGGTACGGGGCTTTTAGCCTATCTATGTAGGGTAGATGTTTGAGACCCTAGATTCTCCTGGTAAGGAACCCCTGTGGTCTCTACAGCTGCTACATGTGCTTTGTGAGGTACATGTCAAAGGGGGCACTGTACTCAATAATTCGCCTTACAAGGGAAGAATACAGGGATGTTATGACCTCCTTGTCCCTGGATGAGATTACTTTTACTTATGAGGTGGGCCATGTAGAACGCTTTCCATACAATGGAAGCAACATGCTGGTCAAAAGTCAAATTGCTATGAACCTGGGTGCCCAAATCCCTCATGACTGATTGCATGCTTAGGATGTTATTATTTATGTGATAATATGTGGGGATGTCACTCTTCCCAAAGGGGATGAGGGTGCATTTTTTGGCATTCAGCTTGAGGCCATGTTTCTGGCACCAGTCATTTATTTGGGTGAGACCCTCTTGGAGGATGTCCACATCACTTGGGGAATTGATGACCACACCCAGCTTGCAGCCATCTGGAAAATTGGTCAGCCATAGCCCACTGGTTTTGGCCTGCACCTCAGAGAAGTATATCCAGAATAACAGAGGCCCCAAGACTGATCCCAGGGGTACACCGCTCATTATGGGTCTACTGCTTAAGGTAGCTTCCCCTATTTTTATTAGGTGGGTTCTATCAGTGAGCCAGTTTGCTACCCATCTGGTAACATATGAACTGATGCCTATTTGAGAGAGTTTATCTTTTATGCCCCAGTGGGGAATAGTGTTGAAGGATTTGGCCAGGTCAAGGTAGGCGGTGTGCATCCTCTTCCCCTTCATCCATGGCTTTGTTGACTGTCACAGTCAACCAGATTTAACAGACATGACCTCCCCTTGACAAAGCCAAAGTGTGTGGGGTCGAGTGTCTGGAGGTTGCCAATGTTCCTGTTAAAGTCCATGATAATCCATTCCATTGCCTTGCAGATCGGGTTAATTATGCTGATGGGTCTATAATATTCTGGATTGGCGGACACTCCAACTTTGTGTAAAGGGATGACAGTGGCTGTCCTCCACTTGGCTTGGACAAAGCCGGTGCTCAGGCTTTGGTTGAATAGGGTGCTTAATTGTGCTGCTTTGTTAGAATATTTAGGAAAGAAGACTGATAGATTAATCGATTGATGAAGACTGGGCTCTGAAACAGCATCTGGCATGCAGGCTGGGTTAGATTTTAAAGATACTCTGTCTCTGAGAGAGATTAAAGTTACTGTGGAAATTACAACCAACAACACAGATTAAATTAATCTTGGTCAACATAGTTATCTAACTTTGATTTAAAAAGTTCTACTGTTTGTGTAACATATAACCACTGGTACTCACTATGTGAGCCACTGGTATCATATTCAGGTTTTAAGTTAAAACCTTATCAGGCAAGCATTTACTGACATTCTGCAAATTTCCTCTCTATTACCTATTAACAGACTGACTATGATCCTGAAGATGACTTATTTTCATGTCTGATTTTTGAGGTGAATAATTACTCTGGTAAATATGTTGCATCTGTTTCAATTTTTGAATGCAGAATAGATAAAAAGACAATCCAAATTCAATATATGATCTAATCAAAGCTATAAGCAGTCGTAATAATACATCAGATACTTTAGGCACTAACAGTAATTAGAAGATGCCAAGGCTCTTTTTATAAATGGACTGGACAAGGGGTTTAAATAAAAAATCCTGACTGATTATAATTACCAAGTCTCTGTAAGTGATTGATAGCTGCTTCAACTGCGTTCAGGGACTGTAGATCAGACCCAGCAAAATGAATGACTCAACATTTTTGTTAAACGTGTTTTGATGATTTCCTGACTAAACCACAAAATTATCAACTCATGATTGTAAAATTTTCTGCTCACATATATTAGCAAATGGTATTCCAGTTTTTGTATCATCTGCAAATTTACTGCAGATAATGGCTTTAGGTACAGACATTGATAACAGCACAAACACGTTAAAAATAACAAGGTCTAACACAGAACCTTGAGGAATACTTCTGGAAATTGGCATAGGTTTGAACAGATTGGTTAATACTCTAATGTAAATGAGGGACAATTTAACCATTTAGTAATCCAATTTGAAATAAATGCCCTGATGTCAAAAAAATAAACTGGTTAACCACAGCATAATGTGAAACACAATCAAATGCTTTTAGGTATAAATAGCATCCACAATCGAATGCCTTGATCAACTAATTCAAGATCAGAGGCAAAAAAATTGTAAAAATTCAAAGTACTAGAACAGCCTGATAAAAAGCCCTATAGTGTGAAATCTTTATTTTCCAATAGATATATATGGAATAGTTTTAACAATATATTTTTAAACTGTTAACCCACAATAGATGTTAAGTTAATGGGGCAATAATTCCTGGGGTCTGCTGTGTCACCACCCTTAAAACTTGGAATAACAGCAGCATTTCTCCAGTCACCTGACAGAAAACCTGATGAAAACAAAGACTGAAACATACTATTTATTAATCCCACACTTATTCTCTTTAGGAAAAGTCTAGGAATGCCAACAGGCTCTGCTGCTCAATTGCTTTTCAATTCTTGAAAACCCTGCCAGATTAAACTCTTTTGTGATACTTGGAGAAAGTTTGTTATATCACAGAGTTTTAAATCTGAAAACAGAGGCAATCTAGAGAGCTTAAGTCTGGACTGGTATCTCCCTGTGTCCCAGAAGGTGACAAGACTAACAAGAAATGCAAAGGATTACTCCAGATAAAATAATTTTAGCTAACAGATAAAACAGACTCTCTTATGCCATCCCCATGGGAGAAATAAAGTTGCCTTGTTGAAGTTTCAAATAATTTGTTTAGTTAAGTAGGTAGACAGATAAGATATCTTGTTCTAATACACTACATTCAACAAGTCAGTTATTTAAAGCTAGTTACAGACAATGGAGGGAGAGTCCTGGGGAGCGGATTGGAGGAAAATCTGGGAAATGGAAAAATAAGGAGCCAATCCCAAAGCTTAGGGGTTAGTCCCTTATTTGAATATTCCTGAAAGACCTGTGAGGGTTTACAGCAGCCTCTGAAACCTCATTCTTAGTTATAAAGTTTTTATTTTTATTTTTAACAAACAAAAAAAAAAAAAATGACAACATACCATAAGCCACCACTATAGAAAAATAAGTTATGTACTCACCATAACGTTCCATGTTTGTTGTCCTTGATCTTGCCTTCCTTCCTGCTGGTTGGGTTTGGAGCTGATCCTTAGGTCTGACTCCGCCGTATACTACAGCTTGACAGCTTTTACTGGCTTGAGGCTAGCCCCTATCCCAACATGCCTAACGGTAGTTACCCAGATCTCGTTTGTGATAACCCAACACTAGATTATGCAAGTAAAAAATTACTATATTTTTAGATATAAAAGAACACCTGCATATAATGGTGTAAATAATCAGCAAAGAGATAGAAAGGGAGTCGAGGTCTAACCAACTGGTATGGTAAAGGAGAATTCAGCCAGTGGAGCCAATGAAAGGAACTCCTCTCGAGCCTCCAGGAAGGGGGAAGGAGGGTGGGATACAAGAAGGAAGGCGAGATCAAGGACATCAAACATGGAATGTTATGGTGAGTACCTAACTTCTTTATGTTATGTTGTCCCTATCTCGCCTTCATTCTTGCTGGTTGGACTGCATCCCCAGCACCTGTTTCTTGGGTGGCTCACTGGAAAAAATCTTCAGGACCGTGGAATGAAAAGATGCCCTGTTCCTGGAGGTCACATCTACTTTGTAATGAGTGATAAAAGTATGAGGATTAGCACATGCAGCTGCTGTACAGATCGAATCTAAAGGCAATTTGGCTTGAAAGGCAATAGAGGTAGCCAAGGCCCTAGTTGAGTGTCCTCTAATTTTTCCTGGAAGTTTTTTGTTCTGCAAATTGTAGATGTAGACGATAGTGTCTGAAAGCCACTTAGATAAGGTCACTTTTGAGACTAAATAACCTTTCTTATTCTCTGCAAAGGATATAAACGATTGGTTGGATTTTCTGAAGTCCTTGGTCCTGTGTAAATAAAAATGTAACTGTCTATGAATGTCCAATTGATTGAGCTTATACTCTGCCTTGTTGCCATGATTGGGGAAGAATACAGGAAGCTCTATGGATTGATCCAAGTTGTACTCTGAACACACCTTTGGTAAGAAAGAGGGATTGGTTCTGAGAGAAACTCTATCTTTGTGGAAAATCAAGTATGTGGGATGAATAGATAAGGCCTGTAATTCTGAAACCCTCCTAGCTGAGGTAATGGCAGTCAATAAAAAGGTCTTCCATGTCAAAACTTTTAGTGGACATATGGCTCAAAGGGGGGAAGAATCAGAGCCACTAAAACTAAATTTAGGTTCCGGGGGGGGGGGGTCTCTTATTGGAGGTCTTAAGAGGAGAGTACCTCTTAGGAATGCTTTACATAGCCTATGGGACAATGTTAAGAGCCCATTTCTTCCATATGGAAATTAGAAATGGCAGCCAGCTGAACCTGAATAGTGGCTGTAGTTGCTCCTTGCTCAAAAGTTTCAGCAAGAAATTTGAGAATCTTTGAAATGGGTGCAGTAAAGGGGTCAATCTCATTCTTGTTTGCCCAACAAGAGAACCTCTTCTGAATACTAGCGTAAAGTTTCCTGCTAGTGGGTTTATGGGAGGAAATCAAAATGTGTTGAACTGCCGGGGAAATATCAGGAAGCCTGGCTAAGACTTGAAGTGGAGAAACCAAGCTGTCAGCATGAAAGTTTGGATGGAAGGGTGGAGCACACCTGACTGATGCATCAGGAGATTTGGAACTGGGTCCAGGATCAAAGGATCCCCCTGCAAATGAGGCCAAAGGAATAGGAAGAGGCTAATAAGGGGCAATGAGGATTAACTTGCAACCCAGTGACTTTGCTTTCTGAAGAACCTTGGGGATCAGGGGGAATAGTGGAAAGGCATAGGTCTCAGGGGGCCAATCATGAACAAGTGCATCCCTGGTTGACTGTCCCAGTGGTGGGACTGGGGCAAAGTAGGTGCTGCATTTGTTGTTGAGGGGGGTGGAAAAAAGATCGCATCGTGGCTGGCCCAACTAGCGAAAAATCAAGTCTGCAATTTCCTGTTTCAGGGACCACTTGTGGGGCATCAGAATCACCCTGCTGAACTTGTCCGCTATCACACTGGATTTCCCCGGGATGTGCACTGTGTTCAGAAAGTGTTGGGAAGACATCGCCCATCGCCATACACATAGAGTCTCCTGACACAAGGGATAAGACCTGGTTCCACCCTGTTTGTTGATGTACCATATTACCGACATATTTTCTGTCTGAATTGCTATAGTCCCTGTAGGTAGAGAGTCTTGAAGTGCTTGCAATGCCAGAAGCACCACTCTCATCTCTAGGACATTGATGTGCAAGTGGTACTTGTGTTGCTGCCAAGTCCCTTGAACAGTCTGCTCCAGATAATGCCCCCCCACCCTATCTGGGAAGCATCCGTGGTCACTGTGACTATGGGTTGGGGGGTTAGAAATGGTCTGCCCATTGTCACTAGAGGGGAGTGAAGCCACCATTCTAAATTCTTCTTGCAGGACTTCATGATTAAAATCTGATGTGTCATTGGTAAATCCTGGAATGACCATTGAGCAAAAATAACCACTGCAGAATTCTCATGTGGAAATGTGCCTTAGGGACCAGAGTAATTGCTGCAGCCACTGAACCCAAGACTTTGAGGACAAATTTTGCTGAATTCTCTTTTTTGTCATGAGGATTGAAACTCGACGATGAATGGTTGACACCCTTTCCTGAGGCAGCCTTGCTATCATGGCCCTTGTGTCTAAATCTGCCCCTATAAATGTAATATACTGACAAGGCAGACTTTTCATAGTATTATGGTGATGCTTAGTTGTGTACAAGTGTGAACTGTGGAGTACCATGCCTTGATTAGCTGATGCTCGGTGGTGAGCAGTGAGGAGCCAGTCATCTAGATATGGAAACACATGGAATCCTAGACATCTCAAGTGACCCATAACTACTGCCATGCATTTGGTGAACACCCTGGGGGCTGTGGTGAGACCAAAGGACAGAGCTCTGAACTGGTAATGACTGGCTTCCCAGACGTAAGTGTAGATATCTCCTGGATTGCCTGTCCATTTTTATGTGGTAGTATGCATCTTGGAGATCGATAGAGCACATCCAATTGTCCTGACCCAAAAAGGGAAGAATGGACTGCAGTGTTACTATCCGGAACTTTGTTTTCTTGAATGATTTGTTCAGTCTGCTGAGATCCAAAATGGGCCTCCAGTCCCCTGGTTTTTTTGGCTCTAAAAAGAACATTGAATAAGTGTCAGATTCAATTTAGTCTGCAGGGACTTCCTGGATGGCTCTTTTTTAAAGCAACCTTTGAACGTCTAGGTTTGCTTGATCCCAAAGACTGGGTAGAACATCTGGGATTGACTGTTTTCATGTAAGGGGTGGTTGGGAGAAGGGAATTTTGTAACCACTGGATATTATTGATAGTACCCATGTATCTTCCGTGATTATTTTCCAGGCTTTTGGGTGCAAGGATAATCTGTCCCAGATTGTCTCCAGAGGCGGACAGTTGGGCTTCTCTTCAGAAGCACTGGAAGGGCCTACCAGAGAAGGTATCTCTGTCACCCTGATTCTGAGGACCCCCCCGCCACGAGACCTGCATCTTCCATTATTATTTCCCCCTCTGCCCCTGGGGGAATAATCTCTATGTGTGTCAGGCGAAGCTCTCTGGAATTTCCAGAACCACATCTTCCCGCTCTTCTGACCTTTAGGGTAAGGTCTAGAGGGAGCAGAAGAATGTACTCCCATGGCAGAGAGAGTTTTGCCATCCTATTCACACCTGGTAAGAGTCTCTTTTACCTGAGGCCCGAACAGTGACGAGCTGTCAAAGGGGATGTTGGTAAAGAAAGACTTGAAGGGCTCTGCAAATTGACAAAGGCACATCCAGGAGTGTCCCCGCAAGGCAACTCCTGTCCCTGCTGCCCTACTCGCTCCATCTGCTGCATAACAGATCAGCCACATGGAGTAGTTAACTACAGAAGTCAAGGTCGCAAGCTGCAAAGCCGCCTTGCCCACAGCTCCCTCAGCTGTAGGATCCTGTAGGATATCTCCCAACTCCTTTAGGAGATCCCTCTGAAGGTGTGTAAAGTGGGACAAATAATTCAGCGACCTCAATGTAAAGGCCACTGAAGAAAACATATGCTTACCATACCTGTCCATCGTATAGGACTCTCTGTTTGGCGGATGGACAGAAGAAGAAGTTTCTGCTAGTTCTTTCTTGGTGGCTGCTGCCACCACCATAGCATCAACAGGCACGCCCTTAGATAGAAAAAGCTTATCGTCTGGAGCAGTTATGAATTTATTGGGCCTCCTTGGAACTGGTTCCATAGTCTCTGGAGAGCTCCACGCCTTCTGACTCACTAAGGCCAACAGTGGGTCAGAAGGTGGAGACACCCAAGAGGTGGAGGGTCGGGAACCAAATGCATCCAGGCACACAGACTTGTCCTTCGAAGGGGCAAGGGATTTCCAGTCACCCCTCTGCCTAAGGATTTCCAGGATGTTTGAAAATGAAACATCCTCAGAGGGGGACTGTGGGAACCCTTCTGAGTCCTAAGTCCGTGTCTGATGTTAGGGACTCAGGGGAGTCCAAATGCTTCCTCTTACACTTCCTCTTCTGAGGGACCTCCTCTGAGGGGTGCTCTGGGGAGGTTTTGGATGAGGTGGGGTCACCCAATGGGACATCCTGGAGCATGGGTTCCCTATGCTTGGGGGGGAGGGGAGGTTCAGAGGCAAACATCGGCACCAAAGGAGAAGGAGCCAATAGAGCCATGGGTGGAGCGGTCTCAGAGGACAGCACACTCCTCATCACCTCAAAGGCTCTGCGGTCCCAGCCCAAAAGAGTCTCCGGCTCCGAAGAGCCTGGAGATTCCCTCCGAACCGAGGGTGATGGCTCCGAGCTCAACTGCACCGAAGCCCCAAGAGGGAGAGAAGGGTCAGACAAGGGTCCATTGCCGCTCCCCCCCCCCCGGAGCTGATGAGAGAGCATCGGCTCTTAGATCCCTCGATAGACTGGGGTAATGAGGAGATCGAAGTGGAAGTCAGAACTGAGAGCCCGGGGGTTATCAGAACCGACGGTTCCACCACAAATTCCACGCACTTCGGCTCCAAACTCACGAGAGTCAGAGGAGGAATCGAAAACGATGTGGGTTGGGCTGTTGGCACCACTTCCTTATGGGCTGAGCTCGATAATAATTTAGCTAATGCCAGTGTCTTGAGAAGCCTCTTTACCACCCTCTCCACATCATCATCTGAAAGACTCCTGGATGACCGAGAGGAATGGGTGGAAGACTGATGACTGCCTGCCACAGATTGCAAGAGTGGAGATTGTGGAACAGACCGCACCAGATCCACAGAGGGAGACCTGGTTCTCTTGTGAGTCCTGACTGGCTCCGAGCCTACTGATGGAGCCGCAGGAGAAAGAGCTTTGTCGGAACCAACACTTGGATCCGACAATGATGAAGATTTGTCCTTTGCGTTGGATGACTCTGATATCAGAGCCGAAGAGGATGATGGCTTAGTGGACTTGTCCTGTTTTTTGTTGGCTGAGTCCCCTCTGTAGTAGCATCGAAGGGGCCCTTTAATAAGTCTTGGAAAATCAGCTTATTTTTTCTCTCCTGCAGGACCCGAGAACTGAAGGCATGGCATATATAGCACGAGTTCTGCAGGTGTACAGCCCTTAAGCAATATACACAGCTCGTATGCCCATCCGTAAGGGGCATCTTTTGGCAGCATGAGTCACACTTTTTAGAACCCAAAGGTTTTGAGTCTTTAGTGGAATCCTTAGACATAGTATGAGACCAATACTATTAACTAAAAACAAGGACACTGACAATGCACAAGTTAAATGACAAAAACTAGCTTAACTTTTTTTTTTTTTTTTTAGAAGGAAGGAGGGAAGGGGGAGAGCCTCAAAGCTAAAACGGTGAACTTCCCCAACCGAGAAGAGCCTCTAACTTAAATTGCTGCTCCTAGAAAAGAAGAGAAAAAGAGAAAAGCCCTCTAACTAAACACAGGGCTGAAAGGAAGGAGAACCCTCTAAGTTAAACGGGTTCACAAGGACAAGGTAGGCCTAAAGGAAAACGACGGTCACAACAACAACAATAAACAGCAATGGAAGGTTAGAAAGAACACTAACCTATGAAGAAAAACACTCTAACACTAAATATCTAACAAAATATTTTACAAAATATTTAACAAAATGTCTGAATATAGTCAAAAAGAAAAACACTTAGCCTGAGCCAGTATTTAGCAATCTCAATGCTGCAAGTGGCAAACAAGATCTGGGTAACTACCGCTAGGTATGTTGGAATAGGGGCTAGCCTCGAGCCAGTAAAAGCTCTCGAGCTACAGTATACAGCCGAGTCGGAGCCGATCCTCTGCTTCGAACCCAACCAGCAGGAATGATGGCGAGATAGAGACAACATAACATCTATATTTAAGAAAACACTTCTGGTCCATGTGAATGATTTGCAGAGGGGTTTACAGTTTGATCACTGAAAATGCCTGCTTTTACAAGGCTATCACCAGACATTATTAGGCTGTTTTGTATCACATGTCAGATGAGAGGCTGTATCTGCCTCTGTGAGCTCATATTGCTTGAAGCAAATTACAGCTTTCATAACTTCTGTGACCCAGAGGGTGAAAGCTGGTTAGTTTTCTGAACATCTTTTGCCTTGTCCAGGTAAAGTCTGAGCTGCCTGTACACATACTGAGAATGAAGGATTTTTTCACCCTTGTTCTGATGGTTAAAGATTAACCCTGGTTGAGGAATAACTCACTAACCAACTTAGACATAAAGGAGTGGTTGACTCTCTGAGAAACCCTGTCCTAAGGGCTTAAAGCATTGAAACTCTTCTAACAGAAGTAAAGGAATGATTTTTCATGTACAGAATTTTAGAGAAGCAAAAACCACACTGCTTTAAAAGGAGGCTAAATTTTTATAAGACAAAGTTTAGGTCCCACAAAGAAGAAATAGCTTTCATAGGTGGGTTCAATTTAAGGACACCCTTGTGAAACTTCTTTTCCTCAAGTCTAGAAAGTAGTGGAGGGTCTAAACATGCAGAAATAACAGATGTGTGCCTTAATAGAGAAGTAGTTTAGACTGGTTCTTTATAGCTCACAGAAATAAGGGAAAATAGTATAGAGCCCATATTTCAGAAGGGTTCTTCTTATCAAGAAACCAGACAGAAAATATTTTCCATTTGGATATATATGACTTTCTAGTGACAGTTTTTTTTTTGCCCCCTAAAGAACCTGTAGTCCATCCTCAGAAAACTTATGAAAGAGATCATAATCCTATCAAACACATTATCAGGCTCAGAGATAAGAGGATGGGATGAAGTGAAGAACCATTATCTTGTGTGAGCAAGTCCTCTCTACAGGCTAAGTTGTGGTAATAACCCCTAGCTAAATGATAGAGAAGGTGAAATCAATGCTGCCTTTGGCTAAAAGGGAGTCACCAACAAGATTTTTGGCTTGTCCCTCCCTATATTTAACAAGAACTTTAGGATTAGAAGCAGAGGCAGAGGGAGGAAGGCATAAACAAACCTCTCTTCCCAAGGAAAGGTCATGGCATTCTGTCCTTCAAGTCTGGTAGCAAGGGGCTGCTCACTGTAAATGGAGGCAAATAGGTTTATCAGAGGAATACCCCATTTATGGATTGTGATTAGGAAGACCTCCCTGTTCAACATTCATTTGTGAGGGTCTTCCATGGATTTGCTTAGAAAGTCCACTAGGACATTGTCCTTGAAGGGAATGTAAACTGCTTAAAGGGACAGGTTTGCTTTTTTGGCCTCTTCTCAAGTTAAAAGAGTCAGTCAGCAAAGCTGATAAGATTTGGTCTCACCCCTGCTTGTTTATATAGTGTCTCATGGTTTCATTTCTCCAAGCCTTTCAAGTTTAAAGTACCATAACAGGAAAGGGCCCCATTCCTAAGTCAAAGTATGATTAAAGTTCATGAAATTATTATTGTTTCAATCTTTGATGTTAGCCAAAAGCACTCTTCACAGCACCTGCAATGTGCCCACAACTGACTCCTTCTGCAATTCATATGAATTTACATGTTAAACATTATGATTCCTTGGAGACACTTCAGGCACAATTAACTGTTGGTTGGACACCTATTCAAGTCATTGCCAGCTACAGGATCCCCTCCATGAATCAGGACACCCACTCTGCCTATTTGGATCTACTTGAGTCTATCAAGATACATCTGAACACCATGGTTTTCGGCGACTTTAACTACCCATCCATTGATTGGATAAATTACTTGTGCTCAAACTCTCTTGCCTAAAGTTTCCTCAACTTCATTAACTCCAATGCCCTGGACCAGCTGGTTGACACCCCCACAAGGGATACCAACATCCTCGATCTGGTGTTTAGCAATATGGCAGACCACTGTAGCATCCCCTGTGAGGTCATCCTTGGTGAGATCTGATCACAAATTAGTCTCATTCAAAGTAACTATCACACTTGCCCCCTTCCCAGCAGCAACTAAACTAAATAACTTCTCCAAAGCAGATTAGATGGTATAAATAGCTTCATTGCACCTCCTCCCTCAGATGTAAATGGCAACTATGCAGAGCTGTACACTAATGTTTTATATGAACACCTGTATACCAGCATTAACTCAGCTGTACCTGATAAGACCAAAACAAGCTCCTCAAGGAAGAGCAAACCTGCCTGGTGGACAACTGCCATTAACAGGCTTTACAATAAGAGGAAGAAATTGCTGTCAAAAAGTAAGAGGGCCCGAGCCCTCCTAAACTGGAAACACTCCCTCCCCTCAGCTTAAACAAGCAAATAAGACTTCTTGTGAAGTCCTCCAAAGCAAACTACAAGTCCAGATTAGCTTCCTCAAAAAAGGACAACTACAAAGCATTCTATGGTTACATCTACAACCTAAAATGAAAGGCCCAGATTTGTGCCGATCTAATAGTTAATGATATCACATATAATGAGCCTGTGGACATAGCTAATCTGTTGGCTGACAGGTTCTGTGAAAACTTCACTTCCCTGTCCCCGCCACCTGTCCCCTACCTTGTATCTCTAAAGAGCAGGTTGTAAATACCCTCTCTAAGGCCAAAAAAGACTCCATCTATGGGACCTGATAACATCCCAGGCTGCATCCTACACGGACTCCAACATGAATTAGCAACACCATTGGGTACTCTTTTCAATCACAGTCTAAGCACTGGCTTTGTACCTGATGAATGGAAAACAGCCACTGTTCTTCCCTTGCACAAAGGTGGTGCTTCCACTGACCTTGGGAACTATAGACCTATTAGCCTGACTATCCTTATCTGCAAGGCCATGGAATGAATTAACATGGGCCTTATAAACAAAGCTATAGGTAATCTCCAAACACTTGACCCTACTCAGTTTGGATTTGTCAAAGGGAGATCATGCCTGTTCAACCTGGTGAACTTCTTCAAGACACTCACCAGGGCCCTGGACGAAGGCAATTCTGTGCATCCAGCCTACCTGGACGTGGCCAAGGCTTTTGGCACTATCCCCCACTCAGGCATCATTGACAAACTCACCCAACTAGGCATCAATCCTTATATCGTTAGATGGGTCAGTAACTAGCTTATTGATACAACTCATATAGTAAAAATAGGGGAATCCACCTCCAACAGCAGACCTATAACCACTGGTGTTCCACAAGGATCAGTCCTGGGATCGCTACTGTCTGGAATCTATTTCTCCAAAGAACAAGCAAAAACTAAAGGTCTGTGGTTGACAGTTTGCTGATGACTGCAAACTGGGAGTAGTCATAGAATCTCCACATGATGTCAACATCCTACATGAGGGTCTTACACAAACAAATGATTGGTACCAAAGTCTTGGCCTTAAAATCAATGCAAAAGACGTATTATCATTCCTTTCGGTAAAAGCGATATTCATGCAAACTACCACATTAATAGCAACACCTTAAGTATGGACTCAGTGGTGAGAGACCTGGGCACCCAGATTGACAGCAACCTTACCTTTGACCATCGTGTCTCCACAGTGGTAAAAAGGGCATTCTACATTGATCCTCTCTTAAGTAAGGGCATTGCCTCCAGAAAAGTACTCTTCCATCATCAGGTCAATAATTGAGTACAATGCTCCTTTTGGTATGTACCTTTCCAAGCACCTGCACCAATTGAAAAAAAAAACACAAAGGTTCATTAAAAGGAAAATTCAAGGTCTTCAGTATCTGTCCTATGGGGATCATCTGAAATCACTGTCAGTTTATTCTGTTTCATACAGACTGCTCAGAGGATGATCTGTGTCTTGCATACAAGGCAACCTCTGACCCTGCTTTATTGGAAATGCTGCATATCCATAAGTCAAATGGTACATGGGTTACTCTCTCTAAATACCTTAACCTGGTATGTGACATTAATAAAACCTGCTGGAGGGATAGATTTGTCTCCCAGAGGTTATCACACAAATTCACACCATGTCAGAGTACCTCTTTGGCCCACTTCAAACACGATCTGGATGGTTGGATGGGTGACTGAAAGTTCACCCTGGGGGTTCTACCTGTGTCCCTCTTGGACAGGGGCAATAAGTGCTGATCATGGAAATAAGGGTAAGAACTTGGCTAGGCTTGTAAAGACTCTAGGGCCATTACCCTAGTAACTTACTATGATCCTATAATCCTGTGTATCAGCAGTATATCTAAATATGGCTGGAAATTCTTTTTTATGAGACCCATTGCACCCAGTACTACTGGAACTGTCTGGATATCCTTCTTCCACATTGCCCTCATTTCTGCCTGCAAATCCTGGTATTTTATGACTTTGTGTCTCTCTATATGTAAGACACTGTAGTCACTGAGTGTAGCTATTTCAACTATCACCACTACTTTTCTCTACTTTTCATGGACTACTAAATCTGGTTTTCTCATATCTATTTTTTGAACTGTTGATAATGGGTGATTCCAGGTGATATAAACTTAATTCTCTATTATGCTTTGCGGCTCATGTTTAGAATGCTTCTCAGCTACTTCAATATTGTAAGGTTTGCACAATCCCCAATACAACAGTCTTGCCACACTATTATGCCTTTCAGTATATTTGTGTATCACACTCAGCAACAAGATGTTAGATTGTTTGCAGTTCTGTTTTTCAGAACCTGCATTTGTCTGTTTCTCCCACATGTTCAATGGCTTTTGTAAACCAACAAGTACAAATAAAACAAATGTGAGCACCAAAAACACCAAAGCAAGCTTTCCACTGCTAAGAAACAGCCAACGGAGGTACTGGATAAACGATTTTATTGTTCAACACCAACTGTTTTTAAAAACTTTGCTTTTCAGCACAAAACTGACTCCTGGTAGAGCACAGGTACAGAAATAAACCAAGCAGGTTAAATCGCTTTGCTATTCAGCACAATACTGACCCTTGGTAGAGCACAAACACCTGAAAATATCCACACAGATTGAATTTGCTTTTCAGCACGAAACTGACTCCTGGTAGAGCACAAGTACAAAATTGGTCCAAGCAGTTTAAATCGCTTTGCTTTTCAGCACAATCCTGTCTCTTGGTAGAGCACAACTACGTGAATAAACACCAAACAGTTTAAATCTTTTCAGCACAATACTGCCTCTTGGTAGAGCACAAATACGTGAATAAATCCAAACAGTTGAATCAAGCGCTTTCGCTTGGTCTCATTGCCAAGCTTTTTCAAGATCAAAAAGTAATGGATTTCTAACATCTTTTATAGGGACAATTAACCATCATGTGATAGCTAGATTAATTAAGTTCTTAAAGTTACACAAAACATTTCAAACTAGCAGTAAACAGTATACTTGCTACTGCTGTGAATATATCAGTATTACTCCGTAAAATGGAAAACCTTAAATAAAACATGTAAGATCACTTTACTGTGCTTATCACTACATTTACATTCAAAAGATTTAATATTAAAAATTAAAAAAGTGTATAAAATATATATATAAAAATGTATAATAAATATATATAAAACTATATGAATATACACCAAGTTTATAAAACAATGCCCAGCAAATCGTGTATTTAATTATTTAATTATGGGGCCATATATAACAGTTTTAAAATGTTTAAGTAAATTGATTGTTAAATAAATTAATTTTAAATGGAGATCGATGCAGTTTAAAATTCTGTTGTTTTAAGGATTATGCTTATTTTAAAAAACACACTAAAAATGAATTTGCAAACTTTAAATTATTATATGGCTTGAAAAAATGACTTGCAATCATAGATTATTATGAAATTTTATATGAAGCTTTCATGCACAACTATTAAAACACTATACTAGAAACAGATTAATACACATTTGATAACATCTTAATTCATGACAATGCCTCCTTGATATATACATCACAATCTGGCCATTCTTAGCTTAAGAACACTTTTAATGTTTATACTATCATTTAGACCGGGACTTGTGGCAGCATCCAATTTAAGTTGCCACAACAATTCCTTGCATTCCAAACGCGTTTCCCAGTCTCCCCTTCTACTATCCACTTGCACCTGTTCTAACACTATGAATTTTATGGACATTTCAGGACAATGTAATAGGTGTTTGTAAAAGGCATTTGTGTCTTTTTTCTTTGAAACCTCATACATGTGTTCATAAATCCTCTTTCTCAGAGACCTTTCTGTTTTTCCTATATAGAAACTGTGGCACTTGGTGCAATAACCCAAGTAAACAATCCCTTGTGTTGCACAGTTTGTGTGAATACTGGCTTTGAAACAAAAACTCCTAGATGGAATAAATAAGGAATCACTATTTATAATGTGTGCACATTGTTTACAGCTTCCACATTTGTAAGTGCCTTTTTTCAACTTCCTGTTGTTACTAGTTCTTTCTGGCTGTTGAAATTTCTCAAACAATTCCTTTATGTTAGTGTCCCTACGCCTTGTAAATTTTGGATGCTTCGGGATACTCAGCAACAAGATGTTAGATTGTTTGCAGTTCTGTTTTGCAGAACCTGCATTTGTCTGTTTCTCCCACATGTTCAATGGCTTTTGTAAACCAACAAGTACACTGTTCACTACGCTGGGCTGCCAGTATTAAACTTTCATGTTTTAGTTTGAATTCACCTGTCCTTAATCATTCAGGCATCGTATCCTGATCAATGTGAGGTTGTTGTACTTTCAACTATATTTTTGCCTTTTTTTACATTTCTTGCCTTCTTCTTTGATCCTACTCCTTATATTCTTTATTTTCTTTTTTTGTCGCATTCATTTGCTGCCTGATTTTTGCCTCCTTCTGGTTTGATTTTATTCACGCTTGACATGGATTCGTTTCTGCTAAACTAAGCAGAGAAGTCATCTTAGACTTGTTTACCTCATGTATTAAAACTTTCATTATGTTTGGATCTGGCGAAGTCAGCAGATATGTATGCAGTTCTACAATTGCAGAGCTACACATGTGATCAATTTTGAGGAAGCCCATTCCTCCTTAAGAATGAGGAATATATAATCTTGGTATCACCCCAAAACTGTAAACTAGGACAGAAGATCAAATTAGATTATAGCTTGGACTTTATTCCTAGATGTTTTCAGTATTAATGTTAGGCTTATAAAATATTCCTTACTGAGCTTTGTTCACATTTATTCATGTTTTATTGTCAACCCTTCATCAATTCCTAAATATTTATACACATACTCTTGCTCAAGTTCCTTTCTATCACATTCTGTCCCAGGCTGATATTTTCTTGCCCTGCAGCTTTCTTGCTTTAAATGCTACTTTTGCACATTTATCAAGACCAAATGATATTCTTTTATCATTTGAGAAAGTTTTGACCATTTGTAGTTATGCTTTCAACTCCTCATCTGATGAACGATACAGTTTTAACTCACCCCTAAAAATAAGATGGGAAGCCTTTAAAGTTGGTTGTTTTCATAGGTTCATAGGTTCATAGGTTCATACTAGGCTATCTGCCCGAGGGCATTTACAAGCCTAGCCCATAGTTTTGTGGCTTACGCCACCCCTTTAGTATGGGGAACTATACCCATTATTTTGCTGTGCCTCTGTTGAGCAGTGACACTGAGGTAACCCCTGGGGTATATCTGCGATCTCCCATCCATTGGTCAAGATTTCTCTTGAACAAGGCCAGCGAGGTGCTCTGCCTCACATATACCGGGATTTTATTCCACAGCATAGGGAGTCTTTGGGTGATGAATCTATCCCTCCAGCACATCCTATTAATAGCCGTGTCGAGGTTTAAGTCTCCCGCCCTTGTGGCTCTGACGGATCTAGATTTTTGAGGTGAAGCATATTCATCAAATCTGGGTTTGACATGGCCTTGTATGTTAGGCAAAGGTCACCTCTGAGCAAGCGGTGGCGACTGAATAGAGCTGGAGTTCTTTCAGTCGGGCAGCATAGGACAGATGTTTGAGACCCTTTATCCTTTTGGTGAGGAACTTTGTGGCCTCTCCAGCTGCTGCAAGTGTCGGGTCAGATACATTCCGAATGGGGCATTGTACTCAATCATTGGTCTGATGAGTGATGAGTATAGGGAGACTATGACCTCCCTTGATCTAGATGAGAATCCCTTCATGATAAGGTGGGCAATGTAGAAGGTCTTCCTAACTACTTTAGCTACATGGGTGTCGAATGACAGACTACTATCAACCTGGGTCCCCAGGTCCCTGATAACTTCTTCTGTACTCAGTGGATTGCCACCTATTTGGTAGCTAGGGGTAACCTTGTTTTTCCGAAGGGTATGACTATGCATTTTTGGCATTTAACTTTAGGCCATGGCTCTGGCACCAGTTATCCGTTTCTGTGAGACCCTTCTGAAGGATATCTGTGTCAGATGTGTTTTCTACTATGGCGCCCAGTTTGCAGTCATCTGCAAACTTTGTCAGCCATAACCCTCCTGTGTTTGCTTGTACTTGGAAAAGTAGATGCCAAACAAGAGTGGGCCCAGGACTGAGCCCTGTGGTACACCACTTGTGACAGGCTTTGAGTCTGACATGGCGCCAGCAACTCTGACCCTGTGGGTTCTGTCACTCAGCCAGTTTGCAACCCATCTTGTGATGTATGGGTTAACATTTAAGCTGATGAGTTTTTCAATGATACCCGAGTGGGGTATTGTATCAAAGGCCTTCGCCAGATCGAGGTAGGCTGTATGGACTGCCTTTCCCTCATCAATGGCTTTGGTGACTGTTTGAAAAAGTCAACCAAGTTTAGAAGGCATGATCTGCCTTTGACAAAGCCAAACTGGGATGGATCCAAAGTCTGCAAATTCCCTATGTCTTTATTTATGAGGTCCATTATGATCCTCTCCATGGCTTTGCAGATAAGGCTTGTCAAGCTAATGGGCGGTAATTTCCAGGGTCGGTGGAGGCACCGCCTTTGTGAAGTGGGACCACAGTTGCAGTCGCCACTCCTGGAGTGCAGTATCCAGAGGTAAGACTATGATTAAACAGCTGTCCTAGCTGTGGGTTTAATTCCTCGTTGAGTTCGTGGAGCACACAGCCGGGGACACCATCAGGTCCCATGGATGCTGTGTTTTTGCTTTGGAGAGAGCAGTTCTCACTTGGGCGTTGGAGATGTTTGGGGGCTGCAATCGCTTGGTATAGATATCTCTCCTTTTGGGGAGGGGAGAAGTTTGCACTGAACCTGTCAGCCAGTATGTTGGCAATGTCTGTAGGATCAGTAATCTTCACATCATTTTGAACTAGTTCTGAGCATATCTGGGAGTTTCCTCCCAGGTTTCTAACATAGCTAAAGAAGGCCTTATGATTGTCTTTTGAGTCTTTAGCTATTTTTCTCTCAAAATTTGCTTTGGATGATTTTATGAGAGCTCTTAGTTTTTTACTTCTGGGAGCCAAATTGTAACCCCGACTTAATCTAAGTAGACAGCTTAATGGGTTAAGTCAAAACAAAAGAGCAGCAGTGACACAACAAATACATTGGAATATCCCGCTTTGAATTCTTATCACTGAGATAGTAATTTGTCCTTTATCATGCTTTAGCTGCAAAGTGGTTTACCACTATTTCATGGTCACTGTAATGTAACTGATCAATGTAGGGTGTATCTTATACTTTTGTAAGCGCACCTTTATCCATGAATGTGGGATGTTGTCAAATGCTTTTTTGTAATCATCCATGACATACTTAGTCTTCCTCTTTTTTTACAATTATCCATTATGACTTTAACAACAAACAATCCTTTGTTCCATATGACTTTCTTGTTACCCTTTTGTTCTACTGCCATGACTGAGTTTTTTTCTAAATGACTATAAACTCTGTAGGCATCAATTTCAGTATATAGTTTATACATCATTAGAAGGTACGTTCTTGGTCTATAATTTTTAGGATAGCTTGCAGTTTCACTCTTAAGGAAGAGTATCATTTTTCCTGTTGTTAACCAGGTTGGTGTCTGTTTAGGATGTTCATACAAGTATTTCTTACTCAGGACTGATTCTTTTGTAAAGATGTTAATACTTTTAACCAGAGGTTAGGTACTGCATCTGGGTCCCAGTTTTCTAATTATGAGCTTTTCTTAATTTTGATTCATTTTTTTCTGGTCTTTACTTCATTCCATTTCGTATCCTGTACATATGAACATCTTACCATTTCTTTCACTTCTTCTATCCATGCATTATCTTTATGTTCCACAGGGTATCCACAGATATTTCTCCAAAATGTGCCTATTTCTTCATTTTTTTTTTTTTTGGTGGTGTTTCTATTCCTTTTGCTTTGTTTCTCAATTCTCTATAAAACTTTTTTGGGTCATCAGTGAATTTCTTATTTGTACTATTCCTTTATATTTATCTGCATATCTTCTAAGTCCTTCTGCCTGTGCTATCTTTAGTTTATTATTTGCAATAGAATGGTATGTTCTGATACTGTGTATTCCTTTTATAGTGTCAATTTTGTCTAAGTATTGTTGTTGATTTGCTCCCTCTTGTATACTCTTCGAACAGTGACAGTTCTTGTTTTAATTGCTTAAAATTTTTCTCTATTCAGTGTTTCCATGGTGGCATTTGATCTCTTCACTTCCTTTCCCTTATTGTTCTGCATTTGTGTGGCAAGATTTTATCTATTAATTTAGCTGCACAGTAATATATCCTATTTACTTCTGTTATATCACATGAATTTCTGTTAATATCTTGACTACTGTGTTCATTTGTTTTATCAGACTTTTAATATTTTGGGTCTTGTTGACTTTTCTGTAATTTATTTCTTTCATAGATCTTAATATGTCTATTCATCTCTACTAAATCAAGCACATTTTCCCTTAGATCATTTTCTTCTAAGCAGAGGGCTCATTCTTTGTTCTTTGTTTCCTGTAGGCATTCTACAGCAAGTTCCAGAAAATCTTCCTGTGGCATATTCTCTTCAGCTGCATCCTGTGTCATCCATTAAGCTTTCATATGGGAACTCACTGGAATATCACTAGTGCACAACATTGTCTGCTTCAGAGTTGCCACTGTTTCCTGCTCCTTCTCTTGCTGTGCAACTTCAACCGAATTCCTGTGCTGGTTTCCGAGTGAAGGCTCCAGAGTGTCCTCATGTGGCCCCACCCACTTCTCCTTAATCTGGGGACTCATTGTTCCATCATGCTGTGATAGCATGATGGTTAGATTTTCTACACGAAATCCTTCACGTCATAGTTAATCCATAACTTCAGTTTCCATTTCTTTAACTTTTCCATACTAATCCTCTTTGCTACTTCCCCCCCTTGTTTTTCTTATTTCTCATATCTGGATGCCTTTGCCTATATTTCTCTTTAAATTATCTTTGGTGCTGCTTTTTTTTTTATTGATTAGTTTTGCTTTCTCCTTTGTATGAATATTGCACCAGTCGTGCAGAAGTTAGTGTTGTTGCCTCACATCTGGTTTGATTCTCGGCTGGGGTGTCTTCTGGCGGAGTCTGCGTGTCCTCTCTGCATTCTCGTGGGCTTCCTCTGTTTCCTCCCACATTCCAAAGACGTGTGTGAGGCATTTCTACCCGGGCCGCCACTGAAAATAAGCTCTGCCCCAGTCGGACTTTCCCGGTAAACAAATGTTAAATAAAAAAATTAAAAATTAAATCTTTCTTTTCCATGTCCATATTTCTTCTTCAGATGTCTCCCACCCCACCTTTTTCTCCTTACTTTGGGGACTCATTGTCCCATCATGCTGTGACAATCTGTGTTAGACCTCCTATACTACATCAGTCACTTCACTGGTATACCATAAATTCAGCTTCTATTTAACTTCTGCTTTGTTAATCTTCTGTTCTATATTCCCCCTTTGTGATCCTATTTTTTTTATTGTGAAATTGTTCCATGTCCGGGTGCCTCTGCCTGTATTTCACTTCAAATATCTTTGGAGCTGCTTTTTTGTATTTATTAGTTTAGCTTTCTGCTTTGCATAAATGTTGCACCATATCAGATTTTTTTTTCTTTCCCATGTCCATGTTTTTTATATACATTGCAAAAATCTCTGGGTTTTGCTCTTTATATTTTTGCACTTCCTCTCTTGCTTCCTTTTCCAAGCATTTCAAAGTTTCTTTGTTTATATAATGTTTTTCATGGGTCTGTTGTATTAATGAACACAACAAATTTACATTTAAAGCTTTTGACAGTTTTTTTTCTTGTGCAGGTATTCTTGTTTTCTCTAATTTCTCTCATTCTTTTTGAATATCTTCCATCATGAAATTCAGGGCTTCTTGTATAATAGTAACAATATGTAATTTCTTTTTCTCAATAGTCCACTCTATCATCTATATGGCTCTTGTTTGGCCTGTCAGTTTTTGTGTTTTTTTGTGGACTACTACTTCCTTCTACAAGGGGTGGGGGCTCCTCCTACTGAACATGGCCTAAAAGCCCATTGTAGGAATGTTTCCATGATTTGAGGATTCTACACTCTCATTTGCACCAGTGCACATACCAGGATTGAGGCTGAATTAAATTCCAGCAATACTAATCTCCTTTTCTTACTGATGTTATCTCTCCGTCTGAAGCCCTTATCTCTTCATTAGGACCCACATATATTATATACCAAATGACTACAATATAGACCTCATGACTATTGTGATGTCTGTGAAGATCCTGAAGGACTTGGAGTCCTTCAGTGTGAAAAGATTTGCAGGGCATAAATCAGTGCCATCATTTCCTTCATGTTCTGCCCTTTGATTTAGGGTCCCTTGTCACTGGACTCTTACAGTACTTGTCCATGTCCCCCAAGCTAGGTCTGAGGCATCCATTTAGGAACCGCTAGCCTGAAAGGAAAGCCTGGGTGCAGCTTTATCTGAGATAACTACCCTTAAATTCTTTCTTCTGAAAGGGGAGAACTGGGATCTGAGGATGACAATGCTGAGACCAGAAAGATTTTAGGTACCACTGGATCTTTCTCATATGTAGTATTGCAAAAGGAACCATGGGAATTGATGCTGCCATGAAACCCAGGGCCCAGATAATTTCCTTTCCAGGGCAGGACTGAAGGGGCAGAAGGGATTGAAAGTACACTGACAGGGCCTGGACCTTCTCTTGTGGTAGGAAGCCAGCAAGAGGGAAATGTTTAGCCTATAGCCCAGAAAGACTAGGTCTTGGACAGGGTTCAACATCAAGTTTTTTTAAGTTTAATGTGAACCTCAGGCTCTGTAGGGGGGAGGCAGTATAGCTGAGATGATGTAACAGAAATCTTTTGAGAACATGCCTGTATTAGCAGGTCATCTTTTGAGAAGATGCCTGTATTAGCAGGTCATCCAGATATGGAAATATCTGAATTTCCCATGTTCTGAAAAAGGCAACAGTCAGGGCTAGGGCTAGGCATTTTGTGAAGACCCTGGGGATTGTACATGACGCAAAGGGTAAAGCACAGAAGTGAAAGTGTGATGAACAAGACAAAAATCTTAAAAATAATTCTTGTAAGAAGGATGAATGGGGATGTGGAGATAATCATCAAAGTCCAAGGATACCAGGAAGGTTTGTGGAAGAATGTTGGGAGCATTAGTTTGCAGAGACACCATTTTGAACAATGCCTCCTTCAGAAAAGTGTTGTGATGGGACACATCTAGAATAGGTCTCCATTATCCTTCTTTTTTGGTCTGCAATAAAACCCTTTTCCTTCATTTTATTGGGGGGAGGGCAGAGGCTTTACTGTACCTTGTTTGTGAAGGGCCTACAGGATAAGAGGTAGGAGGTTTAACTGGTTGGAAAGAGGTTTTGGAATACCTTTGAAAGGAAGAGTCTCCTTCCATGTCATTTTGTAACCTTGTTGAATAATAGGCAAGACTCATTTGTCTTGAAGTTATGAGCTACAAAACAGAGATGAGTTCAGTCTTTCTAACGGAGGGAGGGATGGACCATGGAGGGGACTGGAGGAGGCAAAAAATAGTTCAGCTAATTTATGAGGAAAGGGAGTTTTCCCAGACTTCAAGTCTCTCTATCTCTCATTCTTTCTAGGCATTTTCTATTCTCTGCAGTCAGGGTGCATGTGAGAAAAGGATGTGGGCTTAATTGGCTAGTTCCTCTGATACCTGGGAATAAAAGTGAGGAAGATTTGTTTGAAATCTTGCATTATCTTTCCTTGTTCTTGCAAGGATTTAAAAAAGTTGACAGCCTCAGGACCAAATAAGAGATCCCTACTAACACATGAATCCAAGAGTTTAGCTTTAATATCCTCAGGAAGGAAATGAAGCCATGTATTTCTTCTGATGACAGACCTAATGGCACTTGCTCTGGATGAAGCTTTCACTCTTATCATAGCTGCACTTAATATTATGCTTTGCTACCTGAGTAGCTTGGTCCACCATGGAAATAATCTGCTGCTTAATTTCATACAGTTCAAGGGTGGACTGGGTTTTATTCAAATCAGTCAGAACAGGCAAAATTTATTTGGTCAATTGTGTTTAGTAATTCACAAATTTTAGGTAAGGGTAGAACACAGATGTAAACCTGTCCATTGCCCTAATACCTTTGTCAGAGGGTAGAGCATTAGCAGCATATAAAAGTTTAGATGGCTTGTCTGTGGAAATAGAAAAGGCAGAGGGATCTACTAGAGGATACTTATATATGAATTTTACGTCTTCAGACACTTTATAGAACCTAGTAGACCTCTTAGGTGCTGGAGGCAGAGTCTCAGGTACAGTAAAAGTGGATGCAAAAGTGTCCAGAAAAGCATCCAAAACCAGAGGGGAAGGTGCAGGCATAGGGATGCCAACCCCTAGTAAACTGTACTATCTCTTCCTTACATCAGATATTTGTCTGGTTTCACATTCAAAATGCTGCATTATCTTAGTGATAGTTTTCCCAAATGAGATTTCCTCAACACATAAATTAGGATAAAGTATACTCATCATCGGATGCCATTTGACCTGGTGAGTGAATATGAGAAAAGTAGGACATTGAATGTATATTCCAATAAGAATGTGCCTAATCCTCTTCTGAACAGGACTCATGTTGTCTCTTCTGAGGAGTACAGGGAGCAGGTGCAGAGGAAAGAAAGGAAGTTGACTTGACAGCCAAAATGGCCTTAAAAAGGCATTGGGAACATTCCATTCACTCTTTTTCCTGAGATGTCTGAGGGGGAGAAACATTTTTGTCTTCTGTTTCTTCTTCTTGGGAGTGATGTCTGCTTTAACAAAATGTGGCTAATTTAATTCTTGCAATCAAAAACCCAGGCACCTCTTCCTGAACCAATATTTGGGGGATGACCTCTAGTCTTTCTGGTTATAAGCCTAGGTTTCCCCTTCTCCACTGTATCAGTAACGTCAGTCACATCAGATGTGTGAGTCAGACGTCATACTGGCCCTCCAGCAAGGTCACATCTGGATCTTGAGAAAAGGTCAAACATACCATGGACTCCTGCAACGCCTCAGTTGGTATGTTTGAGTCTGACTAGGTAAAAGATGGTTCAGGTCTAGCCCATTTGAATTTCTTTTTCAGAATGAGTTGGACTTCTGATGTCAAACATTCCACCACTTTAGACTGGGTTCAGAGCTTTAGGCACTGGGTCTCTAGATAGGTATTAAGAGAGGAAAGATGTGTTTGTAGGGGGTTTTGGTAAAAACAATTGAAAAATTTGACAATTTTTACAGCTGTGTTCTGATCTGAGGCAAAAAAGACATTGGGAGTGGCGATCCTAATAAGGAATCTGCCTATTAAAATCATACTTACTCCTCTTAGCTGACACATAACAGATGAAACCACCAAAATGCAAGGAAAATAAAGAGGGCACTTATCAGTGAAAGGCAAGAATGTTACCAACAACCACATGAAGAACAGACTGACGGGTGGGAGACCTGTGGTCAAACTGGCAGCGATGCAGTCTGTGGATCTCACACTCATACAGTCAACTTATGCACCCATATGCCCAGAGGCTTAGGTCATGTATCAGAAATATGGCTCTGTGTAAGGTTTTGGCTTTAGTAACCTGGCCGGACATCTATGTTATTTGATGAGATAACGCTGCGGTTTGAAATACTGCCAAACATGATCTTTGGAAGGACATTAAGTGGTATGGAGCAATGTCAGATTTATAAGAAAGAATACAGAATACTGAAGACTAGATCTGTCTTGTATTGAATACAACTACAATATCTGCACCCAAACATATGCTCTTGAGAACACAAACATACTTCAAAACCTTTGCTTCTGATAAGCAAACTCTCACCCCACACTCTTATTTGTGTGAGGAAAGACTGTGACCCACACCATGCTATTATTCTAACTTCCAGGTTGTAGTATCTGGTGGAAAAAAGAAATCGGCATTCTTCCTTTCCTGAAGTAATGTGATCTCAGAGCTAGACTATAAAAAAAGAAGGATGTTGACAGAACAGCTTCCCCATAGGAAGGTGTTGCAAGAGTGCCTTTCCTTTGCAAAGACATATAACCTGAAGTTACTAGTAATGGTCATTTGGTATTTCACTTCAGTGTCTGCAGTCTTGTTCACTACACATTAAAAGGAAGAAGTAAACCCCTACAATTTCTGTGACCAAAAACATTTACAGTCCTTCATCTGTAAAATCATACCGCCTACCCTTAAAAAGAGTACTGAGTGTTTGTATCCAAAGCCTACATCTATTCAAAAGACCAGGCCTACAATTACATTTGCATTATACTAAAAGACACAACTCATTATTCAATCAGCAGAGTAGAGAGAAGTGTATATTAATGGATGTCAGATTAAGTATGGCAATGATTATGCTTGATCCCTTCTACAACAAAGGGGAGAGTGCTGGCCTCTTGTTAAATAACAGAAACAAAGGCATTAAACAACATCTATGGTACCCAAAAAACTTAAATTAATGCATATCAAGAGATTCATAGGTTCATAAGTTCAAAGATAAATACCATGCAATCAGTCTGCAGGCCATTACAAGCCTAGCCATAAACCCCCTATTCAAAAGTTGCTTCCAGCCTCAAGGAGGGCAAGATAAGATAGACTGGGACCGAATTTGAGGCTGCCTATCCAGTTATCTTGCTTTATCATTAAGGTGGCAAGGATACTACTTGACAAGTAGTTTGTTCCAGAGGAGAGGGATACACGGGATACGAATCTGTGATGTGAGTATGTATTATTTATCTGCTGATGAAGGTTTAGTTCCTCTCACTGTGTATTTGACATATCATTTGTTCTGCGGTGGAACAGGAAGTCAAAGAGGGTTGGACCTTTCATGGCTTAAAAGGCTAGACACAGATCTCCATGCAAGAGTCTACAAGAGACTGAGTACAGAAAGATGGCTGCCAGTCTGTCCTGTTAACTGCGATTTTTGAGACAATATGTTTAGAATTTAGATAAATACATGCCAAAAGGTGCATTATATTTAATAATGGGTCTGATGAGATATGGCTAAAGGAGAATTAAGTCTCTTCTAGATCTAGTGAAGATGCCTTTGAAAATTAGATGAGCCAGAGAGAAGGTTTTCCAAACTACTACCGAGATATGATAGTCAAAAAATAAGGAATTATTAACTAGAGTTCAACCATCTCTTGACAGTGTCTGATTGGTGTGTAACTTATGTATTTTGTTTTACACCAGTTGTTAATATGGTCTAACCCGTGCCGGAGCACGTGTGTGTGTGTGTGTGTGTGTGTGTGTGTGTGTGTGTGTGTGTGTGTGTGTGTGAGTGAGTGTCTGTGTGAAAGATTAAATAATGACAACCAGTTTACAGTCATCTGCAAACTTAGTTGACCATAGGCCAGGACAGTTGGCCTGAAGGTCTGATAAACAGATGCAAAATAAGAGATGGCCCAGCACTGAGCCCAGTGGTATACTACTGGTGAATTTGTTGATTTCAGAAGTGGCTTCTGTGATTCTAATCACATGGGTAATGTGAGCACACTACTTAGCTATTAACCATACAACATAAGAACTTGTATTAAGATTTACAAGTCTTTCACATAATGCCTGCATGAGGAATAGTGTCAAAGGCCTTGGCCAGGTCCCGATATGCTTTATGTACCGCATAACCACTATTCACTGTATTGGCTACTCTTTCAAAGAAATTAAAAAAGTTAAACAAGCAGGATCTTCCTTTGATAAAGCCAAAATGATCAGGGTCTAAGGCAAAGAGATTTTCACGTGGTATGAGATAATATGCTCATTAGATTTACATAGGAGGCTAGTGAGACTAATAGGTTTATAGTTACAATGGTCCATGGTTGAGCCAGCCTTGTATAACGGCATTACAATGGTGGTTTTCCAGGCTTCAAGAATGTAACTAGTTGAGAGACTAGATTAAGAAGTTAACTGGGGGTTCAGATAAGACCATATTTGGCACTGATAATCAAGCAACCTTGTAGATTATCAAAGTCCGTGGATGAGGTAATATTATGAGAGAACTTGTTCCACATAATTACAGGGGATGGCTAGGACTGTTGAATCTGTGGATGAAGTAAACTTTGCATTAAAGTTATCAGTTAGGTATTAGCTATTTTCTTTGGATGAGAGTGTGCAGTATTATCATGGACTAGCTCTGAACACTATTGGGTATTAGTTCTTACCTTTCTGACAAATTTACAGAAATATTTGTAGTTATTTATGGTACTAGTGGCTATTTTAAGTTCATACTCAGTTTTGAGCAGTGCAATGGTTCCCTTAATGATAACGTGCAGTGCGGCAAAATGACAACCCCAACAAAGTGCAATAGTGTTATGTTATTTAAACTTAATACTACTAGATTCAGGAAGGCAAAAGTGAGCAATTGTACAATACCAACAATGGATAACAGTGCAACATTATTTAAACTTAATACTACTATAGTCAGCAAGGCAAACATGAACAACAATACAATACCAACAAGGTGAAACAGTGACATGTCATTTAAAACAGGAATTTTGGGAACAATACATACAGGGGAAGAATGAGGTTTAATAGAAGGCAGGACTTAATGAACTATGTAATGTTTGACTGAAAACGATTGGGTAGATTATAAGTGATGCATAATGTTTGCAGCTGGGAGTGTGTCAGTATGACTTGTGATGTAAAATGCTCGCAACTAGGATTGTGTTGGTGTGGTTTGTTTTCATTTACATAAATGTATGATTACCTATATCATAAATGATGGTTTAATAAAGATGTTTCTTGTTTAAAAAATACAAAATAACACAGTAGCCAGCAGAACAAGAGGACTGATTTCAGCAGTGTCCACAGGAAGTGCAGACAGCATGTTAATAAGAAAAAAAAAAGAGACAATGATTTCACTGTATGAAATAAAGCAGTAGTAAAATCAGTCACAGTAGTACAGCTAGGGAAACCGGTGACGAGGCCACTCGTTTTCCAATAGATGTCAGTATAATTTTGCAGCTTTGATCAAATGGACATCTGCTGCAGACTAATGAACTTCCGGACACTTGGAGGGACACTTTCACTTGAATAAATAGCAAAGGATTATTAAAATATGGCACAAAAAAAAAACAGTTCTACTACAAACACCTCTGAAAATAAGAAACATTAAAAAACGGTATTTAATAAGGGAAAAATCAGTGATGGTACTTATTTTAGCAATGATCCATAGTTATAGTTAATGTACTTTACCATAATTGTACTATTTTTCTCTGGAGGGAGTCACTACAATATTAAAAACATCTGGGTAATGTCCTAAGCAGCACCTTGTCCTATTCAGAAGGCGGTAAATATAAACATGTGCCAATAAAATCAGTAACAAAATGAACAAAAATGTCTACTAAACATAACTGTGTCTCATCTCCATGTAAGGGATAATGGTGTAATAAAGAAAAATCAACAATGAAAACCCAGTACTACTAATAAAGTTAATATACAGGTATGGTCCCATTATTAACGACTACTGGAAGTAAACAACAGTGTTAAAATTTGTATAAATACTCTTGCTGTTGAGAACATTATCAGTTTTCTTGCAGTAACCTCATTCGACCTTTGAAAACCAAGGCATACATAAGCATTTTATCTGTATATGATATGTATACACAGAAACACACCACTTAATGTCTCATACAAAGCTTTGAAAATTTAAATGACTTGCTAAAAGGTACCCTGCAGTAAAAAGTAGACTTATAGTATTCCGAAAAACAAGATGTTCCGACCTTGTTAAAAAATTTGAATCCAAAAACTGGATCAGAAAATGCAAGTCACTGGAGAAAACAGAGATCTTCAACATATCTTTAGGTTTAATACTTTTTAGGTAACTATGCATGCATATTGAAAGTATGACCATGTTGAAGAAAACTATGAAAATATAAAACAATGTAGTCTTAACCAAACTGAAGGCAAACATCCTGCCTAATTTCTGTACTATACAACCACCTATACAGATTGATAAAAAAGAAGCCATGATACAATTTACTTATAAAAAACAAAAGCATCCAACATTATAATATATAAGTACAATGTGTAATAAACTTTACATTTAACAATATTCTCTGTATGTCTTTCCAAGCAGAAATTTTTGTAAGGAAACATTAAATTGGACTTCAAAAATTCCCTTAGATCACTTCATCAAAATAAAACATATATGTTACTGGTTCCCTATAACCAGAAAATAAATATAATTGTTACTGTCCATTTCAGAAGAACCCATAAGATGTAAAATAAAATACTGGAATACTATAAAGGAATTCTTATTTCCCCTAAAGTTACATGCCAAGCTGCAACCGACAAGAAAATACATACAATTTAATAAACTGTAGTACCTTTTTACTCTAAGTGAAATAACTTAGAATATTCTGTCTTTGGCAATTAAGAGGAAAATGATGCATAGGTCATCTGCATAAGTATTTCCTAGAAGAGGGAACGTTTCTATAGAAGGTAGAGAAAACTGAAAAACATTCCTTTGGCTGCTACTCATTACTTTATCCTACTATTTTCCCAAGACTTCAAGGGATCTAAAGTATGATGACCAAACGCACATCTTCTCATAACTGAAGTATCACACCTGTCCGATATTGTCATGAGACAGATTCCCTGGTAGCTGCAGGCATATCTATGTATGACAATACCAATCAGCTCTAGAAACAACACTGACTGCATTGTAACTACACTCTATAGCATAAAGACCTACAGATGCAGCACACAGTTTCAGAAAACAAATCTGCCTTTTTTTTTGAGTACATTAACTTTTTTTTGCATTCTCCTGAATGTGACCACATAGGGAAGTTTAATAGGATATAATATTAACTGAACAGTTTTGACACCTCAGTGTCAAAGTATTAGAGGAATACATCATGTTATTAAACCCATACAGCAATCTTAACTTCACAGTAAAGGATAAAGTCTCTGCAGGAATCAAACACATAAAGCTTCAGAAGCTGTTGGAACTGCCAAAGTAGCAGGACTTGACTTTCAAGTAAACATAAATGCGCTCTCCTTATTATTTTTCTTTATAGAAAATCATCCGATTCATAGGCTGGTGGATGAGACTTGGGATGCTTTGAATTCTTATTCCATAAGGTCTAAAATGTTTTTAAAACAGGAGCGATTTTCCCCAAGAATATTGGGACTTGAAGCATTTTAGAAATCTCCAAGACGGGCCAATTGTAATTTTCTCTGGTATTAAAAGTGTCATTAAAACAAAAAGGCAGCCCAGAGACTACTACTGAACTTTAAAAATGTACTCACACTTATCAGAAAATAAGGGAAAAGACTCCCAAGTCTCTCTGATGTTTGTAAGGCATATGAGGCTACATATCTAGGTGATTATTGTCATGTCTGATCTCAGACATACTCCAGTCCCCTACCAGGGGCTAACATCGGTACTGAGGACTTCTTATAAGAGACTAATTGTATCTACTCTGTCAACCTGTTACAGGGTATACCATTTGGCTGTGTTTGGGGGGGGGGGGGCAGAAGAGGACTCTATCTTGTTTTGTGAGAAAACCTCAGAAAAGTGCAACTATTCAGACTATAACCAACAGAAAACAGGTATGTCAGGTTCCTTCTCTTTCATGCAGTTTTGAGGAAGACCAACATCTTGCTCATCACTGGTAATGATAAATGTGCCTGCTTGATTTTAAACTTAGGCATGAACAACAGTTAAGGCTCCCCAAGCATTGATATCTGATTTCATCTCCTAACCATGGGAGCCTAGCAGGACAGATGTGCCAGCTTCAGATATTGAAGACATAATAGAGTCAATGAAGGACCAAGGTCTTTTGTCTTAATGAATGTCACTCTTCCCTGTTTCATCTTTATGACTTTTACAGGTTCAGTAAAGTATTTCTTTTTCCCCCTGTAATAACCTAACTCTAATTGTCTGCTTGAATTTCCACAGCTGTAGATGCTGTTATATGGAGCCAAACAAAAGAGCGCCATGATTAAAATTCCTTTTAGGACTATTTAACATATTCACACTTATTTATAAGATGGTATCTACAGAGGGGTGAGAAATCACAGTTTTTGGTAGGAGATGACACAGGTAAGGTGAGATTAACCCAGAAGCTATAATTTATTACTACAATAGCTCTACTTGAAGAAAATTGCTATCGGTTTCTTAAGTCCAGTAATGTGCCCCTGCACAGTTTACACTCAAGGGAAACTGAAATTTCAGTACTAAGAAAATCCATTCCAGTATTTTACTAACTTAAGTCATAAATGGCTTAAAGAATGAAGACCTTCTTGATTGCCCACTCCTGAATTAGCATTGTTAGGTGCAAACGCTGTTAACGTACCACATTATTGGTGTGTCATCAGGGACAATCTGCAGGGCTCCAGGCTGAAGTACTGTCTGAAAAGCTGCCAGAGGTAGCTGGATGAATCTCCTTTCAAGATTGGAGTTCTTCCAGTGGAAATGTGGGAAGGAAAGATGAAGAACCAAGTGGCATGTCTTCATTTAGATCACATTTTAAATACTCACTTAGCTGGGAAAGGAGTTTTATAGAGGTTGATGAGATATTTCACAATTAGATGCCTAATACTGAATGCATTTGTCAAAGCACAGCATATACCAGGTACAGAAAACTCAGTGAGACATTCCTTTTCTTATTTACAGTGGGCCTGGTCCAGGAAATTGGCTCCAAATGCAGATCCAACATCAGGTCAAGTGCTAAGCCAACTATGGGCCATGTGGGTGTATAATGCATGTTTCTCAATGCAAGTAGACAAGACTATTCAGCATTTTCAAAAGATTAGAATATGTCTGGGTGAGGAACCTCACTGGTCCATTCCTCCTCATCAGACCAGAACTTATGTGATGATAATGAAAGACTTGGCATGGAGTCCAGACAATGCTAGAAGTTCCTTATCTGCACTGAACTGGTTTCATCAGCAATGGGTTGAGGTGATTTGGTAAAGTCAATGAAATCATTATAAGTGTATAACACATTTATGAATTGGTGGAGACAATTCCCTAAGAAGCAGGATAACAGGTATCTTGCAAAGCCTAGAGTACTTCAAACACTATGGAAAGCCATCCCAGGGGTGTGTTCAAGTGCATAAGGAGTTTTACTATTCAGGACGTTTTCTTACAGCTTTTTAAAAGTAAGGGTCAAACCCACTGTGGTCCCATTCAACCATGTTTAAGTGGCTGAAAAATGAAAAAGGGACTTTTTTTTTTTTAGCTTGATCCAAAAAGGATGAGGAGGGGGAAAGGGCAATGGGTATGAATTCATGCCCTGGCAGGCTTAAGATCGAATTTGACAGATGTGCTGGATGAATATTAGGCTCAGCAAGTCACCCAAATATGGCCATTCTTTTGTTGCCTGCCAAGCGGCTCTCTTACGCAGTATCAAGAACGGTCACACTTAGGAAAGTAGTGAAGCTGAGTCAGATAGATGAATACAGGTGCATAGCTCATTCAGTTGGGGGCAGCTTCTTACACCTACAGGATAGGCACATCTGGTAACAATACGAAGAAGGTGGGCAAGTGCAAGTCTAACACATATAAAGATTATGTTACATGCGAATTGCTTTAACTCTTTATTGTGCTCCAGCTTAGGCACTAGTGGAGCATCAGCACATTTGGTTGGTGGACCATTCATTCATCAAGATTATAAAATGGTGGTTGCAATATAAGAAGGAAGTTTCAGACTGTGCCCAAGAAATAATGCATGTAACATTGTTTAGTTTGTGGTGTCTGTCATGAAGTGACTTCAGCTTAGATAAGAGATCCAGCAAGCAGCCAAGTCAGGCAAGGGACCTGAAACTATTGTGTTGTATCTGGAAGGAATGACATATGCCAGTTAGAGATTTGCTTAAAATAACTGTGTGAGAAGTTAATTTTGTTTAAAAATGCTGGTCACAGGCCATTATCTAAGGTTCAGAAATAGTATAGTAAATAAACTGTAGGGAGGTGAGGTCCATTACAGCACCAGAGAGAATATGGAAAAGAATTAACACTATGGACATGTTACTGATAGGCATGCAAGGCATGTACACAGCACACCCCCCTGACATTCATGCCAAGTGGCTAGATATGTATGACATGGATGGTGTATATTTATTAAAGAAAGGTATGCACACGTTTCATTCAGAATTGTAAGTGGGGCTAACCAGTCTGGGCTTGGACCTACTATAGTAAGAGATGCATCTAATGGAAGACAAGAAAAGCAAGGGTGGCCAAAGTATGTAGTAGAAGAGGTTACATGACTTACTAGCTGAGCCTCCCCCAGAGTAGGTGGCCCCAAAGGGGAGGCTGACAGGGGACTGTGCAGCCCAACATCTTCCTTGGCAATAAAACCTGATTGAATTTGAAAAGCTGTGGGTTGATAAGAACATTGAAAGGCTGAATCTAACCAGTGCTGCCTGCTCTGTATTGTTAAGGAGACATATGCATATGCATATGAAAAGGCCTCCCATCCTGCCTTGCACGCATCTCCAAAAATAAATGCGTTCAATCAGGGTAATTTGGTAATAAATACATGGCTGCAGCCACTTACTCCATCTGATGTAACTGTCTTCATAATACTATAGCTTACAATTGGCATGATGTTATATAATATGAATGATGGTGGTTTTGTTTCTGAACTTAATCTAATGTCTATTAAGCTGTTGTTGGTCAAATGGGTTTTGCTGCAGGTAACAACAACAGGTAATCAAAATGGTGGGTGCAAGAAAAATGTATTATTTTTGATTTTTGATGTTTTATTTTTGAGTCAGGTAAGGTACAATGAGAGTGAGCTGTACATGATCTCCAACAACAACACAGGCTCGTGACCTGTCAAGCCAAGTCGCCACTTGTCAGAGATGGGGTCAGCTTGAGCGGCTGGTGTGAAAGCAGAGGGGAGTAGACAAGAAAACAAGTAGGGGTAGCATACGTTAGAAGAGTTAGGGTGAGGAAGGCTGTCCAGGGAGAGGTGGTACTAGTAAAAAATCCAAATCCAATTACGGTTTAAGTTTCTTCTATTCTTTACACGACAAACATACAAAAAAAACGAATAGAATAAAAAAACGCACGCTCTCTTTATTAAAAGACAAAGCTTTCGGGAATGCCCCTTCTTCAGTGTTTGATTCAATCAAACACTGAAGAAGGGGCATTCCCGAAAGCTTTCTTTTTTAATAAAGAGAGCGTTTTTTATTCTATTTGTTTTTTTAGAGGTGGTACTAGACCAGAACTGGAAGGGGTTTGGCTTTTTTCATCATTAATTTTGTAGACAGCTGTTTCACACCTGGACCCACTGCTTCTAAAAGTGAGGGGGGTGTTTTAAGAGTTACATCATGACCAGGTAGGATACTCATTGACCTTTACTGGGCAATTAGAATAGGGATCAAGAGGGAATTTTTTTGGTTTTTCCTACCTGGGTTTTTCAGGTTTTGCCTTCTCCAATGAGTTAGCTAGATAGATATGGCTAGGTTGTTGCAGTCATGTAAGAAGAGGGCAGGAGAGGTAAGGGAGGCCAAAGGTGTGTGTGTGTGTGTGTGTGTGTGTGTGTGTGTGTGTGTGTGTGTGTGTGTAGGGGGGGTTACAGGATTTACTAGCTGAGCTTCCTGTAGAGCAGGTAACCCCAAAGGAGAATTGGCAAGTGGAATACACTATCTGGTATCTTCCCTTAGCAGACTGCAGGGAGGTCAAAAGACAACAAATTATTTGAAATGCTGTGGGTTGATAGCAATGTTCAACGGCTGGATTTGACAGTGCTGCATGATCTGTAGCGTTTAGGTGACCCATACATGCATATGAAATGGCCTCCACAAAACTACTGCCTTGTGCATAGCAATGGAAATAATGGTCTTCAATTAATTAAGGTAATGTGGTAAGAAACACATAGCTGCGGCCATTTAATCCATCTGATATGTTAGTGTCTTCTTAATATTATTATTTATGATTAGTATGGTGTTATATTGTTATACAGCATGAACTGATGGTGGTTTTGTTTATAAACCTATACTGATGTTGGTTAAGCTGATGTCCAACCTAGTTAAGTTATATGACACTGGAGCAGGTAACAACAGCATGTAATCAAAATGGTGAGTTGCAAGAAAAATGTATTTCTGTTTTATTTACTGAGTCAGGTAAGGTAAAAGGAATGTTGTACAAGATCTTAGACAAATAACTTGTAGACATAACTTGTAGTAAACAGTTAAAGCAGCAGGTTTAGGCTACAGACTCTAGAACGGTGCAACCTTGCTGTTCTGAACACTGAGATTTGGGACTTCAACAACTTTAACTTGTTCATATTTGCATTAATAATTCCAAAACCATGCTACATACAAGGTATCAGAATATCTTACCTTGAAGCATACATGATGGCAAACAGAACTGTATTGGTATTTGACCTCTGTCAATGAGTATTTGTTAGAACTGTAAGGTGATGACTTCATTTTCTTTACAGGCTCAAGCCACACCCACTGAGAGTTAACGGTAATACCTCAAAAGAGCTGTACTGGAAAGAATGAGTTAAGACCTACCACCACCAAAATGCAACAGTCACACAGTAGTCACTTTTCCATCTGTTATAAGGACATATGTGTTATTATAACAAAAAAGAATGAAACCAGTGTAGAACTAGAAAACTCAGATTTATTAAGCTATAAATATACATCCTTTACACAGATGATATGCTGTGAAATATAACTTGTACATTTGTTGTTCTATTTGACACTGTTCTTGCCATCTCTATACCCAAATGGTAAAAAGGAGAACAACTGCTCATTTCAGATTTCCATCAGCTGATCACTGCCCACTATCACTTCATTTAATCGCTTAGCTGAAAGAGAAAAAAAAAATGGGTGAGCTGAACAATGCTGTCTAATACAAACGCCGAATACATGTTGCAGTTCAGGATGTCTCGCAAAAAATGAATGAATTAAGCAATCAATGTACTTAATAAGGCACAAAGTTTCATTCTCTGAGAAATCCTGGGGACGCAATGAGAGTTACAAAGCTTGTATAAAAAAAAAAAAAAAAAAAACATAAAACAACTGCACTATTAAAATGGACTGTAGTATTACTGCATCAGAATGAGTTTGGATCAAGCACTTGGCTGTCAAAAGAAGTACGAGGAGTCCCTTAAATAAAACCTGCAGTAACTCACTGTATCCTTCCCAACTCTTCTCTGTATACTTGGTCTCAGGCACCAATGACAGGTTAACACACTTGCTTGGGAGAGGTGTGGTGGTAGGGGAACCAAGAACGAGCTCCTCATCTCAACTAATCCTATAAGGACACTGTTTCCATTAAAATTGATGATACACAAGAATCTTTTAATTAAATATTTTGTCTATTTTATATTTCTTGACTAGGAAGTCCAGCTAGGAAGCTCCATTTTCAGTAGAGTCCAAGGAAAATAAATTTCCAAACAAAAAAATGTAATACAACTGCAAACCAATATAAAAGGGACTAAAGGTTTGCATACAATACATAACAGCAGACTCTTGCAACATAAAAATTACAGTAACAAGTAAGACATACAAGTTAGGAAAACAAAATGTCATAAATATGGCACAACTTTACCGCATGGAGACATATGAATAACAGGTGTTGAAACAACTGATAGAATATTACTGTATAATAAACGGAATTGGTGTGGTTTGTTATATAGGATAGCAAGATTATTTCTAGCTACAGTATTAGTTAAACTGTTGTCAAAAATGTGGGGGATCAGGCACAAGTGTGATGTAGTTGTGATCAGCATTCATAATCAAGGTCACTAAATTATAACTGGTGTGACTTACATACTTAAAATTAAGAAAGCAGTATCTTGGAGAACCCCCTCCTTTTCTGAGTTTGTTTATATAAATAACAGGGATGTGGGGGACATGGGGTGAAGCCACTAAGCAGAAACACCTTTTCAGTGTTAATACGATTTTTGATGTTGGATCTTCAGCTGAGTGATCACAATTTATGATCATATTTGCACTATGACCACTGCACTGTACTTCTGCCATGGGGCCAAGAGAACTGGGTCGTATCACAACACGATGTCCAGTTTTGTAAAAGATATTTAATTGAGGACTTAGTCTGGAATAGAGCATATGCTGAATGACACTTTTGTTTCTGCAATTTTTCAACTGTACAAAACTGTGTAATGCATATAAAAGTCATAATCTCTTTTGTCTCTATCAGTCAAAGACTTCCTCAGAATAAATTCTGTCGTTCAGCTAACCATTTTAACAGCTTAACAAAAGTCACATGATTCAACAATTCCTAACAGCATTAAAGAAGCCAAAATACATGAGCCTAAATAAACTAAAAGATAACTACATAATAACAAAATTTTAATAAGCCTTTTATCCATTACCTCTTGTACAACATTTAATAAGGCTAGCAAATCTATACAAAAATATTTGTCAAAATAACCTATTATCTTGCATAAGCCTTTAATGTAAGTAGGCAGGCAATCAAAAGCCTGGTCATCTGCCTGCCTCCAAATAAAATTGCCAGTATAATTCTTTTTTTTTTCCAGAAGTAAGGACCAAGGTCCCCTCTCGGATTCTGGGCTACCTTTTCAAGTAAATTTAAAATCATGCCCTGGATAATCTTAGATGTGTTTAAACAATGCATTAGTCAATCTCTTTTTCCTGATTTCACATGTATGTTCATATATCCTTTTTTTAAACTTACGTTCTGTCTTTCCATGTAAAAACCATTGCATTTTTGGCATAAGGCCACATATACTATTCCAGTTGCATCACAATTAAACTGACCCTTTACCTTAAATTCATTTTTTTTTCATTTATTTGTTTTTTGGGAAAGCCCACCTTTGACATAGGCCATTTTCAGCGTAGGCCCATGGAGAAATACTCCAGACACATGTCTTTGGAACGTGGGAGGAAACTCACTCGAATGCAGGGAGACATGCAGACTCCACAGAGAAGGCACTCTAGCCGAGAATCAAACATGAGTACCTCTTGCTGTGAGGCAACAACGTTAACCTCTTCATCACTGCACCGCCCAAACGAATAAGTAGTCTACTATTAACCATAAAGCTTTCTCCTAGTATTTGTACAGGCCACATTTATTAAATCTGCAATTATTCAAAACCGGGTATTTATTTAAATTTTCAAAGATGTTTTTAAAATTGGATCCTTTTTTAAAAATCACCCTTGGTTTTTCTCCCACCTTCTCTCTGAATGTTCTATTCTCTAACAAAATAGGCCAATTTTTATGTATAACAGTCTTAATAATTTCACTGTTTAAGGAAAAAGTTGTAATTAGAACGTTTTTAAAATTGGTAGACTGTTCCTTATTGTTCTTTATTGCCTCCCTGATATAAGCTGAATGATGGAATTTATTCTGAAAAGTCTTTGATTGATAGAGACAAGAGTTTATTCCTTTTATATGCATTAAATGGCTTTGTTAAGAGCGTCACGTTCAATTTTTTGTTTTCATATAAGTGTGTTTTACAAGTGTGAAATTTTTCAACTGTAACAGGAAACAGTTTTTATGCTTGTTGAGGGATTTACTGATGGAAACTACGTGACTAACTGAGGCACTCAAGTTTTAAGAGGTCGTCTGCAAATTGCAGTTTAAATAAAGCAAGACAGTCTTTGGAGCACAACAGTTAATTAACAAAGCTAGATGAGTGACAGAGAGTTGAGTTATTTCAGCTAATTGTAGACATTCTACTATAAGTTTGCACACATTTATGAAATAATGAAGAAAAAATGCAATTGTAAATGAGGGCACATAATTGAGGGAAGCATGTAGCAAGTTACACTGGTTAACCTGGCACTATTAAGAAATTTTAAGCACAGTGAAGTTTGCCCAGTTTTATAATGGTTTAAATAATTGCATCCATTATCTAGAGGTTACATGTTAAGTGATTATTAATAATGGGTTTAAGGAGCTCAGCTGAAACAAACTCATATATCGGTTGACTAAAAAGCTTTAATGGTTGATTTGGTTCCATTACCGACTAAGATAGATATGGGATGTAGATGATCAGGATAATCAAAAAAATGAAAGTTAAGTACTTATCATAATGACAGATCTGTGCTGCCTGATTTTTTTTGTCTGGTTCAATGCAAGAGTTGTCGGATCCTGACCTTGGCACCATTCCTGAAGCTTTCAGATCCAGGACTGTGACTCTTCTTTTGCCCATAATTCCTTCCACTCCACCTTAGTACCTTATATCACGTTTGCCCTACCAAAATAAAACTTATAACCTAGATACCAAGCCTTACATAACATACAAAAATGAGACAGACTAAAAGGACTGTTCGCAGACATGGTACAAGTTGAGGTCCATTTGGTCACCAGAAGCTACTAGGTGATAATTTGGAAGGGGGAATGAGGGATACAGGTTGCACCGGATGAAAATCAGACAACACGGATCTATCAATATAAGTACATAACTTTTGTATCTGATATTGTCCATTCAACCCACGGGACAGATTCCCAAGCTTTTATTAACTGGGTGGTATCAAGGAAGGATGTTCCTGAGAATGGTGGAACTAAAGGAGGAACATGATCTAGATTGTACATCCAATTTACAGTGACACACAAAGCTGTGTACTGTTGACCAAGTTGCGGCAGCACAATCATCATCAACAATGAGCCTATTTATAAAGGATGTAGATGTTATTATGGCCCCTTTGGAATGAGGTTTGTTTGCAGGGATAAGCCCTTTTTTGCATATACAAAAGAAATACAATCTGATAACCACCTTGAAAGTGTTACTTTAGAAACAGCTTTGCCTAATTTAGCTCTAGAAAAGACAATTAACAATTGGTCTGACTTTTTGAGTTATTTCAACCTGTGAAGGTAGAATCTAAGTTGGTGATGAACATCCAACATGTGCAGAATGTATTCCCCTTGTTTGAAAATCTGGGAAACAAACACTGGTAGGTCAATTGATTGGTTTAAGTTTATCTCAGATGCCACCTTAGGTAGGAAAGATGCATTAATTCTTAAGGAAACTCTGTCTTTGTGAAAAACTAGGTGGCTTTCAGGAAAGGGCTTGTAACTCTGAAATTCATTTATGTGATGTAACAGCCACAAGAAAAGTTGTCTTCCCAGTGTGAAATTTCAAGTCCACCACTGCAGCTGATTCAAAGGGAGACTAAGGTAAAGTTTGGAGCAAAACAGTGATAACCCATGCAGGTACTGGGTCTCTAAATGGAGGACATCATATCCCCCTCAGAAAGGCTTTAGAAATTTTTAGAGATTATATGGCAGTGTCATTTTGTCCTAAGTGAAAATTAGAAATTGCAGGTATTTGAACATTAACATGAGAAAAACTACAGCCACTGTGGAATAGCTTGAACAGAAACTCTAATATAGATTAGATGGGAAGTGAAAAAGGGTTCATGGCTTTCGATATCTTTTCCATTTGCTCTGGCAACCATTTTTTGTGAATTGTTTTTGAGAAGCTGATATGACATGAACAGCTAATGATGATGGTCTGGCATGTCTGGCTACAGTCAAAACTGGAGGAACCAAGTTGCTATTTTTGTGGACTTTTGGTCCAAGGAGGCAATCCAGTCGGGTGAGTCAAAAAGTTTGGATACTGATCCAACATCCAGAGGGGATGTACTAGCAGAGGCCACAGGAAAAAGAATGTTTGGCATGGCCAAAAAGCAGCAACTCTGGTTTTGTACCTTCCTGCTTTCTGGATAAACTTGTTCATTAGAGGCAATGGGGGAAATGCATAAAGGAGACCCTTGGGACATTTGTGGACTATGGACTCCCTCAGTGACTATTCCTGTAGGGGATTCAAGGCAAAGTAACAGCTGCATTTCTTGTTCAGCTAAGATGCAAACAGGTCACAACACTGAAAATTAAAGTTGCCACTGCTGGATTGAGGGACTACTCGTAAGAAATTAAGATGGTTCTGCTCAATTTGTCTGCCAATACATGGGGTATTCCAGGGATGTGCACTGTTATCAGAAATCGGTTTGAAGACACTGCCTACTGCCATACTCTCATGGCTTCCTGACAAATATGGTACAAGCATGTTCCTCCCCGTTTGTTTATGTGCCAGACTACTGCCAAGTAGTCTGTCTGGATAAAAATCACACCCCTGGGGATGAAGCCCTGAAAAGCCTGCAACAATAGGAGAAATGCCCTCATCTCCAAGACAATGATGTGCAGATTGGCCTGTAGGGAAAATCCTACCTTTGAAATGCCCCCCCCCCCAACACACACACACCTGAGAAGGGAAAAGTCCTTAGTTACAACAGCCTGTGGCTGATCTGGGCAAAAGGTTCTTTCTGCCATTACCAATGTAAACTTTATCCACCAACTAATATGATTCTTGCATATTTGAGTAATGCGAATCTTGGCTTGTAAAGAATAAATGTTTTGTGATCACTGAACAGAAAGTGTCCACTGAAGTACTCTCGTGGAATCTGGCTAGTGGAACCAGCCTAACTGTACAGGTCATCAGGCCTAAAAGTCAGAGAATTAGTCTTGCTGAGGAAGATGGATGTGGAATTTGTGTAGCCACCATACAAAGGGACATCACTCTAGTATTCAGCAGTTTGGCAATTTGTGAACTTGTGTCCAGGTAGCATTCAACTAATTTTATTTGTTGTGCTGGCACTAGGTGACTCTCAAGTAGGTTTTTTGTGATTCCCAAGTTCTGCATTAAGTGGCGCAAAAGATTCAGATGATGTAACAGCAGATTCCTGGAGGCAGCAGTTAGCAGCCAATCTTCCAGATATAGGAAAACTTGGATCCCTAGCAGGTGTAGGTGTGCTGCAGCCACTGCTAATACATTGGTGAACACCCTGTGGGCTGTTGTGAGACCTAAGGGTAGTGCTTTGAATTGGTAATGATCTAGCTGGAAATTCAGGAATCTCTCTGAATGCCTCTCAATCTTTATATGGCAGTATGGATCTTGGAGACCTATGGAGTAGATACAATCGCCTTCCTCAAAAGAGGCAATATGGACTGAATCGTGACCATTCAGAACTTTGTCCATCTTACAAACCGATTTAGATGACTCAGATCCAGAATGGGTCTAAGGTCCCCTGTCTTTTTGGGTACTGAAAAGATCCTAGGATCATCTATGGACTCTAACTAGGCTTGGGGGAATGAAAAATGAAGTAGTGGTTATGAGACAACTGGGTATTTATTCACCCATAATGGTTGGAAATTTGATAAACCCTCAAAACTGTTCTGTTACAAGTAACTCTACATTCAACAGGGAAGGAAATGGGACAGAAGTAACTAACAATGTTAGCTTTAGACTGTCCTTTATTACCAGATATTCTGCTGACCACCAGCAAATTCAAGAGATCTTACAAAAGAACTGGGGTATTCTAACTGGGGATGGTGAGGTTAGAGGCAAAGTTAGCATAAAACCTTCTACTGTGTGGAGAAGGGGACTCAACATTAAAAATTTGGTGGAATGACCTATAATCGAAGTTGACAATGCCCAAGTTAGGTGTATGTACCAATGTGGTATGTGTCACTTTTGTAAATTTATTTATGTGGGGGAACTGTTTGAAATGAATGGTTTCAGCTTTAGGATAAAAGGACATTACAACTGTAATAGTACTGGGGTAGTTTATGGGGCACTGTGTCAGGTATGTCCTGCCTTTTATATCGGCAAAGCTGAGCAGATGCTTAAGCAACGTATCTATGAACATAATTATGACATATGGGTAATAAAAAAAAAAAAAAAAAAAACTACAAATGCACTTTATAGGCACACCCTGGGATTTCCTGAACATTATTTTAAATTCATTGTGATTGAGCAGGTCAAACGGAATAAAAGGGGTGGACCTTGGCAGTTGTTTCTGGAAAACCGGGAACTTTACTGGATATTAAGTTTAAATGCTGTGGGTTTTCCTGGTTTATATGAACTAGCATCTATTAGTTGTGTATTAAAAATGAAGTCACAACTTAGATTTGGTTATTATGGTTCTTCACATAATGATATACACATATATTTATGGTTTTAAGGTTTAAAATGTATGTGTTTTAGATGTTGTATAACATGATTTCTTTTCCTTTTTTTCTTTTGCACATTGACTGCTGATTCTAATTCGTTCATTAACTTGGGGGTGGATCATGTGACATGGAAAGGATTTTTAAACTTGGCTTTTCAGTTCATTTTTTTATCTGACGAAGTCTTGTAATGAACTTGATGAAAGCGCTTATGGTTACTTGATTTAATAAAAGAGTGGTGAACCTACTCCTGGCTTCCTGCTTTCCTTCGTGTTTTTTACCTTGTTTGTGGAATTGTGCTGATATGTGCTTGGGGGAATGGCTGGATGACTCTATTCTCTAGCAACTTGAAAGTCTCTGTTGCTGCAGTTTCCCACTGACTGGGTGGAACATGGGGAACTTTTTTTTTCTTTGTTAGGTAATAGAAAAAGGGAACGGACTAGCCTCTGGACATAATTATGAGTACCCAAGAATTTGATGTTATGCTTTGCCAGGCTAGTAGGTGCATGGATAAGTGCCCACTGACCGCTTCCAGAGTGCAGCAATTGGGCAACCTTTCAGGAGTGCTGGCAGGGCTTTTCAGTGAATAAACAATGAAAGCCCTGGGTTTTGTGGACCACCTCTGCCTCTCAGGCAATATCCGTTAGACTCATCTCCTCCGCAACCATGAGAAGGTCTGTCCCCAGGAGTGTCCTGATAAAAGCCTTGTGATTTCTTGGACCAAATCTTCTTGCTACCCCCCTGATTCCTAGATAAGATCCTTTGCAGGGCAAAGAAATTGATTCCGACCACAGGGATTGAGTTTTACCAGCTTGCTGACTCCTGGTTAATATTTCTTTTACATCCGGTCCAAAAAGGGTGGAACTATCAAATGGGGCATTAATAAAAGGACATCTTAAAGCTTTCCGCAAATGGCATGTTGGCACATGGTGATGCCAGTGCTCACTGCCCTAGCTGCACCATCAGCTGTGTTAGATAGCAAGTGCATGATTACCAAAATACTTGAAACCTTTTCAGAAATGTGTAAGTTCTATCTTTTCTACAGCTGCAATATGAGAAGGTCCCATCCTGAATCCTACTAACATTCGTCTTTACAACAGGTAACCCCTGTCACCTGTTTTGAGGGTCTAATGCTTGATTAATAATGCATTCATTCACTTTCCGATTGCCCACAATGTAGTTTTGAAGTGTGGTTGAGTTGGTGTCTATTCTGGCACTCAGTTGGAACGAGGCACTGAAATTTATCCCAGACAGGCTACTAGCCTGTCACAGGAGATTACACACACACACACACACACACACGTATAGACAGTAACTTATTTCCAGCACACTTCTACAATGAGGAAGGAACCCTTTACCTCCAACAAAAAAGCACACAGGTACAAGAAGAATATACAGACTCCACAGTGCAAAACCAAATGCTTTCACCAAAAAGTGGCCAAAAATCAAGCCCAGTGATGCAATTAACAAATGAGTAAACAAACAATATTTAAGAAATTATATAGAATATTTAAGAAATTATGTACACAGAAACCTCAGTACAATGATTCTCCAGAATTTTAAAAAAAGTTTAAAAGTCTCCTGTCAACACAACGCAGGGACTTTATAGCAACATTACACTGCTTAACTGTAAAACACAAGGGATTCTTAATGTTTCAAAAATTCATCTTGCCTGTTACTCATTTTTTTTTTTGGTGAGCGAATAGTGCTAACATTCTAACTCAAAACTGTCATATGCTGCCTTCATAACATCTTTTTTTAGACAGGATCCACATACTGGACATTCCAACACAGCCAATGCAGAATGCCCACTTAATGGATATTCCAACATAGCAAATTCAAATCCTGGCATCATTAAAGTGATCCTTCTTACTGCTAGGAGTTTCAACAGAAAGCAGCCAGAATTAGAGATACTCCGACAACCTGAATGCATCTAAATCTTTGTAGTTATTGAAACACAAAGTACAGTTGTGTACACTTATCATAAATGTAGATGTTCGAGTGTATTCACTGTTGCAGTCATTACATTTGGGTTACCTGCCTGCAGGTAGCCCTCAGCCGGCCTGAATACCAGAGTCTTGGATTCCTGCATTGGATGCTGTCTCTTCTTTCATGACGTCAGGTCGTCAGGGGTATAAAACATGCAGCTGACGCCATTACATCAGTTTTTCTTGCCCCAGATGTCAGGTGCCCCCACAATGGGAAGCAATTATATGTTATAGTACACCTCCATCAAAAAGCAAATACACCAGAAAGCTTAGATACACCAAACAAGAAGGAAAGGTAGAGCCAAGAGAAGTCAGGGGGCTGGAAGGAGGGTAACCAGGACTGCAACAGTGAATACACTCGAACATTTACATTTATGGTAAGTGTACACAACTGTACTATGTTCTTCGTGTTTCACTGTTGCAGTTATTACATTTGGGTTGATTCCCAAAGCTAAGGAAGGGAGGAGGAAGTTAGAGAGCATTACGACCAGCTATTAAGCCCTGCTAGACTGCAGTGGAAAAACCAGCTCTGAAAAAATAGGCATGTGGTAATGCTTAGTGAAGGTATGTACTGAGCTCCAGGTAGCAGCTTCTTGGATGTCCCTGGTAGGGACTCCTCTGAGTAAGGCTGTAGAGGTAGATGCAGCCCTGGTGGAATGTGATCTTATCCCCTGTGGGGTAGGTTTTCCATGGTGCTTATAGCAGAAATGAATGCAATTTAGAAATGGTTTGCTTTGAAATGGCCTTCCCCTCTGCCCCTGCAGCAAAGCCAACTAGGCGCTGTTCAGATTTTCTGAGAGGCTTAGTCCTGTCCAAATAAAATCTAAGTTGTCTGTGCACATCCAAAGAGTGCAGTATTCGTTCTCCTTTGTTTTGTGGATTTGGGAAAAAGGTAGGCAAATGAATGGACTGATTTAGGGCCACACTAGACACCACCTTGGGCATAAAGGAAGGATTGGTCCTGAGGGAAACCCTGTCTGCATGGAAGATAATGAAGGGCTCCACTGCCATGAGGACCCATAATTCAGACACTCTTCTTGCTGAAGTGATGGCTAGAAGGAAGGCTGTTTTTCCAAGAAAGGAATTTCAACTCTGCAGTAGCAGCTGGTTCAAATGGAGGGAGAGTGAGCTTTTCCAATACAAAGTTAAGGTCCCAGGCTGGAGTAGGGGCTCACCTGGGGGGGGGGGGGTCTTACATTTTTGGAGTCTCTGAGGAATTGCTTTAGCAGGGGGTGAGAGAAGTGGGGTGGGTTCAGTATTATAATGTGCTGAAATGGCAGAGGCATGAATTTTAATTGATGAGAAGGATAGGCCCTTGTGGAGCATTTCTGTTAAGTACTGAAGAACATGAGGTAAGCTGGGCACCATTGTGCCCATCCCCTGAGTCTGGCTCCAGGAACATTATCTTTTTCACTTTTCAGCATAGGATTTTCTAGTACTAGGCCTCCTTGCTTCCAGAATGACATCTAGTACCTGCTTACTGAGCGATGCTATTTGAGAGCTCAAGGAATTAGCCAGGCTGCAAGATTCAGGGTTTGAAGGTGAGGGTGCAGAATCTGGCCCACCTGCTGGGAAAGCAGGGAAGGTGTCTGAGGTAGGTGCCATGGCTCCAGCAGTATCATACTGCGCAAGAGGGGGTACCAATGCTGGCATGGCCAGTCTGGTGCAATCAGTACTGTTCTTGGCTTGTCCTGTTTGATCTTTAGCAGAACCTTCGAGAAGAGAGGCAGACGGGGAAAGGCATAAACTAAGAGGCTTTCCCAGGTAAAGGACAGGGCATCCACTTTCCAAGCTTGACTGTGGGAGCCCTTGTGCAGAATTTGTCCAATTGGTAGTTCTGAAGGGAGGCAAGCAGGTATATCTCTGGAGTCCCCCATTTGTTCCTCAAGAGGTTGAATATTTTTGGTTCCAATTTCCATTCATGTGGGCCCATGAGATTTCTGCTTAGGTTGTCTGCCAGTGAATTTAGCTTGCCTTGCAGGAATTGAGCTTGTAGGTGCACTTGGTAGCTCAGTGTTGTGTTCCACAGAGTCATGGCTAGTCTGCAGAGAGGGTACAAGTGGGTTCCCCCCTGCTTGTTTATGTACCACATAACTATAGCGTTGTCTGTCTTTACCAATAATTGTCCTGGAAGGATATGGTCTTTGAAGGCCTTCAGGGAATTCTGTACAGCTAACATTTCTTTTTGGTTGATAGGCAGGTGCATCTGACCCAGGTTCCATTTGCCCTGAATGCACTGCCCTGCCAAGTGAGCCCTCCATGCATAGTCTGATGCATCTGTTGTTAGGGTTTGGGCGGCAGGGGGTACAGTGAAAGGGAGCCCTTTGTTGTGGTAGCAGGCCTCTGCCCACCAAAGGAACTCTGTCTTTATACAGTGAATGATAGGAATCATTGATTCCAGGTCCTGAGAATGTTGGCACCATAGGCTTTTTAGATACCACTGTAGTTTCCTCATATGCAGTCTTGCATATGGAATTAGTAGAATGCAAGAGGCCATGAACCCCAAGGCTTGCAGAATTTTCCTTGCAGATAGCTGGGTCTTTCTGGCCAGTAGTTTGAAGTAGGTTGTCAAATAAACTTGTTTCTCTGGAGTGAGGAAAGCCATCTAGAAAGTTGTGTTCAACCTTGCTCCCAGGAATACAATCTGTTGGCAGGGTACTAGGTGAGATTTCTTTTCGTTTATGGTGTACCCCAGTGAGGTTAGAAGCTTCTTTACAAATGCCAGATGTTTTAATAGCAAGTCCTGGCTTTCTGCCTGAATCAGACAATCACCTAGGTATGGGTATATTTGAATATTTCTCTGCCTGCAAAATGCAATGGCTGGAGCTAGACACTTTGTGAAAACCCTGGGCGCAGTAGATAAGCCAAAGGGAAGTGCAGACAACTGAAGCGTAGGTATTTCCTGCAAGATTCCCTTATTGGAATGTGTAGGTAAGCTTCCTTTAAATCTAAGGTTACCAACCAGGCATCTTTGGCTAGCACAGGAAGCAGCTGTTGAAGTGTTAGCATTTTGAATTTTGGGATTACCAAAAAGGTGTTTAGAATAGAGAGGTCCAGGATAGGATGCCAGGAGCTGTCTTTTCTGGGTACCAGGAAAAGTCTTGAATAAAAACCTTGTCCCCTTTCTTCTGTTGAGACAGGCTGAACAGCCCTACTACTTAGAAGAGAGAGAACCTGCTGGTGAGCCTCTGCCCACTGATTTGGGGGTGGGTCTGGCCAACCGTTTGGGGTTGGTAGGGAGTGGAAGTGGAATTTGTATCCTTGGAAAACTATATTTAAAACCCATTTGTCCTGGGTAATGAGCTTCCAGTTTTCTGCATGCTGGGCGAGCTTTCCTCCTAAGGGAGCAGGCAGTTGAGCAGGGCTTGGAAAGGTTAAGGTTAAGTCATTGTGACATTTTTCCGTAAGGGGGTGTCTTACTACTTCCTGCTTTGGAAGTGGGAGCCCCCCACTGCTTAGGCCTGTGCGTAGCCTGAGACTGTAACCTAGGTGGTCTGCTGTTCCTGGGTTTGGACTGAAAAGGCCTTGAAGAGACTGGAAAGGACCAATTCTTTGAAGGCCAATGCCTACTAAATCTGGGAGGCTGTACTTGCAGGAAATATTTAACAGTTTGCACAGATTTAGCTTTTTCCTCCATCTTTTTGAGAACTTCTTCTGCTTTGTTGCCAAACAGGCGGTTTTGGTTTAAGGAAGCATCCAGTAATTTAGCTTTAACATGATCTGGCAAGTTTTGCTCCTTAAGTCAAGCATGCCTTCTAAGTACAGACCCGGTGACAGCAGCCCTGCAAGATGCTTCTAAAGAGTCAAAACCACATTGCAAAGTATGTTTACCAACTTGTTCAGCACAATGCATTAAATCTTGTAATTCTTTGTGTTCAGCACAGTCAGGAATCAACATCATTTTCTGTTTAAGTAGTCCCATAATATGCTGCTGGTACTTTAACATATGAAACTGGCAATTTAAAGCCATAATGGACAAAATAGCAGAAGTGTATACCTTCTTGCCCCATCTGTCCAAAGCTCTAGAATCTCTATCAGAAGGGATAGGATTTTTGGCAGCAGTAGCCTTAATGCCCTTTGGACCTTGGGAAATGGTCTCTGGATCTGCAGTAGGATTCTTGAAGAGGAACTTGTGAGAGTCAGGTACTCTGTAATAGCGGTCAGGTTTTCTGGGAGCTGGAGGTAAAGTGTCTGGGGACAGGCCAGATTCCAAGAAACATCATCTACAATGTCCAGAACAGGAGGGATAGCTAAAAGCCTGTGTTGAGGAAGGAGTAAGAATTCCCTAAGCCTCTTTTTGGAGTCAGAATAATCCTGGCTTTCCCAGCGGAAATGTTCCCTAAGAGTGTGCAAGGTTTCACCAAAAGAAAAATCTTCTGGAGGGGAAGCAGAGGGAATGGAATCCTCTGCATCAGAATCCTCATAGGTAGATAAGGGCAAATCCTGGTAATCAGAAGAAATAGAAATACCAGAATCCTGATCAGAAGAATCAGAAGGAAAATCAGTTGAAGGTCTCTTAGAGGGGAAAGGCTGGCTTCCCCTAATTAAAGTAATAAGGTCTTCAGCCATTATAAGCATTTGTTTTTTAGGCATATGGGACCATGCAGTTTGGACATTGGTTTTCTAGGCGTGGGTCGAGTTTTAGGCCTGGATGAAGAAGATGGTGTTTGTTTAAAATGCAGGTATGTAGGCCTGAACACACCCTCAGAAGCCGGTGCCTGCACAGCGGCTCCGGACCCATCCATGGTAGAGACATCTGCAGGTTCTATAGTTGAAGAAGCATCTCGTGGCATAACTGACTCCAAATGGGTGTCAGTAGAGGCCTGCGAATCTGAAGTAGCGGGTATCAGGGGCTGAGAAAGCGTCTCACTGAGTACCAACGGACTGGCGACTAGCTTAAAAGAAGCATAGTCAGCAGTTTTGGACCTATGCGGTCTGTCTCTGTCTTTATCCTTACGTTTTTTCGGAATAACGGTAGTCGGATGGCTTACCGAAGCCATTTCTGGATAGTTCTACAGAGTACCAAAATAATTTGCTGCAAAATAGACCGGCGATGAATAGTTTGGGGGTTGAATAAGGCACAAAACTGACAGCGAGGGACATTGTGGTCTGGGCCTAGGCAAGGAATGCAGTACGAATGAAAATATTTATGAGGTATTTGCTTTCCACAGGTAAGACAATTGCTAACTTTTACTGACATCAGTTAAGAGAAAGAAAAAGGATCCCCAATGGGGTACTTAGCTTTTTTGAAGACTTCAGTTCTGAAACTCAAAAAAGAAAATTTCAGGAGTCGGCCGACCGGCACTCGTGAACTGCTTCTGCTTCAGGCACCGCGCAGCAAGAAAGACTGATGCAATGGCATCGGCTGCATGTTTTATACCCCTGACGACCTGATGTCATGGAAGAAGAGACAGCATTTGACGCAGGAATCCAAGACTCTGATATTCAGGCCGGCTGTGGGCTACCTGCAGGCCGATAAACCAAATGTAATGACTGCAACAGTGAAACACGAAGAACATCTCCAATGAAGTGAAATCACTCAGTCTACATCTGCGCATACCACACTTTCAGACTCAAGCATAGCTACAGCGGCAAATCTGTTTTTGACAGAAATCCCAGCACATCAAAATAAATGACCTACTATCCAAAATCAGAGCTCCTAGAAATACAAATCACACTCTGCAAAATATCCTATTATTTCTTCCTACAAATCCCAGAAGATACCCCCAGAGGACCATAATAACTACTTCACTGTACTTGAAGGGATAACTCTCAAACCAAACAGCATCTTACTAGGAGACTACCTACCAAATCATTTACTGGAAAACATACAAAACAAACTCATAGTTTACTTATTTAACATCATTAATGTAAATACCATGGAAGATAGAGTCTCCACTAGGGATCTAAGCACTCTTGATCTGGTCCTTACCAAACTTGCCCCTTCCTATTCCCCACCCGTTGTTAGTACATCCCTAGTAAAATCTCCTTTAGGCCTGTTGGTACTAATCCACATAACATGTTTGCCTTTAGGGATTTCTCAAAGACTAGCCTGCTGCATCTCTTACAGGACCCAAGTAAATTCCCCAAGAAAACACCACCCAAGGATCTGGCTGAAAGGCACCCTTTTTTCCATCTCTGACTTCTACCAACACTTGCTCTTGTTGCATAGATAAATCAGTGAGCATTCACTTCAAGTATCACTATGCAGACAAGAATAACCCCATATGGTGGAAAACATATCAATAAACTGTATAACAAAATAAGAAACATATTGAGAAGCTATACAAATATGCTGAAACAAACTAGCAAAGATCTTAAGAGCACTATTAGGAAAGATAAAGCTGATTATGAACTAAAAGTAGCCAGAGACACAACAGGGAATTATAAATTCTTCTTAAATTATATCAGAAAATTAAGAAACACACAAAAATATGAACTGGTTCACAATAACATAACTTGCTCTGATCCAAAGGACATAGCAGATAGCAGACAAATTAAGTTCGAATTTTTCCCCCTCTACCCACACCGGCCCTATCACTATCCTCACTATAATACATTACCCCCTCCCACCAAAAAATCACTGTAGAATGAGTCTTACAATCCTTAGCGAAAGCTATGGGGTGCATCTTAAGCAGTGCTAAGGATGAACCATCTGAACCCCTTATCAATTTCTTCAATATTAGCTTAGATACTGAGCTTATTCCGGAAGCCTGTAGATCTGCTTAAGTTATGCCCCTACACAGAAGTAATTCTTCTGACTTTGGAAACTACATACAGGCCAATCAATCACACCGGCCTTATATATAAAGCCATGCAATGAAAAAAAAAACTTTCAACTATATGAATAACATGAGTCTAGTAGCACAATGGATTATGGCATTAAGGCTAAGGAGGAGTTACTTCCTGTGGTACAGGGATTTGAATCTCAAAGCCTTCATCTGCCTGCTGTGCGAGAATGAGCAAGTCACTTGATCAGATGGTGCTTTGGGACAGTTGGGCTATGCTCTTTAAAGTTCTCCTGGACTGCATGCCAGCGATTACTTATGAAGTTTAATGCTGGAAAATTAAATTTATATAAGTTTAGGGTAGGGCAAATTGAAATATTATTACTTAATCGAAGATTAGGTGACTGAGGAGATGCAGATCTTTAAGGACTTGGAATTATGGATACACATAAATTTGACTTTTAAATACTATATATAGATATATATATATATATATATATATATATATATATATATATATATATATATATATATATTAAATTTCAAACAACTGCAACAGTTAATAGGTTGTGTCAAAACACATTAAGAAGTCTGAAGGAGATGAAAAGCATTTATCTGAGTTTATCTGGATGTAAAATAGAATCTAACAAATGTTTCTTTTTCCCCCTTTAAGAAATTCCAGAACACTGGATTAGAAAATAGCCAAATGAACTTTACTGATCAGTTTCAAAGATGGAGCATATATATTATGAAAACAACAAGCTTACAGATAACCTCTGTTACACTATTTTCAGTGCAGTGAAAAGTTTAAACTGCTCGGCAAGTCCAGTGGAGAATAATATACAAGTTTGCATTTTTTGCCTTGTAAGATTATAAATCTAGAAATTTGAGAATGCTCAGATTTGTGCCTCACATTTTTGGTTTGTTACTCAAAATTTGTGGTTTTCTGAGGATGGAAGTCACTAAATAATATAATAATTGAGTTACAGACTTGGCAGCCATCAGAAAATGTGTGCTAGGGGGCGTGGCCAAGATGTCAGAGAGATAACAGCACTTTTTTGATGCTCTGCTTAACAGAAATTTCTCTGACAGGAAATTTTCTTAATATTATTTTAAAAACATCTAAGTTTTCTTTCACCTATATATTTAGATACAGTGGATTCTTTTTTTCTATAAATATTTCAATTTTGGTGAATAGAAAGTGAATTACATCCTGTCAGAAATACAGCAGCTGAATATAACAGACTCTCTCAGCCATGAGTCATTCAAAAGCCTCTCTCCAGGAAACTTCCATGAAGAAAGAATTACAAACAATAATATCCAGTATTCAAGATATTTCCATGAAAATGGACAATTTAGAAAAAATCATGGAAAACATGAAGAAAGAAAATAGAAAGCAGATTGAAGAATTCAAGGAGATAATTACAAGACACACAGACCAGATAACAGAAATTGAAGAATCTCTTAATGAAATAGACAGAAGACAGCATGAAAATGATAGCCAGATTGACTTCTTACTAAAGCAAAACACCGCACTTTCAGATAAAGTGGAGGACCTAGAATCAAGGTCACGAAGAAATAATATTAGAATATACGGCATACCTGAAAAAATGGAAGGAAATAACACAATACAGTTCTTGAATGACTGGTTGCCTAAGACACTAAACCTACCTGAATCTCTCTCTTTTGGGATAGAGAGAGCTCACAGGTCATTGTCAAATATGCCTGTGTCAAAAAAATCCAAATGCTTCAAGATCCATTATTGTAAAATTTTTATCATCTCAAGACAAGGACTTAATCCTGAGAACAGCGTGGGCAGGTAATCCTATACAAATTAATGGTCGAAACATAAGATTTGACAATGACTATACCTCTACTATAATAACTAAAAGAAAAGCCTGCATTCTTCTCTTTAAAAATCTGAAGAAAGCTGAAATTAAAGCACAAATCATTTTTCCTGCCAGAATTAAAATACATCTATCTGAAGGAATAAAAATATTTAATAATCTTGATGACGCCTCTGAATATGTGAAAAAGAATACGATTTTGGAAAACACTGAAGATATGGACGTCTCATTACCTAGTTTAAAAAGGCAGGCAACAAATGGAAAAATGTTATTGATCGATAAAACAAGCAAGAAGCTTAAGGGTAAATAATACAAATGAAGCTCTTCCACAATCCCTTCAAATCCCAAAAGTTTCGTGCTACAAATCACCTACATCAGGGAAAAACATACATGTTAAGGTAAAAAATCATTTAATATTTATTAAGTATGCTTATTTATTTATTTATTTTTAAATTTATTTGCTGTTTAAAAGCCTTTAATATAAATACGCTAGAATGTTAAACATAGATGTTAAAATTCTAAATCTTCCCTTGACAGAGTGTATTATTAGTTGACAACTACATAGGGGCAATGTAGCAATACCATAGAAATATTGGTTAAAACAAGAACCCCCTTAATACCGGATACTGCATGTGTATTAGATTATGATGATATAGATTGCTCTGATAAGTGAAATGAAGGCTCCCCATCTCAATGCAATTAAATGAAAGTGTAGCCCCTTTTTGCATCAGCGGGCTTTCTCTCCTGTTAAATGTCATGTTATGCTTGGGTCCTTTTAGAGCTAACGGATATAACTTAATGTGACTTGTACTAAATAGTTTAAAAGGTATTGGAAATTGTTCTTTATAATAATAAGAGAAGATTGTTTTCTTTCTAAGAATCCGTCATGACATGTAAAAATGCATTCTCATACACTTGAGAGGTTTGTGTCTTTACTAAATGTGGTTTGTGGGTCCCTCTGCTGACAGAGAGGGAAAAGGAGATGTATTTTCTGATGAAAGCTGGTGGAGTGTGTGTTGCAGGGACAGGAGGGTTTGTATGCTTGATATCAGATACATTGGCCATTAAAATTGATAGTTACAGAAAATTTTATATTTATATAAAATGGGGCAAAGTTGTTTTTTTTTGTTTTTTGTTTTTTTTTTGTACTTCATATACATGCTTTTTGAGTAACATATTCTGTTTTTCTTTTCTCTCACAAAATGCACATCACGAGCATCTCGTCAACAGTTATCATAGCTTGCTGCAGATTCCCTAGTGCAAGCTTTTATCTGCCAAAATTCAAATGTTAAAGGAGAAGGAAGGAGGAAAAAAAAGGAAAAAGAAGGCTGTTGCCTCGAGACTTCTTGGTCAGATCTTTGTAATACAAGAGACTTATGCATGTACTCTCTCGAAGTCTCTTTTGTCATATGAACTTTGGTTACATATTCACGTTACCAGAAATCTTCACATGAAAAAAAAAAAAAAAAGGGAAAACGGAACAACTGAATGCTTTATCACATACCAAGAGCGACAAAGAAAAATATATAAAAAACATAGACATATATAAAGGTCCTTTTTACTAAACCAATGTTGATGCCTATGTTGTTCCCTTCATAATAAGTTTTCTGATGACGTGTTTTACAAAGTAGTTTACACTTGATCATTAGTTGGCAGCTGTAGCTAACAGATACAGTGAAAACATAGACTAGGTCATCTGATCCTTTTTGGTTAGCAGAGCAGAAAGTGGCATATGCAATGGTTATAAAGTCACTAAAATACATTATCTATTGGGGGTTAATGTGTTCTTATTATTTTTAAAGTAGATTTTGGGGCAGCTATGTATTTTCTGTGCTTTCATCTTGATATCTTCGTCCCCAATCTTACTGATTATATGAGTTGTTGGTTGATGGCAATACTGCTGGATTGGGGAAGCCAAAGCTGCAGACAGACCATTACAATAAATAATAATTCTGTTATAAAAGGGTGAAATAATATATTGGGGCAGGAAAAATTTCGGTTCCAAAGAAAAAGAGACAGTTCTGCTTAGAGAATGATCTTAGTTGTTACTGAAGTGATGCTTTTGCCTCACTAGTCAGTGATAGTAGTAGAAGACTGTTAGGGGGGCAGTGCAAAGTGGGGATGGGTACTCTTGGCTTATAGTTACTACTTTCATCAGGACATGAGGACAGTTATTTCAAAAGGTAGCCTTTACTTTTTAACTGCTTTTCTAATTAACAGTTTACATCATGTTGGATTTATAGTGAATGGTGAAATTGTGATCTACTTAATCCACCTCCAGCTACATAAGTGCATACTACAATCTGACATTTTCACTAATATTCATAAAATATTGAATGTTTTACTGTCTGTAGACTACATTTTATAGCAAAAGATATATTGCATGTTAACCACTGCCACTCTAACTGAAAAAATATTGGTAAAATGTGTTAATGTATTTTGTTAAAAAGGACAACTTAAGGGAACACATTATTACTATAACATCTAAAACTGAAGTGTCCTTGAAGGTTAAAAGCTGTGACTTCATTATATGATATTTTTATCAAAATCAAGCTACACTACATAGTTTCTTTAGACTCACATCTTTGGAAAGAAAAGCTAATGTTTTTGATGATTACACAGATCTATATACCTGCATAGATATTTGTGCAACTTAAATATTATCTTCTCATGTAAAAAATTCTCATTAGTACATCTTTATTTTAAATATCTTTAATACCTTAAGAAATTATTTAAGGTTAATCAGATATGTTTTTTTTTTTTTTTAGGGAAGGAAAAACTGGTGATTTTATATCATATAAAAGGAAAATAAGCCTATAGGCTATATATTAATATGCTGATTCTATAGTAAATATTAACACTGTTGTGATTTCACAGACAAGTTCATACAGGAATGTTTTGTTACATGATAAATGTTCTTATTTTTATACATAAACTTCTTTACTGAATTCCTAGATAAGTAGGTTTTGATCTAATGTAGTATACTAGATTAAGATCTGTATTAGTATAGAATAGACATAAATGAATATGATATACTATGTCATGATACAAGTTTAAAGACACTGTTCTTAAAAATTTTGAAAATTACATTATTCATGGTAATTGATGTTTTTCCACAATATCTCCTACATAGTAATACCTATTCATCCTGGAGAATTAATAGGTTGTAGTTTGTTGATTCAATAAAATATTAGGTAGTAGCATTAGAGAACGATAGTCTTGAGCACTAAGGATGATAGAGGGTGGTATTGATGACTTCTTCATCAATCCAGGAACTAGATGTTCCATGGTTAGTTTTGTATATAGTTATATTTTCATCTTCTCTGAACATTACTTGTTAATTAAGTCCAGAATAGTATTTATCCATCAAAAGCTTAAAGTAATCAATGTCTGGGTTTAAATGTCTGTCTCTGAATGCAAATGGTCTTAATAACCCTACTAAAGAGGAAGGTTACACAAATACCTAGCATCTAATAAAGCTGACATTATATTTTTGCAAGAAAGCACATTATTCAGAAAGATCTAGAAAAATGGCTTTTAAAGGTTATAGTATTCTAGCTGAATCTCATTTCCAAACAAAGAGAAGAGGAACCATGATTTTGTGGAAAAATACATTACCAATACCTAAAATAATTAACAGTTTCTCTGATAAAAATGGTATGTTGTGTCTAGTAGTATTGGAATTGAATAAGAAATATTTTACTTTAGCAAATATGTACTGGCTACCTGGTATTGGTGCTAAATCTGCAAACAAATATTTGGAAATAACAGCAAATTCTAAAGGAGATATCATTTTGGCAGGTTTTTTTAATTGTATTCTATCATCTAAAGATACCACTAATGTCAGCAATATTAAGATACCTGCATCAGCCAAAAAATTGATAGATTTTGTCTCATTATATAACCTAAAAGACATATACATGATCAAAGAACAGAGGTCTCTCAATTTTACTCACTTTTCTTATAGATATGGTACACAGACAACTATTGATAAAGTGTTTATATCTGACAGCCTATTATTTAAGACTCAAGATGTAGTGATTACATCATGCTCTCTGTCAGACCACAATACCATACTATTTAAAATTAAAATTAAACCAAACGATCTTATTCATTGGCAGAGACTACCAGCCTATATTATTAAGATAAAAGGATTCAAAGAATGGTTTATAAAGGAAGTAAACTATTATATTGAACTTAATAATAATAATAACACAAATATAGTGTTTATTTGGGACTCTTTAAAATCTTATATATGGGAAAATAAAAACCTGGTATTTACATAAAAGGAAAGAATGGGACAAAGAATTATTAAATCTACAATTGAAAATTGACACTTTAAAAAAGAACTTACACCCCAAAGAATTGGGCTCGAATCTGGAATTAAAACAACTAAATCTCGAATATTTAGAAATTCTTAGTCATAAAGTAGCAATTAATTTAGAGAGGTTAAAATTACAATCTTATTCATCTAATCCAAAACATATGCATAGATTAGCAGCCAAAACGAAAAGTTTTCACAAGAGTAAACACATAATTGAAATATTAGACACATCTAAACACAATTCAAAACCTTCTTCAGATCTAAAAGATATTTTAGAGATTTTTTGTTCATATCATGAAACAATGAATAAAGCAAACTTAAACTTTACTAATAATAGTTCAAAAATAGAATTTCTAAAAAAACAATATAAATAATAAACTTTCTAAAGAACAAAATAATAGATTACTTAAATCAATATCATTAATAGAAGTTAAAGAAAGAATACAAAATCTTAAAAATAATAAAGCCCCTGGTCTTGATGGCATAATAGGTGAATTATATAAAATTTTTCCTGATTCCGCTTTGAAGATATTAATGAAAGCACTTGAGGAAGTTCGAATAAGTGACAAACTTTGTCCTTCTTGGAAATATTTGCTAATTTCTCCCATTCTAAAGCAAGATAAGGACTCCAAATTTGTTTCATCATATCGTCCTATTTCCCTATTAAATATAGATTATAAAATATTTACGTCTATTTTAGCAAACAGATTAAATCAAATGATGCCGACTTTAATAAACAACGATCAAACAGGTTTTATACTGAACAGAAAAGTTCAGGATAATACTATTAGACTTTTAACTTTAAAAGATTTTGCAAATAAAAAAAAAAAGAATTATCACTCATCAGTCTAGATCTAGATAAAGCATTTGATTCTATTAATTGGACATATTTATGGTATTAAAAGAATATAATTTCTCCTCAGAAATCTTAAACGTGTTAAAAAATTATATGAAGGTTCTATAGCGTATATTAAAATCGGCACTTTTTTATCTGGCCCATTTCAAATTCTAAAAGGCACTAGACAAGGTTGCCCTTTATCCCCACTACTATTTGCATTAGCAATAGAACCATTTGCTAATTTTATAAGAAACAATATAAACATAAAAAGTTTTGATGTTAATGAGAACTATTCTTCTAAAATTTTACTCTTTGCAGATGATATCTTATTAACTATTGGAAATATTGATTCATCTATTGATCACATTATCAGATCATTAAAACTCTTTGAGGAAATCTCAAACCTTAGATTTAACCAAAACAAAACAGAAACTATTCTCATCAATAAAAATTGAATAACACTCTATCTAATTACAATAACTTTAACTGGACCAATGATAAATTGAAATATCTAGGGGTTCATATTCTGTCTAAATGGAAGGACACTATAAATATAAATTATAAAATTTTATTAAATAAAATCACAGAATACATTAATAGATGGAAGAAAATGTTCTTTACTATAGAAGAAAGATTATCTCTGATAAAAATGATTCTATTACCAAAAATTATTTTTTATCTTCAAACATTATTGGCTCCTCCTTCTAGAAAACAACTTAAACACATAAACACTATATTAATTAAATTTCTATGGTATCCTCAAAAACCAAGGATTAAATATGATTGGCACTATAAAAACTGGATTGAAGGAGGGATTGCTTTTCCAAATTTTGAGCTTTATGCTGATGCCATTATTCTTAATATAACAAGTTTGTGGTTAAGTCCAAAATACCATTCAAATTGGAAAAATTTGCACAAAACAATACTATTAAGTAATTTTGACAAGTTTTTCAAAAACGTATATTGTTCTGAAAATATTAAGCTATGTATAGTTATTAAAGAATTCTTCTTCAACAATGAGCAGGAAAAATCACATCTTATTCCTATAATTAAACATATCTTGCAAAATTTTAAAAAAGTAATGAATAAGAACCTTTTGAACAACAATTTGCCCATTCTAATGTTTCCAATAATCTTAACCAAGGGATGCTTTGATTCCTTTAACATGATGAAAATAAAAACTATGGAAGAAAATGGGTTATTATTCTGGCATCAGTTTTTAGGAACTAATAATATTCATGATACTACCTACCTTTTAGCCAGGTATAATATCTACCAAAATAACTGGTTAAATATTCAAATCTTCAGAGAATTTATTTTAACGGAATTTAAAAGACATCATTTTCCTGCTATAACAGACCTCCCCAAAATTATCCATCCTCTTTGACTTCACCAATATAGGCTATAATAATGGTATCTCATTGTCAAGATTTTACAACATTCTTAGATCAGATCTAATAATATTAGACGACAATTTATGGAAATATATCAACAATTTCAACAACTCCCAAATACATATAAATGATAAAACTTTAATTCTCAGATCTGTTTACCATACCTCTTCTTCCACATATTGGAAAATTTTTACATGGAAATTCATTCATAGAAGTTTTATTACACCAAAAAAAAAGCCTCTAGAATAAGCAAGAAAGATTTTAATAGATGTTGGAGATGCGAGGAGCTAATAGATGCCGACTGGGCACATATGTTTTTAGACTGCAGAACAATAACCACATTTTGGATGGAGTTTAAAAATTTTATTAAAGCATTGTGGTCGGACAAATGCAAGATCTCTGATTCTATGATACTTTTTAATGCACCAATGCCAAGGTATGTTCCAGTGAATCAAATGAACCTCCTTTGGACTCTACTTGCTATAGCAAGAAAAACTATTACTAGAAATTGGAAATGCAAAAATAACCTCTCATTTAAGGAATTTATATCTTTTACTAAGATTATTTGTAGTAGGGAATTACAAACAGCTATGTTACACTCCTCAAACATGACTCATAAACAAATTGCCTGGATAAAGCTTAAAAAACTATTAGACAAATGTAATGTTATTGAAGATTTGGTATCTATTTTGGACTTTGTATATAGTTTTTGTAAAAATTTGATATTACGTTGTTTTTTCTTGTTAAAAAATTGTAATTATACTCTTGAAAATCAATAAAAAAATATGAGAAAAAAAAAAAAAAGAAAATGTGTGCTAAGTTGCTTCTAAACGTGTCTGTTCTTGTGTTGTACATAAGAATATATCCTGTAAATAGCTTTGACAAACTGCATTTGACACAATCTGTGTTATTCATTTGTACAAACTAATCATCTGTCTAACTTTGTGATGTAATTCTGTGTTTTTTTTTTCTTATTAATGGGCTTTGTACTCCCCATATTTGTTAGTGTGTTAAACTACTGTACATGACTGTGGAGATTTTCTCCCCTGGAATCTGCTGAAAAAGGGCGCTAGCTCAGTCAGACTACTCCAGTCAACAAATGTCAAACGAATGAATGAATGTATAAATAAATAAATAAACAAAGCAACTTTGCAAGTATACAATAGCAATCTTTAAAATCTGTTCCTGATTTTAGGTTTTTGCCCCCCATTATTTTTGGCTTTGTCTAGAATTATTTTGCTAAGAGGTTGAGAGGCATGTGATAGAGGTCTCACTAGGGGAGTGAGGGGTAATCCAGTTAATACTGATTAGACTGCATGGATTAAAGTGATATGGGGGGTCATGGGGCACAATAAAATTCCCATCTTGCCATTGCATGGCATTCCAAAAATAAGCCTGGGATCTACTCATTCATTATCCAAGTTTGCTTTTTTCTATATAAGGTTGTAGAGGAGATGAAATCTATCCTGCCACTCAAACTTAAGAGGCATGAGGCAAACTTGGATGAAACACCAATCCACTGTATGATACATGTATGTACACACACACACACACACAAAGGCAGACAGACACATGCAAGCCTCAAATGCATCTATGGATAATTTAAAGGAATATTACCTGCAAGTCTTTGGGATGCGAGAAGAAACCAAAGTATGCAGCAAAAACATATGCAGACCTAAGGGAAGATACCTAGATTTCACAAAGAATGCTTAGCATTATTAAGTATCACGTCCTCAGATTTGTCATGAATTCAAATATTTAAATGGCACAGGACAATGCTTGGATGCCTCTGAAAATGAAGGACAGCAGGAAGGCAGTACAAATGAAGAAGGTTCAAACAAGAAGTAAAGAAATAAGAGTTCTAACGTGTTCTAGAAAAGCCATGGTTGTTGACAAGAGTCAGCAAATATATTTGTTTTTAATTCTGACATAAAACAAAGCAAGAGTGTAAAATATATACCTCTAAGGTATAGAACTCCACTGGGCAGGAGCCATAAAGGCAAACTACTCCACACCTGAGGAGTTCTGTCATACCTTATTGATATACTGTAATTCTTCCAGAAAAGAGGCAAAGTGCAAAGGTCAATGGGTGAAGTAGGAACTTCTAGGATTAGCTGGACTCTGATCTTACAAGGCAAGACTTATTAAGAGTGCCAACCTATGCATGATTCTCCACAGGACTGCAAAGCAGTGCAGACTTTTCAATGCAATGAAAATAGGGTAACAATGATTTACCAGTAAGCATGTTGTATATTCTGTTCGAGCTCTAGGGATGGTGGGAAGATGATAGAAACTTCCAAGCATCTAGGAAGGCAGTGCATTTCAGAGCTAATATGCAAGAACAGAAAAAGCACAACCTAATCTTGCAGGGATACTCAGAAGTGATGTTAAAAATTTTTTTTTTTTCATGGATTGTGGTGCAGATGTATGGCTGGCTTCTAGGATAAAGCAACAGATTTAAAAACAGATGAAAATTCAAGACTGCATAAAGCAATTCTAATGGAATGCAGAATGAATTAGGATAACACAGAAAGAAAGAAGGCAAACAGTTTATCCATTAGGTAGGAAAGAGGGCCTGGTAGGTAGATTAGGCAGCCATTTTCTGATGATAACGTGCGTTTCTAGTTTTAAACCGTCATTCAAGAAAACAATGGAAGGGGAAATAAAGGTCTCTCAATTATGCTGCATCTAGCTCTATGCATTTCCCCATCACTTCTTTTCTCTTTTCACCTATTATTGTTTCCCTTTTAGCTTTCCACTGGTTAATACCCTTCTCATTTACTCCTGTGAATCAGTTAATTGCCCTGCCCTGACTTCCTTGAAATATAACTTTTCTTGATATGTTTCCCTTATGGCCAGTAATGCTCCATCCCAATAAACTTTGAGTTCCTTTTCAAGTTCATATTTTATCAGGATCCCATTAGCCCTTGCCATATTGCCTCTCCATGTTCCATCTTCCAAAGTTTACACATACAGCCAAACTCATAGTATTCACATAATTCAGTTTTCCTGACACACTGATTTTGTAATATGACTGAGTGTTTAATAATGCAATGGTATTACGAGCCATACAATGAATATATGAAATAGCCATTCATACAGATTGCATGTACACTGTAGTTATAAACAGGAACAATGAATGCAATTACTGCAGCTTTACTACATTACTCTGTGGGTCTGGGAATACATTTTGTGTTCCATAATTTTGTCAGGTTGCTGATTAAAATGATTCTTTGTGATCAGTGTATTGACCTGGTTAACATAAACAAAATAAAGAAGTAAATTTTTAAAATTTTTCCTTTGTACATTCCTCAATAATCTGATATTCCTAATGAATGTTACTGGATAAGTAAAAGAATTATCATAAGAGTGACAAGGAATGGAAAGTAAGACAACAATTTATCTAAAAATATATCTATGTAGGGTTGCAGCTTGATCGGCTGCTTGCATTACCCATGTTTTTACCAATCACATTTTCATGAAAAGCAGTTAACAGCAAGCCTGGATTGAAGACATATGTATTTTAACACCAAAGAAAACCATTCTGATACAGAAAAAAATCACAAGTGTGTAACATGTATAGTTGAAGCCTTTCCAGTTTTAACACTTCAGCATTTAAATGGTTTTCCTTTTTATTTTTAGCTGTTCTTGAAAGTAGTAATAAGATAGGTTAACAACCATTACATTACACTAAACATTTTCTCATAAAAGAACAGACTTTACTAAGAATGCATTTTAGCATGAATTCCTTTCCGATGATTTTGTCTATTTTTTTTCCTTCTCTGCAGAACCAAACCCAATAGCTCCTCCACTTGCACTTAATTGGCCCATTTCTTCCACAGTTTGCAGGACTTAGGGATTCCTGGGCAGGTGAGAACTCTACAGACCATTCATTCCTGCCTGGCAATCCCCAATGAGCTTATCCACTCATGGCGAGTCTCATGTTATACGAAGGGGCCAGCTTTGCTTGTGCAGGGTGATCTACACTGTGCTCTGGCAGAGTATCCCCTCCTCTGTCACAGCTTTTGTAAGCTGAGCTAAAGTGGCACTCCACGGGGAAGATTTCCTTTGCATGTCGAATTCCTCTCAGCTTACAGTGTGATCTGCATACAGAAGCAGTGGCTCAGGAGACAAGCTCCACTGGGTAGAAACCTTATGCCTCTTGTTAAGTGCCACCAATGTGGTGTGATAGAGCTGCTTCTCTTCTCCCCAGGACGGATGATTCAGCAGCTGCACCTCAGTCCCCTAATCTCCTGCGAGCTCCTATAGGTGCCCAAGCTCGTATTCGTACGCAAGTTTTTTTGCAACATAGTCAGGGCTTCATCCCTCTGCACTATGGAGTGGCTTTCTAAAGATTGTTCTTTACAGTAGTAGGATAAATTAATATTTAAACACCTGTTAAAAGGTTGTTTCATCAACATCAGCATTAAAATACTACTATCAGTGCAGTTAATCTGTGATGCAGCAGCACTAATTTAGTGAGCATTTATTATGGAATTTTAGAAAATGGCAGCAGCAAAAAAAATTATATTTTTGATTGCATTAATCTGAAATATGACCACTGATGAGAGTGCACATTATATACATTCAGTAAAAGGCTGCAAGAAAACTTTAAAATGCACCACAGACACATTAAAAATCTTTTTTGAGGTCTAGCTACCTGTAGGTTATTGAAATCATTTCTATCAGCAAAGTAAACAGCTTTCCACAAAAATCTACAAGATTCTGCAGCAAATACTCTGCACTGCCTTGGGGGTATGAATACTCTGAAACTCTCCAGCTTCCTACAGCATGACACCTTGGAGTGTGTAGGGAATCACTTGGCACCACTCAGTGTATTATTCTATCATTTAGCAGCAGATGCTGGGAGATCAGCAGCAGAGACAAAAGTTCATAATGCAATTCAGATTTAATGAACACATTTTTTTATTTTTTTTTTTATTTAACATTTGTTGACCGGGAAAGTCCGACTAGGTTCCACAGATCCTGTTTTCAGCGGAGGCCCGGGGAGAAATGCTCCAGAAGCATGTTTTTAGAAATGCCATGTTTGTACATGTATGTTTTTAGAAATACATGGCAAAACACAGTGAAAATTTAATATGTGCATCCCACCTATATTAGATCCTACCATCATCTACATAAACAAAAGCAGCACAGATCAGAAGACCAAGTTCCATCAAAAAAGTCATTATTACAAGTGTGCTAACATTTCTTCATAAAGATACACCTTAAAAGAAAGCTACCATACTTACAAAATTATTAAAGATCTAACTAAAAGAACGGCTCCAGCTCCAACTGCTCCCTACCCTTTGGTGATACAAAAAACATATGCCTTAAGTAATTAAAAATTATACATTTATACTACTCACTAAGAAGGTGTAATTTTTAGCAGCTGCTAAAATGATAGCCATCAACTCCCATAGACGTTAGCATCATCTGCTTCTACCAGTAGACAGCTGGCTTTATTCGCAACATAAAATGACAGCAAATTATTAAACAATAACTGGAAATACAATGCAAGATTTGCTCAGTTAACTTACTGTACTCAAATGTGAACCAAAGTCAGTTTCCACAATGAACTCGACAGCAAAAGAGTGCAGATACTGAAGTAAAGAAAATCAGTAAGGGTCTTTATTTATATTTTATGGAATTGACTAAGCTTTCCCTAAGATTCTCAAATGCAGAATTAGTTAATTAACCATTCAGGTCACAAGGAAACTGATCTGAGTTTGTTTCTCATTCTCTACAGTGCTTACCTACTTTACACATAATGCACATGCCAAGAGAACCAATGCACAAAAAGGGGCAAAAATCTTGAGTCAAGATGTGGCATTGGGTTATGACATATATGCAAAGGAAAATTTAGAATTATGGTAACCGTTTCTTTTCATTATGGAACTTCATCATGTGTTGTCACACTTGGGAGAGTTCAAAGTACAGAATGAAGCCTTCCATCCCATAAAGATATCACAATGAAGATCAGAGCAAAGAAAATTTGCTACATTAAGAGAAAGCAGCAGAAGTTCTTGTATACTAAGAGAGGTGAACTGATCTACTGTTCCTTTTTTCAAGTGATAAGTTTTGCCAGAACGGGGACAACATGGAGCACAGCTTAACTGTCACAAGTTTTACATTGCAATGCATCTTACAGCATGAAGTGCATTTTGTGAATCAAGCTAGCTGTGCACATCTCATCATTATAATTGTGTGCACTAGTATAAATACAGACACACGCACACGCACACACACAGACACACACTCTTTCCAGCTCTTGCCTGTAAGTGGGAACAATAAAAATATGGAGCTTGGATTGTAAATGATTGTCTGATGTGTGACGTTTCAATATATTCACATCATCCTTGACTACAGGCACCAGAAAGTCCCCCCCCCCCCCCAAACACCTTTATTGAATTATCACTTGTGGCATAGGCAAATTTACATTAATAAAAAAGTAAATTTACATTAATATAAAAGTAATCAAACTACATTAACATAAACATTATACTTCACATATATCGCTATATATCATATAAGAGGCACCAGAATCTACAATTCTTTAGTTCAACAGCATTTCTGAAATTTGATGGTGACAGCATCTAAATATGTGGACTCAGGGCAAAGAATGCCTGCTTTCCAGTTCTGAGTGACATATGTAGGCAGTTGCAGGTCACAGCACCATCAGCTTGAGGACAAAGGGAATGCACAATTTCAGCACCTTAAATTTTATAAGACAGACAGACAGCAGCTACAGCAGATAAATGTGTGAAAGCCTCCATGAACACTGGAAGGACACTGTAAGTAGTAAAATAGGGAGTTGCCCAGCACATTAGGTTTCAAGGAGAGTGCTGACATTGTTTTTGAGTAGCAGCCACAATGATTTCTAATGAGCACATTTGTCTGCAAGCTGAGTGTCTAGCTGGAGGAAGTATCTCAACAACAGTAAGAAAAGCATCTAATAAAAGGCCAGGTATAAGTGGGAAATGACCACCTAATGCAGAATGTGACAGACAAGGGTCAAGATGTTAGCACACTTCTGTCAAGCAATGTGCATGTCTTAAGTTCATAGGTGTGTATTAGGCTAACGGCCCTGGAGCCTTTACAAGCCTAGCCCATAAGATTACCCTGGCATCGTGCCACCCGACCTTAGTTCCCAGTGCCTCTGTCGAGTATTTCCCATCCACTCATCAAGATTTCTCTTGAAGAGGGCCAGTGAGGTGCTCTGCTTGACATGTATGGGAAGTCTATTCCATAGCATGGGCAGTCTCTGGATTATGAATCTGTCCCTCCAACATGTTCTGTTGATCGTGGTAATGAGGTTGAGGTCTCTGGAGCGTTGGTGCGGAGGGATTGGGATTGGGATTTCATTAGATGTAGCATTTCTAACAGAGCTGGTTCAGACATGACTTTGCAAGTCAAGCAGAGAGCGCCTTTAAGTAGGCGATATGAAGCAAAGAATAGTTGGAGTTTTCTGAGTCTGTCCATATAGGACAAGTGTTTAAGGCCTAGGATCCTCTTTGTGAGGTACTTTTGCGGCCTCTCCAGTTGTTGCAGGTGTCTAGTGAGGTACATGCCAAATGGGGCATTGTACTCGATGACTGGCCTAATGAGGGAAGAGTAGAGGGAGACAATGACCTCTTTCTTCCTGGATGCAAAACCCTTAGTAATGAGATGTGTCACATAGAAGGGCTTCCTGACCACAGTGGCAACGTGGTGGTCAAAAGATCTCTTATAACGCCTTCTGTGTTCAGTGGACTACCATCAATGTGGTAATTCATGGGAACCAGGTTTTTCCCAAAGGGTATGATGACACATTTTTTTGGCATTGAGCTTAAGGCCATGGTTCTGACACCAATCACTGGTCTCAGTGAGGCCTTTCTGTAGGATGTCAACATCACTTGGGGAGTTAATAATATCTCCCAACTTGCAATCGTCTGTGAACTTTGTCAGTCAGAGTCCCTTCGTGTTGGTCTGGACTTCAGAGAAGTAGATAGTAAACAGGAGAGGACCTAGGACCGAACCCTGTGGGACTCCACTCGTGACTGGTTGGCAGTCTGACTTGGAGTCAGCTACTTTCACACTGTGGGTTCTATCTGTGAGCCAGTTTGCAATCCACCTAGTGATATAGTGGTTGATGCCTAGCTTAGTGAGTTTTTCTATGATTCCTGAGTGGGAAATGTCATTAAAGGCCTTGGCCAGATCGAGGTAGGCTGTATGAACCACTTTGCCTTCATCCACAGCTCTGGTGACTGACTCAAAGAAGTCAACCAAGTTGAGCAGGCATGATCTACCCTTCACAAAACCAAACTGTGTGGGATCCAGATTTGGAGATTCCCTCTATCCTTGTTTATTAGGTCCATGATGATGTGTTCCATAGCTTTGCATATCAGACTTGTCAGGCTAATGGGGCGATAGTTCCCAGGGTCTGTAGTGGCTCTTCCTTTGTGGGGAGGGATGACTGTAGCAGTGCGCCATTTGGTATGGACAAAGCCTGAGGTGAGGCTGTGACTGAACAAGGCACACAGGTGATGTGCCAGTTCACTCTGTCGTTCATGTAGAACACAGCCAGGGATATTGTCAGGTCCCATAGAAGCTGTATTCTTGGCCTTGGACAGTGCTGTTTTAACCTGTGCAGCAGTAATACTGGGTGCCTGGCAATCTACTGGTATTGTGATTGGTCCTTTGGGGGGGGAGAGAGGGGTAATGCTGGCACTGAATATGTCGGCCAGTATACTGGCAATATATGTTGGCTCGGTATAGGAGGTACCATTGTGCAGTAGCTCAGAGAAAATCTGGGTATTGCCATGGAGATTTTTTACACAACTATAGAAGGCCTTGTGGTTGTCTTTACTATCTGCTGCAATTCTGTTTTCATAGCTAGGTTTAGAGGATTTGATGAGGGATTTCAACTTTTTGTTGAGGCTAAGGGAGTTTTTCCAGTCTTGGGACTTCACCTAATTCCGCATCAGTTTCCTCCTTCTGTTGTAGAGTTTCTTTATGGCAGAGGACCACCAGATTGGCTTCCTTTTTTTGGAGGAGAGTGTCTTGGTTTTATTGGGTATGGCAAAATCCATGCTTTTGTGTACATGTTTGTACAGTGCATTGGTGTATGATTCGACGGTCATGCAAATATTCTCCATTTGCATGGGTGCCGAGAAGTTAGCCACCTCTGTTTTTAGGAGCCAAAAGTTAGCTTTGGAGAAGTTTGTCATAGTGGTTACCTTTGCGGGCGGGTGGGAGAGATGTGGATTTCCAAGGTGATTAGTCTGTGGTCAGATCTAACCAGGGAGGAGTTGACTATTGGTGTAGAGCAATGGTTGCCTATGTTAGTAATGACCAGGTCAAGGATGTTACTATGTGTAGTGGGGGTAAGAATGAGCTGGTCCAGGGCATTGGAATTAATGAATTCCAGGAAACATTGGGTAAGTGTACTGGTACATGAGTAGTTTTCCCAGTTAATGGAGGGGTAGCTGAAGTCACCCAGTATGAGAGTGCTAGGTTGGACCCTAATATTCTCCAGGGTGCTTAGGAACGTGAAGTGTGAGTCTTGGGACATGGTTGGGGACCTATAACAGGCTACGACCTGAATCGCTGTCTTACCCAATATTAGCTGCACCTGAAGTATCTCAGATGCATTATGTTGGGCTATCAGTCTGGAGGTGTGCGCATCCTTTATGAATATGGAAACACCACTGCCTTTGAAGCTTCGGTCCAAGTTCTGGGGCCGAAAGGTGTGGAATGAGTTATAGCCTGGCAGTGCATGGGTGCTTTCTGCTGCCTTGAACCAGATCTCTGTTACAGCACAAATGTCGATGTTCTCCATTTTAAGGAGTGCTTCAAGTGAATGCATTTTGAGATTTATTGAGATTTAGACTTCTAGCATTGAGCAGCATGTCCCTCAGATTGCATTTGTTTGTAGCTGTTACAGTGGTAATTTGGTCTTTGGAACACCCCCTAAAAAGGCATTATAGGGGTGGCAAGAGACTTGGTCAGTATCCGGAAGCCCAGGGGTGACAGATGCAGGCCATCTCTGGCAAAACACTGAGGTCTGTCAATAATGTCATCCCAGGCAGACAGATACTGGATCCCCTTAGAATGACACCAGAAACTTAGCCAGTTGTTGAAATCAATCATTTTCTGATTGTACTATGGTATCATTCTGGGTGATGGTAGGATGCTGCTCAGGGCTAGGGTCATACCCGTCTGGGCTACATAATCTGAGAGCTCCTCCATGTCTGAAATTTCACAATGTCTACATAAGTTCTACAGCCAAAAACAGTGACTAACTTTGACTCCTCCACATCTAGTACAACAGCTAAGGAGGTTTCAGCAAAGCAGTAAATGTGTTCCCAATGAGATACTTGGAAGAAAATGAGCAAAATGCCTTTCTCCAGTGATAACACACACAGAATCAAGATGGAGGCCCTCTCTTGCTGGGAGAGCACAATAAAAAGGATGTTCAGTTTATTAAGCCCACAAAACTGGTGACAATGGCTGTGACCCACAAGTGTGCTATACCCCTGAACTATTCTAACGGACTATATAAATGTTAAAAGGGGGTCTGCTACATTGCTTACTGGAGACAAGATGTTCCACAGAATGAAACGGTTTCAGGAGTACATCTACACATGTGACAAACTAAGGAACAGCTCTTCCTAAACTGCCAAAGAAACAGATGGCATTCTATCCATTCAGTGACATTTGATCAATAAACAAAATCTGTCAACATAATGGAGTAGGCCAGTGATCCAGGGAAGCACTATACCAGCTACAATGGAACTGGTTTTGCTTTATGGTGACCCTTGGATACTGGAAGTGACAGCCCGTTATGCTGCGGTACATTGGCCAAGTTAAGAGAAGACTCAGGGGCTCCCTATACATGAAGGGTGGAGGAGAAAGATAAAAAATAAGCAAACAACTGCCTCTACCTTAGGATATCGTCTCTGTCAGACACAGGGGTTACTAAAAGCCTGCATTCTCCAGGTGAGAAAGGTTTCCTGTCACTGAACTCAAAACAGTGACTGGGACTTAAAAGCCATGACCAGTTTAGGTGATAACAAACACTGCACATCAGTAATCTGAAGGGAGGTGCCTGTGGAAATGCAACCCCTCTCTCCTAAAGTGACATTTGGGGGGGGGGGGGCGGCCAGATACATCACTCCTGTACTTAAACAAGGTGAACACTTGTAAACTAAGCTTACTGCCAGAAATGCCATGAGACAAGAGGTAACCAGAACTCTGTACCAGGATCCAGTGCCTCAGACTTTGAAGGATGCCATCTGCAAACAGATAAAGCCATGATGAAACCCTTCTCCAACCTTGGCTTTCAATTAATCAGAATGCTATCAAACTTTGGGCCCTACCAGTGCTTTTTAGCCAGCTCCTGAACTAAGACAATATCATATTATTCCAATACTATGAATGACATCACCGGACCTGGCATACACACTTCCATGTGGCTGAGAACAGTGGAGTTAACAAACATAATGACATCAATGGCAACAAGCATTTGGTTCTAACATTAAAAAGGCTACAGATGAAATGACCCTAGTGGAGCAGACACTGGCAATGTTGCTTCTACAAGACAAAATTCTCCAGAGAGAGAAAGAGAAATAGGAACCTTGCAGGGAAGCCCCAATTTTCCTTGTTTGTGTGCTGGGAAGTACCAAACGGCTGCAATGCAAGTGTGCAAAGTAACTGTTTCCTTAGACAGCTGCAGACCATCTCACTATTGTTTCTTTCCAGTACACTAGGCCAACAATCTGCTGTTGTTCCCGCACCTTATCAGAACAAAGTACTTTTTTATAACTGTCTTGAGAAAAGGAGCTGCCTCTGATGTTCCTGATCCTTCCCCTCACATCTAGGAAGACCTATTCCATGGTAAAGTAGCTGGTGTACAACACACTTTGTGAAGGCAGGATGGAGCTCACTATGAATAACAACTTCACCTCTGTCTTTTAGTCTTTCAGTCTATTCTCCTAGGTCCTCAGAAAATGTTACCATTAGTAAAAGCAGCTGGTCTGGATTCTGATTATTTTCTTCTCACCCTTTTCTTTAGCCTTCCTCTCTGCTGGCAGCACAGTGATATGAATTTCCCACTCACAGAAATGAGATGATTAAATATTAGGCTAAAAGCACCAATCCTCCCATCCAAATGGTACTATCTGTAGGACTGATATTATACTAGTTAGGCACTCTAACTCTTTCGGTGCACTTGTGAGCTACTCTTATGCTTGTTACTGCTGTACATCAAGAATCCATTTCTATACTTTCAACCTTGTCCTCTTCTATGTGGGTCATGCCTGATTTCACTTCCATTCTCAAATACTTCAAAAGTTATGTCATTACAATCAATGTCAAATGCTTGTGGAACAGTTGTATCAGTTAGTCTGTAAAAATTATTAATCACTGCAAAGTCTTTATATCATATACTAATGTCACCTGCCAAGCAGCTGACCTTGATTTAATTACCAGTGGTATGGGTTACAAAGCAGGCAATATAACCTACACCATACCTAGGAAGTATGCAATATGTCTAGTAAACTGTTTTGGTGAGACCACATCAGAATATAGAGTGCATTGGGACCATAGTTTGCATCCAAGTAAGTCACGTTTCTTTTTAACCCAATATTAAACACAAATGGTTTTACAGGACTAAAACTACACTAAAGAAAAATAAATCCTAGTGTGCTCACCATGCAGACTAAAATGCAACATGAAGAAATGATATGTAATCGTAATATATGGGGAAGAAGATTTCTGCACTCTGGTGGTCTTTGCTACTTTTGCTGCAGAAGACATGACAGGCCACACATGAACACACAAGAAGCTAACGAAAGAGGAGGGGTATTGATTTTGCCTGATTGCTATAGCTATGCACAGCTGTCCCTCCTCTGCATCCCACCTGCTGCAGGCTCATCTGACTCCATCTGCTGCCTTAGTCAGTATCACTCACTATCCCCCTGGAAGGATATGTCATGGACCAACCACTTTGTTGGCAAACTCATTCCTTAAATGTAATTTGAAACTTCTTCTTCCAGCTGCCACTCGTGTCTCCAATAACACAGAGATTCGCTATATTGCATACCCACAAAGGCTGCAGTCTTCCTTTACACACCACACCTCTGACCAAAATGTTTTTATATATATTTCCTGATTTTTTTCTTCTCCCCAGTTGAAAACTTTAAGGACAATAGTTCTTATATTCTCTTCAACTAACACTTTGGTGGGGAAAAACACTCATAACACCTAAGACTCCCACTGTCGCTCCATACTCTCTGAAATCTCCATTCTCTTCACATACTGCCATAACCAATCAAGAGACTATTTCAACCGTATACAGCTACATAATACTTTGGAGTACCAAGTTAGGCTAACTGCAACCACAAACTATCTAAACTGTGCATTTACACAAACTTCACAAACAACTACCCATTAAAAGATAACATTTTCACAGTACATGTGCCAGGAAAGCCAGGCAAGAAAGGGATGAAGACCAATATCTGTTCAACTAGAAAGCAACTGCTTAAAAAGCTGTTAAAAGTAATGTCTCAATTTAATGTTTATTAAGTATCCAAATATATCACTGTCTGCTCATTACAGACCCTAAAGAACCTCTAGGCTGAGCCTGAAATAGGTTCTGAATGGACCACTACATCGTCACAGCTGGCAAATCTAAATGAGTGAAGGAAGGAAGGAAGAAATAAATAAATAAGCAAGCAAACAATGAATATGTGACCCTCTCACTGTGCCCGTTCTTTTTACTGAATAAACTGATGAACTTAATTAAACACAGTTTCTTTCCACCCCAGAAATAATATTCTTATTTCTTGGTCATTTTAGTCTTGAATTATTTTATTATATACAATGCCAGTTTCCTCCAAAAAAGTCACATTTGTCTACTGCTGTCTGTGAAAAAAAAAACTGTTTTACACAATCCCTACATAGTCCATCCTTTAACTTTACATTATACCCATTTGTTCTCATACACCACTTCTTCCAAGATATTTCTAATTCTTTTGAGTTTGTGGAAGTATTGTTAAAACACATCTCATGCTTTACTCTCCCTTCAATTGGCTTCTGGTACAAAGCCATGTTAACTGATTTTTATTTTTAGGTGAACTGCCTCAGTCCTGTGAATTTATACCAATGGAGTTTCAGAACTAGACCTAAAGTCCCACCAGTGGCCTCTATAGAGGAATAGTAGCTTCTTTTTTCAAACGATTATGCCTCTCTTATGTAGCCCCAGTGATGTTCAACTCTCCAAATGTCTTTCTCACATTACCACAGCACTTTGAGGTAATCTGTTTACAATTAACGCAGGTCCCTTTTCACTTTTGTTGCTGCTGCTACTTCTCCATTAACCATCAATTTATTTTTTGGGTTTCTGTTTCCAAAATGTACTTCACTGTACTAAATATAAATAGTCACTTTTCAGAACATTCCCCTACATTTGCAGAATCTGTTTTCATCATTTCTATCCCTCCATAAACTACATTTCAAAAAAGTGCCTTTTTATTTGGATTGTTATAGAGTTAATTTTATTTCAAATTAAAAAAATGCTAATAAATGTAATACTAATAATAGTGAAACTATGTTCTGCACTCTTTGGACAAGACAATTTAGAGGCAGTTACATGGCCAGCATAAGACAGGGGAAAAAGACTGCCCAAATTGCTTTTTTGCAACTTCTACAAATGACTTCAGCTTATTTAGCCCATCAATTTGATTCTGTGTTTGTTTCTTAACTTGGTAGGTGGTCTATGGTCTTTTTCAGCCATGACCCTGGGGAGAAGCAGTCACAACTACAATACATAGAGCATTAACAATACAGTTCACAATAGGAAGGCAACATTAATGTGACATTACATGTTTCCAGTGGTCATTTGACATGACATATTTACAGCAAGTGTTTGCAAGAAGCTGTTCATTAAGCTTTTTACAAAGCAGTGCCATATATAGGCAGTGCTATCCAGTCATTTACATGCATATTTTTTTAGAACAGATAAAATACTACTCTGTTCTCTTACAATAAAATATACATTTAGATAACACTGACAGACATAACAGCACAAATCCTAGAACAGAGAGTAAGTTTTGGAATTTTAAATTTCCAAATACTGCAGTTCACAGTTTCTTACAGCTATGGTCAAGTCCTTGATACATACAGTTTGTACAGCATATAGTTTGTGCATGCTTATTTTTGTTATTTTAAATCTGACATTGTATTAGCTTGTTTCTACTCTTGTGCATCTTATTATTGTTAATATATTGTGTTATATGTGGTCATTCTATCCAAATTCTTGCTCTTATATTGCTACTGTACATCAAGGGCTGCCTGATTCTTTTGCCTTTTGTATGCATTTTATTTGCCCATTTATCATGGGTCGTGGCTGAAAAGGTTCCTTGGTCCCTTTCTCTTGCAAGAGCAAATAAATAAATGTATACTATATATGTATCTCTCTGAGACACACACACACACACACACACACACACACACACACACACACACACACACACACACGTGTATGTACTTGGTCAACATACTGAAGTACAAAAGACTGAACCCAAATGGTTGATCCCAAGTACTTTGAAAATGGAAAAAGTTAAAAAAAATATGTGTTTTTTGCAGGATGGCAATCCCCTGTGTTATATAAAAGCTGGGTACAGCTAATGGAAAGTTGCTGGCTTTTCCTGAGCGAGATCACATTACCAGTGGTTATTGGGAAATTTTCCTTTTCCCACTGTAGTACACATATATATATATACACATATATATACATATATATATATATATATATATATACACATATATATACATATATATATATATATATATACACATATATATACATATATATATATATATATATATATATATATATATATATATATATATATATCTATATATATACACACTAGCAGCTTGCCCCATTACAAAATAAAGTTTTTTTTTCCAGTTTGGATGAGCCCATGACTGACCATTTGGGACTGCTCATCTGTATTTTGATTTTTCAGTGTAATGTCATGTATCCATATACATATATACTCTCACATACATGCACACACTGTATCAAAGCACACTGTCCCAACACTCTACAGATTGATGTCTAAATGTCAAATGCACACAGAATGACATGTTCTGTGCATTCTCCAGGGATTTATCCTGGAGATGAGTAAACCAATGGCAAGTGTTTTTGTGGGGGGGGGGGGGCAACCCCTACAACCCTCAAGTGGGGGACTGTGCCCGCCACACCCCCTGCTAATTATATACATACTAACTCCAAAACTGTACAATCCCCAGGGAAAGGAAACAGTCCCCTACCCAGGAATAATGATCTCATACACCTGGCGATCATTTGGCATCGACCTACTGTGTGTTGGGACACTGTATGTTCAATACAGTGCCCGACAACCATATATATGTGCACACACATAGACTTATAAACAACAGTTGCAGTGCAACCTTGTGCTATTAGAATGAAATACATACTAATAAAACATTAATATATATTTGTAAGAGCCACGGTGGTGCAGCGGTAGCACTGTCGCCTCACAGCAAGAGGTTCTCCCGTTTGATTCTCGGCTGGAGCCTTCTGTGTAGAGTCTGCATGTCCCCCCCGCGATCAAGTGGCATTCGAAAAACATGCATGAATGGGCATGCTTTTGTTGAAGGTTGGGCGTCGGGCTGGCACCTCAGTACCGTAAAAATCTACTGCCAATCATTAGCAGACCGGAGTTCCACTGTGGCGACCCCTAACCAGGAAAAGCCGAAAGAAGAAGAAGATTCACTGATGTCAGGCAACAAGCACATGGATACTGCAGAAGTCAATTCAGTGATCTTCTGAATAAAAAAAGCAGCCTCAGTTTCAACCAAACTCATCTCTTTTTTTCCTCCTTTATGCAGTTTCCTTGGTACTTTTCTGTTTTAAAGTCAAACATAGTTCCCTTTCTTCCTCCTGCCCAGTTATTCTTTCAGTCAGACTTTTACTCATGTTGTTAATAATAATAATCTATTTACCTAAATTTATGATGTGCTGTAATCACAGACTTTGTACCATGGGTCTCAAGTCACATTAACGTATTTTTTATTTTTTGTATTTCTTTTTTTTTTTTGACCAGGTTAGCCCTACTCCTCTTTTCTTGGGAGACTATGGGAAATTTGGCCAGGGCACCAAAGAACCTCACCTACTCTTTTTCTGAAAAATGCAATGGGATCAACCTGAGCTACCACCAACAGCAGATGGGACCTCAGTTTAATGACTCATCTGATGAACTGCACACTCAGGAGTACAGCACAAAATACTTCTGCGCTGCACTGCCAGCAATTTGAAAAGTAATCCAGTTACCTGGAGTATAAACAGATCCCACAGCCTTTTGCTCTTCCAGCATCAAATGCGAGAATACTTCCTACCGAGTCATTGACACTGTGCTGTCAGTGTCTCAACAGGTGAATGCAAAATCTTATGCATTACACAGGGGTTCATTGCAGCAGCAGCAGCATGAGCCACAGGTCATCTGCCATAAGCAAATTTGTAATGTTATATGAATCGTGGCCATACCTCTCAAATGTCCAGAATTTTATCTCATATTTTTGGTCTGTTCCTCATAAAATCTGTAGTTTTCTGGCAAATCATCGAGAGGTGAAATCACTAAATAATGACAGGCAGATGAGTTTTAGACTTCATATCCTTCAGAAAATGCATGCTAAAGCAAACTCTAAAAACTTTACAAGTTAATAAGAACAATATTTAAGATTTGTCTCTGGTTTTGGACCTTTGTTCCCCATGATTTTTGGCTTTGTCCAGATTTTTGGAGCTAAGAAGTTGACAGCTATGATCATGATGAGTACAGTTCAGCCAACTTTTCTCATTTGGTGTGGTCTCTCAGCTATAAAATACAAGAAGGGTCCAAAGGTACTTAAAATATGGAAAACAGATTGTACACCCTCCCAGTCCCACATATGAGAAGGAAACAAGTTACAGTACGTTTTCACCTAAGTGGTAGTAAAGAATATCGCAGGAACAGGACATGCACATTACAAATCTGTTACAAAAAACAGGGTCAATGTTTTTAAAAAAGTATATGCACACATCAGTCTCTCTAGTGCAAGAGAAGAGGCATTTTTATTTTCTGTAACCCTGGTTAGGAAACATGGACTATCACATGATCTGGCAGAGGGACAGAGTATGAGGCATTTTATGACAACACCATTTCACTTATTAAGAGGAATTAAATGAAACTAAAATCAGGTAAAATGTAAAAATTAAACAGCTTTACAGGATATAATGGCTAGAATATACGATGGTATGACAGTTATACAGGACATCTTCCTGTTGCCTGCATTTGGTCTTTTAGGTCTCACCCTTGAGATCAGTCGGTGCCACTGAGGGCAAATCATGAGGTACATCCTCCTCATCTTTGAATTCCTGTAACCAGTATAGCACACCAAATAAGTGGTTATTCATGATTTTAAAACTTATACAAATCGCTATAGGTCAAAAACAAAATACTGTATGTACATTTAGCCAGCTCTCTCACTGTTAAAAAACTATGTATGTATGTATGTATGATACTATGTATCCCAAAGTGCATCATGTTAACGTAACTGACTGATACTATACTTAATGTCTGTATTGGAGCTTTACTCCCTGGGCCTCCGCTGAAAAAGGGCCTGTCTCCAGTCGGGCTTTCCTGGTAAACAAATGTAAAATAAATAAATACATACAATTCTTACATTTCTTTTACCCCTGGCAACCACGGTTACTCTGATGCTACATATTTCAAAAGATCCATCTCTTATAGCAATAGAAAAGTGCAGCATCTCACAGAAAGATGACAGGTTTAAGTAGTAACAGTCTTGGTTTAACTTCTGTTTGTTTTCAATGCCCATTCTCCTGCACTGAACAACTGGAGTAATGGCAAATTTGTATGCTGACCCTTAAATACACACATTTATCTCAATAAATAATAACCATGCTATCTGGCTGCTGACTAATGAACTGCTTTGGCCTACATAAGCATTTGTATTACCGTCTTGGTCCTTACCTATCTGATTTTATTTGCGCATTTTCCCTCTACTGCATGTTTTTCTTTGGATCATTTTCTAATTTTTTCTCATTTGCATTTGCTCCATTATATGCCTATTACTGGTTCTCTGTGTACTTGATTGCTTTCCATTGTTCCTATTAGGATTTAGCCCTCAGTTTTCTGTTCTCCATTTGTCTATCTGATACTGTCTTTCTGCTCATCTCATTCTAATACTTTTTAATCCCCCATCCATAATGTCTGCCCTTGTATTTTGCTGTTTATCTGTTGCTACTCTTGCTTTATTGTCTTGCTAGCTTCCTTTTTTTTTCTTTTCCAGATTTATCCTTCAGAAAAAAGGCAGTCCAAAGACCACCAACATTGCCTCCCTCCCCCCCTCCAGTCCTATCAACAATGCGGCAGCTGAAACCTGTTCTAACTCTGCTTCTTCTGTAGTACGATGACAACCAACAAAGCTGTGATCTGGAAAGGTGAAACCAGTTTATTTCGGCCTCTTGTCCAAAGCAACTTTCAAACAGAACAGCCTTGTCTTGGCATCAAGGCACTGCTGACTTCAGCCAGCACATTTTCTAACAAAATCTTTCTCTAATCCGCAATAACTTTTTTTTAACAAACTGTTCTGAAAAGGAAGTCTTTATTTAACAAGGAATGTATTCAGAAATCAGGTCATGCATTAGCAGCTGGCCAAGCATGCTATCCTTCACACCTTTCTATAAGAGCAACTAATTCACTCCTTGTGGGCAGTAATTCAACAGATTATTAGCAGGATAATACTCACTTGTCCTGCAATTACATGCAGGAATGATTTGGATACTTTTCTAATCATCCTGACTAGCAAAGGGGACACAGAGAAGTCTTACAGCCTGCAGCAATTAACTGAATGTTGTTTTTCCTCATACAACCAGTAACAACAACTAACCGGCTAAATGTTTCTTTCACTTGTCTAGCCAGGGAAAAGCTCAAAATGACCTTTATTTTAAAATGATCACAGGAGTTTTCTTCCAGATTCAAACTAACATTTCTTCTTTCTTTCATTTTTTTTAAAATAATCTACTCTCAAGGCGTTAGACTTGTGTAACTGCACACAAATTAATGCACCTGTACATTTTACCGTACTATGCATATCTATTACTTAAGAAAGCCTTTAAAAATTAAATGAAGAATTAATTTTTCTCTACACACTAGTTGTTATGAACAATTACTATTGCTTTCCTACAAAATGCCTCTCCAATCTTTGCTCACTATGAGGCATATCTCTTAAATGCCCCTGATTTTGCTTCATACATTTGTCTTGTCCCTCATAAAAGCTTTGATTTTTCCAGTAAATCATTGGGATTATCGTCAGTCAGCAATGTCAGACATTATACTTTCACAATCCTTGTCAACACATACATATTGATGTAGAATTTGTTGTTCTATTAACTTTTGTTTTCCCGTTACTTTTTGACTTTGTCAAGTATTCTTGTACAAAGAATTTGAGAGGTGTGTTATGAGTACCTCTTAGTTTTTTGAAAACTTCACGAGTGAATGTTATTAGTTTTAGTCTGAAATCTGAGGTGTCACCTGTTTGAAAACCAGTGTCTGACTTCTCTTTCTTCAGTTTATGATACTTTGACTTGGAAAAGTGTTACATCCAAATTAACCATTAATGGAGCAAGGTCTTCAAAAAGCCACAGGCTTTATAAAATGCCTAAAGCTTCAAAGAGGCATGAGTGTTTATATCAACATTTTCTGTTGCTCTTTCCCTTGACCTGCCAGTGGAGTCTGGCTATCTACCCTGTAGATCCATGCCACCTTTCCTGAGTACCTGCATGGCAATACCAGGCAATCCAGAACATATCCCTAAGCTGAGTAGGCACCCAACTGATCCAGGAATTGACCCACTTACATAAATCCACAAAAATGAGAGACCCTATAAAGGCAACTGCAAACTTGGTGCTGGAAACTATGATGCTGTGGCAACAGCCACCCAAGACACTATTTGGAGCCGCTTGGATTTTGGTCGCCATCAGAGGTCAGAGAGGCAGGGTTTCCCCTAAGTCCTCCCCCTGGAATAGGAAAGCAAATCATTGGCTACTTCATCCTACCCCTGAAGCTGGTGGCACAGACTGATGCCTTGTCTCTGTGCCAACAGGATGCTAATGTTAATATCAAAAAGACTACTGCCCATTTACCATGTCATAAGCCTGGTCATGATTATGACACCATTTTCATTTTTCTTGTCAAAAAAATAATAACAACCGCTCCCCCCTAAACTTGTCATTTTATGTGATGTACTTGGGAATTGACAGGGGGCTGTAGAATTTCAAAATCCTTGCCAGAACACTACCTTCTTTCAAACCAGGTGTCACACCAGAATACAGTGACAAAACCTCTCATTCATTTGCTGGCCATCTATCACAGAGGGCAGTTAAACAACAGAAAAAATACTGCAGCAGTAATTTAAAGAGAACACCATGGTGTAAGTTCCCAGCTATCTGTCATGCCCTGCTATGATGAAATAGGAATCAACAAACTACTTTCACTGCTCCTCATTCACATTATTTCATTCTTTTCTGTCTATATGCTGGTTTTGTTAATATGTACATTATTTTTATATATATTTAGTAGGTTTTAGCTTTTTATTAGAGTGTTTCCCTTTAAACTGGTGCATTTGATTGTAAGAGGATGTGTGACTCAGAAGGGAACACGTGTTTGATGTACCAGGGAGTGGGGATACTACGTGTATGCCAACAGGTGTAATTGGTTTGTATAATGAAAGAATGATTTTGTAAGTTATTTAAATTGTTCGATTTTATTGTTGTTTTATATGGTCTGAGGAAGCCACCGGTATGGTTGTGAAAGTGCTTACCTGCCTCTGAGTAATAAATTTTATGTTTTTATCGCTGTACTTCATATGACCATTTATTTATTTTGTATAATGTACATTATCAACTTTTTTTAATGGCAGCAGGTGCAATAAATGTTGCTTCAGTGTTTTACACATATAGCTATAATACTATAATCCTTTCCTTTCTGTGCCCAGGCCAAGTAACGTTTCCTGTGTTGAGTCAGATTAAGCCACAAACTCCACTACTGGTGGTGCCACTTCTTCAACTCCTTTAAGTTTCAGCTTTGTAATCATACTCTCGCACAGTCCAAAAACTTTGGTTTCCTGGAAGCTTCCTACGGATCATAGGAATAGCACCAGTGGATTGCTAGTTGGCAACATTTACAGTCTGAACTATGATGGTATCTGACCATCTTTGAACTTCTAACTTTAATTCTTGAGTAATGAAAACATTTTTAACAAATGGTTTCATCTTGCACCAGTCCACAAATTTCACCTCTAGTAGCATAACACAAATACCCCTGTCCCTCATAATCACGGCCTGCTTCCAAAAGCCAATTAAACAAAAACACAGCCTTATTCCATAATCTCCTATTCTTTCCAACAAGTGCCACGGGATCTTTTACATAGATATGAGCTACCATTAATTGAGACAGATGGGTCCTCGGTTTAATATCTCATCCGAAGGATAACACACTCAGAAATGTAGCACCTCCTTTATGTTGCATCTGACTGACAGGAGACCGCTGTACCTAGGGTGCTTGTATCTTCAGCTTCTGGGGATGAATCATATCCTCTAGTTGTAGATAAAGATAAAAAGTTAACTTTTCATCTGCTGATCTAACTTTCTCGTGTTGATATTTCAAGCTGAGTATGCATACCACCCAAATACAATGTTGCTCAGCTCTTTCATTCTCAAGGAGAATTATATATGTATGGATGCTCATTAGCACTCATTTGTCACACAGAAAAGGCAGCATATGCAAAATGATTTCTTATGCAGATGTTTCAAGCTGAATGTCTTGTGCAGACTGTAAAAATTAAACAACTGGTATGTCTACTGTACTGATGAAAATTAAAATTTAGTATTACATATTAGTTAAGTGAAATGTGGGACAACTTCATAAAAATCTTTTTCAGCCATGACCTAGGCCAAATGTGACATCCCTCCTCTGGGCCAGTAATCAAGGAGTGTCATTCACCACTGACACTGGTGAGGGATGCTCACTTGGAACAAAAAAAGATACACATAGTATTTCCAGATGTAGGGCACCAAGCACATATCTCTCTCGTTCCCAAATAAGACTTCCTACTATCACAGCTATACAGTTGAGTCCTCAGCCAAGTGTTCCAAGTCAAGTCCTCCAGCAGCCTCTCTGTGTTGCTGCTCCAAGTAGCTGACAAACACACACACACACACACACACACACACACACACACACACACACACACACACACACACACACACACACACACACACCTGGGAAAGGCTGACACAGATTTACCAGCTATTCCCCCTCTGCCCAGACTATAAGGTAGATACTGCCACCAGAACACTCCAAAGCCAGCTACTCTAAGGCTCTTACAAGGGTACCCAATTACACTGAATAAAATTAATACTAATACAAATAGTAGTGTTTGACCAATGCAGCAAGGCTTTCAGGAGTGGTCACAGTGTCACCAAATAAATACAAGTATTCTCAAAGGTTAAAATAGCCCGCGGTGGTGGTGGTGCTGCGGTAGCGTTGTTGCCTCACAGTAAGACGCTGTCCGGTTCGATTCTCAGCTAGAGCATCTTCCGCGTGGAGATAAGCGTGAATGGGCATACCTTTGTTGAAGGTTGTGCATCAGGGCTGGTAACTCGGCATGTAAAAATCAACTACCAGTTGTTAGCGGACCGGAGTTCTGCTGTGGTGACCCCTAACCAGGATAAGCCGAAAGACACAACAACATTCTCAGAGGTTAAAATATTCTCTAAAAGACCAGCCACAATGAAAAGTTTAAATACATTTGATAATAAATAATAAAAGAACATGAAAATACTAAATATCTATTTATAATAAACACTAGAGTTTTAGTCACAGGAAATATTAAAAATAACACCAATGGAAAGATTCACAGAGATACAGAAAAACAATGCATAACTAATCTCGCTATATGTTCCTAACTTATCTAAAGAATTACTGTCCCCTAGTTCACTTAGTGCAATGCAACATGAAGTAGGTGAGTGGCCCTTCATTGTCAGGTTTCAAAAACAGACTGCCCTGAGACTTCTGTCTCATCTAGTATTAAAACATCATTTCAATGCTGGATTACAAAATAACATCACACACATCTGGCCACCTAACTTCTAGTTCCCACACTAACCCCTTTACTAGAAACTGAGCCAGAATCTTGCACACATGTGTTACTATACACATATATACAGCTTTGCTAAGATGTGTTATAGCATCTGGAAGCAATAAAAACATTTCAAAAACGTCCACACTTCCAGGATAGCAATTTGTTCACCCCTAAGGACAATACAGTACGATTCCTAGTCCTGGTTTGCACAGGCATTTTGTCTCTGTCTGCAATCAGAACTGTAAGATACAATCTTTATGGTCTAAACCACGTAATTTCATTTCAGACTATTTTTCAGTTAGCTGGACTGAGATTAACCTCTTCTCTTCCAGTATTCTCTGTTACAATATATTCATTTCAACAGTTACGATACAGTCTGACATACAGGTGTATTTTTATCTGTCCAGCAGAACCCACTGTTGGTACATTTTTTTGACACAAGCAACTTTACAATTCATTTTCAACACAAGCACCTGAACAAATCAGTTTGTTATACAAATGACATATAATTGTTTACAAAACTCCAGCTAGCTATGCTGGCATATGTTACACATCCACTGCCCTACTTCTCCTGGCTTAGCTGGCAATACCTTACATCATCACACCAAATAACAAAAGTTTTATAACACAAACATTCTACATCACATATAGCATGTTACAGCAAGTGTCACATGTACAACATGCAAAAAAGGCACTTTATGGCTCAGATGCATGCAACAGCATCTGTGTCTTACAAAAAAGACAAATTAAGACAAACTAAACAATAAGAAATAATGGCTCAGTCAGCTCAATAAATCAAATAGAATATTAGTATACTATCTAGGAATGGAAGTAAAAAGTATGTACACTTGTGTAAAATCTTACCATAACAGTAGATGTCCTCTTCACTGTTGCAGTATTCTTCACCATAGGGATCTCATGCCAAGGATAGCCCAATGTCCAGCCAGTATATCAAAGCCTTTACATCTTGTATGCACCGTACATCACAAGTATGCTCCCTCTTCAGAACATAGGACATAAAGATGTATGGAAGCAACTACCCAGAAACGAACTGTCCCATTATATATATATATATATATATATATATATATATATATATATATCTATGAAACATAGAAGGACATAGTACAGTTGTGTAAAATCTTACCATAATAGTAGAAGTCCTTCTATTCACTATTGTAGTATTCACTCCCTCCCTCCATCAACCTCTTTTCTTTTGGGATTTGTTTTGGTTTTCCACCTGGCCAAGACCTTTTCCATCTGCATTTTCTCCTCCTGGAAGTATACGGCATCTTTTGTCCTATGGAGATTGTTCTCTACTGGGACAATTCAGTTCTAGGCAATTGCTTCCGTAAGGCTATATGCCCTACTTCCTGAATGGGGAGTATACGTGTGATGTACACTGCATACAAGATCTAAAGGCTTTGGTATATTGGTTGGAAGTTGGACTCTCCTTGGCAGGAGAACCATATGGTGAAGAATATTGCAACAGTGATATCTGCATCTTCATCATCTGCAGTACTTAAAGGGTTGTCTTCTACAGCCACAGTAAATATTTGTAGGTTGACTTTTTCTTTAGAAGCCACTAATGCATTTCCTGAAGACAGGAAACTCAATGGAGTCCCTGACATTTGCAAGAAGATTACTCCAGGCTGCAGGGCTCAATACAGGCAATATTCACCAGTATGCAACATGCGCAACACTGCAATGTTTTATCAGTGATGCTGTCACAATCTATATAGCAGTTTAAATGATCTACTTACACTGCCAGTACTAAATATACAGAAGAAACCACTCTGATTATCCAGGATACCACAATCAGGGCTCAGTTATTGAAGGAAGTAGTTGCAATAAGTGATGTAATGGCTAGGGGTATACTCTCCCACTTCAGGGGAAGGATGGTGAAATACTGAGGTGATTACTTGTCGCCACAGAAATCACAAAATTAGTGCACCTGGTAATCACCACTGGACGAGTTCAAGTTTATTAATGTGCTTTTTAACAATACACAATTACAAAACAGAAAGGACGAAGAACATATAAAACAAAACTTAAATGCATAACTTAATTCTGTACACACCATCACCTACAGTGACATGTGTAAGCCTGGAACATGATGTACTGCATGTTAGAAGACTTGGGGAGAAAACAGAGAATACTCTCCCATACCATGAATAAAATCACCTACATCCCACCATACAGTGCCTAAAAAGGGTCACACCAAGGCAGGATAGGTGGATAAGAGGGATTTGAGGTGATGGACTGAGCTTGGCCAAAGGTGTGTGTGCTGGAAATGAAAAGATATGATCATGGAGAGGTGCCAAAAAAAAAAGAACGATATATTAAAACTCAATCTGAAGTGCCATATTCAGAGTATCTTAATCTCACATTGCTTGCCAAACAGCAAGTGCAGCTCTGCAGTGTAAAAAACGTCTTCAGATAGGAAATGAGGTGTGAACCTACAAAAACTGTTCTCTGTGTTAACTGCATATTATTACTATTGTACAGTTCAAAAGTCTTAAATGATTTAATAACTGTTAACAATAAATCAAATCTTTAATGTAAACAGTGGTGGCAGTAAACCAAGTCTTCATGGTTTAGTACTGAGAAACTTCTAGATGCAAAACTGTAGAGTTAACTGAGACACTGTCTCTGTAAAAGTAAAAGTATCAGCGACAATTTCCAATGGCAAAAAACATTTAGTGAGTTGTGAGTGATGAGTTGCGACAACGACTGGTTATGCAACCACCAACAGAATAACTGACAATAATTCTGGGGATGCTTGACTGTCTATGAAATTTGGTGCAGCTTATGAAGCCTAGGGGAATTCCAACTTGGAATAGAAGTTAGCTGTTGGTGAACGGAAGAACACTGCTGAACTAAAATATTTGTTGGATCAGCTTAGGAAGTGAGCTGTGGGTGCTGGACTTTCTATTTTTCTTCCATTTTCTCCTCTTTATTAATATTTTTGATTTTTTACAGATATTTGATTTTATTTTATGAATTATTATTAACATGTTTCCCATCATCCTAGCCAGTCTCCACAGATATGTTTTGTCATAGTTAATTTGAGAAGTGGAAATACACTGGCTTCAATGTATATTTCATCCAACAGCCCCAAGGCTAGAATCAGGAGGCTCTGATGGTGTTATATTGTATCCTAAAGGCAGCATCATAAAGGATTTTACAATGGCCCTGCAACCAAATTTGTTTACAACAGAAAAGAGCTCAACAAGAATGAAAGTAATAAAATGGTGGAAGACAAGATTGTTCTCTCTCTAGGTACAGAAGTTCATATTTCTGTAGTGGACAACAGACATACACTCTGTATTTTGGGAGTCGGGTGGGGGAAGGAGGTGCAATAAAGGAAGACTAGATTGTTTTTTTTTTTTTTTCTAAAACACCTATTCATTGACCCTAGTACAGTGAGCAACTCTTTATCAAATGTTCACATCATTGAACGTTTTTCCCAGAGCAAAGAGTTAGCTGTCCAGCATCCGGAAATTGCCCTTTTCCCCACTGTAGTGCGATCTCGGAGTTCATATATTTAAATGAGGGGAGGGGGTGCTGGGTCGATATACTGCAGTGTGTGTATTGCTCAGCATGTTGGACAGCTAACTCTTTGCCCTGGGAAAGGTTTCACTGATGTGTAGGTTTGATGAAAGGACCATTCGCTATACTGGGGTCAATGGATAGGTGTTTGAGTAACTGTGTTTTTGTGGAAGTCATATAGACTCTAATATACAACCCACGATACAAAGCAGCCCCTTTCCATAATCAAACCCATTACAGCCACCTAGGAACTCACTCAAATGAGATTTGCATCATTTTGGATGTGAAGACTAGCATTTTATGAAGTCTTCACTTCTAAATGGACTGTCTACCTTTCTATAATCAGACTGTGGGAGTAACAATTCCCACAATTATCTCTGCTTTTCAAAACTTAATTGTCATCCATTTTTAAATTATAAAATTTGGATGTTTTACTGCTCCCTGCAGCAAGACTGTTACTTTGTTTTTCATCCATCAGATTGATGACTCTTGTTCATGATGCCTCTATTATGCATAACCTGGTACCTCTGTATTCCTACAAAAACAGAATAGACTGCTTTAAACAAAGGCAAATGGAATTAAAGCTGTCTGGTCTACAAGAACATATTCTTTTACTCCATGAGAAGCTCTGTTTTTTTTCCCTTTCTTTCCAAATGTCTGAATAAAATAGAGAGGTCACTGTGAACTGCTCAGTGCTGACTGTAGCCCTCTCTGTGGCGTCTTACGTGGCACTTAGGAGTATGACTTGATGGTGACCTTGGCTGTGCTCTGTGTAATTATTCCTGGTCTGGCTAAAAGAACAAATTCTTCTTGAAAAATTTCTGTGTCCCTATAACTTTTCTTCTAAGCATGCTACACTACTAACTCTGCACATACACACACACACACACTACTAACTCTACACACACACACACACACACACACACACATATACAAACATTATTGCTTTGTAACTTTTTCTACTTTTTTGTCTTAATTCGGCTATACCTTCTTAACTGTACAGGCATTATGCATCCAGTGATTTCTAGGTTTTACAATCTAACCTCAAAGTAGATGCAGTGTTTGTGTGCTACAGCAGTAACAGTCTGCCCTATTACTCTGAAATGGCTTGCACATTCTGTCAGTCAAGTTCACACCTTGCACTGTTGTATAGTGGCCAAAAATCTTCAGACGATGCTTCGGCGTTGGCCTAGTTTTACTTATGTTTTTTTTGTAACTTTATTATTAGATTGCGTTATACCATGGGTGGTTACCTAGGAACTCCCCCAAGAAGAATCACTAATCTAAAATGCCTTTGAATCTCAGAGGGTAGATGTATCATCTGGAAAATGAAGACTAGGGTTCCATCAAGTCTTCTGTGTTGGATGGATTGCTAGCTCTACAGGAATCTGATGGTGGTTGTAAAATTTGCCAAAGTTTAAATTCTAAACTGTTTATGTTTTATCACCCCATAGCTGCTGGAACAATGTTGCAAGGCCCTGTACACTGTAGACAACTAGATATTGACAAAAATATAATTTCATGCTTAAGTTGGTGCCTGTTACGTTTCTGCAAAAGACTGCTTCAAAAAAAGGAAACTATTAAGAATATAAGTTGCATTACTGCTTTCAGTCCGGCTATTCTTTGCTACTCCTTTAGCAGGTACTCATCTTCAAGGAGGGTTTCTCTGTTTTTGGACCCATCGACTCTTCGTAACCATGGCTGTTCCTACTCACCCTTTGCTAACTACATTCTTAATATTACTTCTGTTGTTTTCGATTTACACTTTATGGGTTCACATCAATTTTAACTGCTTCTACTAAATCCATTATTTCAACATCCATCAGCAGATTCAGGTAACAATACAGGTGTTTTTTTTCTTCTTCACATGATTATATGCCATGATAGAAATGTCAGCTTATGATTTTTTTTTTTTTTTTGTGTTTATGTAGGAATGTTTGCTGTGTAAAGATTTTAACAGATTTCTGTATATAATCTAAAGTTTGACTTGGAAGCTACTTTTAAGCATTCACTTGAAACTTGACTTGTTTACTTAATTTAGCACTATATATTGAATGCTACCTTATGAGTTTAATGAAATAATCAAGGAAATTGTGTTGGGATACATTCATTGGCTGATGTCTAGAATTAAAATTTTGTTACAACTGTTATTTATTTTCCTTTTGCCTTTTACTTTGAATTGTCCTTTGTGAACTGTTTCATGTTGTTTAGAATACTTTATGTGGCTACTCAGGTGGCCCCCAGTGTCTACGTTGTTAGAAGAGCTGGTTATGCTTAACACACGTACTCCTAGTATAGCCGCTGCATGGTTTGTTGCTGAAAGAGTGGCTCCTTATCAATTTCTTCTCTTCTAATCATGCAGTACTATGACTGTCTGAAGGGTTCACCCCTCTGTCTCACTTCTACCAACTCTATTGTACTCCTAACATTTTTGCCCTCTTCTTTCTACCTATTTGCATGACAAATATTAGCTGGAGAATTATTTGCTTGGTTGGCTGTTTTCTTTTAGTTGTATTGACTTCTGGGATCTTAAATTACTGTACTGTTTCATAGGATACAGCAGTATCCTGATCTTGATGTATACATCACTATGAGAATTAAATGTTTACATATGTAGCTTCCTTAACTCAGATATGGTATGCAATTACAGATTCTCCCTAACACACACTCTACCTTTCCTATCACAACCTCAGATGAAAGGATAAACCATTTCCCTCACTCTCAGTTCTCAGCACCATGCAAAATATGTCAGCTGGCCCTACGCAGCTATAGGTTTCAAATGTCAAAAACATTTACTAACCACCGGAAACACTAACAGCCCCTTGTATTAAGATACCTTTCACTTGCAGAAGACATACAAGGGAAACCAAGCATTCTACTGTATGAGTCTAAATCAGATGTAAAGGTTACTCATACAAATGCTGGTAGTCTCAAGAAGCTTACCAGTCTGAAGCCTTGGTTGCACCATATACTTTTGACATTGTGACAGCCTCAGAATCCTGGCCCAAGTTGTGGACAATGTTACTTCAATGACAAAAAGTTGGGGGTAGTGTTCTTTGCAGTCTAAGAAATGGTCTGCAGAGCTAGCACAGACAAATCCACAAAACTGAATGCAGTCCCTAATGGTTTACAAGACATTTTTGGTGGTTACGTCAAGCGTTACCCTACATGAAGTAACTCTTAATTCTTCATCTCCTGCAGGTATGTAGTAAACTCTTATGGATCTTCAGCTATGGGTCACAAAAATCTAACTTCATTGTTCTGTGTGATTTCAATCTATACTGGCTGGAAATGAAGAAAGGAATTTAGATAAAATAGTTAATAAATCTGAACTTTCTTAAACCATTTAAACATTATCTAGGGTCAATGATAACAAATGTAAGGCATACTTTCAGTGAATGGCTCTTAATGCCAGTAAGTGTGTCAACTTAAATACCTTTTTCCCATAATGTCATTTATCACCTTCCTATTGCAATATGGTAATCACTGAAAAGATTGGAGAGGATGATGATTTAAATGAAAGCAAAGGGCTGGTACCTGCAATACAATAGAGGATACAGCTGTAATATGGTACAAAGAAGACAAGATCAGTAGACATTTACCGAGCTTCAACAACAGATTAAGGACATCAGGAAGATTAAAAATAGAGTCAGAGGAGAGATCAGAGAAAGAGTTAAATAAGTAGATTCAGGGCATTTTACAAGCGGTGAGAGCTGAAAGAATAAAGAAGACAAGCAAGATATGCCATAAAGAGTATCTGGGACGCAAGAGCCAATAAAATTGTTGTGGATCTACTGGAGATGTTTAAGCAATTTAGAAAATGTAATTAGTAAGAATATGTGTCAGAGGGAATGAGACAGAAACAGACTTGTCCAATGACAATTACCACCTACTGGATTAAAACTGCCCCAAATTTTGCAGAAGCATCTTTACACTTTGGTCTATCCAATACAACCAATGAAAGTGAAGGTTAAAGAAAGGCAGAAGTCCAGGTACAGTTAACTTCACAGAAGAGATCTACAAACTGACAAAATCAGTAATAGTCCTGACCCATTCGAGGATATACTTATCAATGCAAAGAAGGAATACAGTGCCATCTTCATAGTGGTATGACCTATTAGTCCCAGTCCATAAATGGGAAGGATTGAAAAGAAGGCTCCAACAGATGAGTATAAATGCTAAGTAGAGATTTAAAAATCCATGTCATGGAACCCCTTTACTAAGGTCAAGTGGTTGAGCCTCATTCAAAAAGATCAGGCAGGATATACGGCAGGCTCACTGGTGATGAGGTATTAGTGACAATATTCGGGTGAAATAGGTTGAAATACTATTTTTGTTTTTTGTTTTGGGAAAACCCTATAGGACTCTAGCACCTCCAGTGGATAAAGCAAGTAATCACAATAAATAAAGACTTCCAAGCCCAGTGTGTGGTCAACACAATAAATAACTGTTCAATTTCGATACAGTGATGAACAAGAGAGGGATAACTCTTTTCTGTTTTATTTGTTCTCTTTGCAGACCTACTAGCAGTCAAAATTATAACAATCCAAAAGATATACACTAAAGCAATACACCCATAAAATTAGTCTCTAATCAGATATTTTCGTATGGAAGTTAATGATTCCAGAATATTCAGACAACAGAGAACAACACTGCAAAATTATGTTGGTCTGTCAGGACACAATGAAAGTTATAAAACACAAGTATTGCGAATTAAGTTATATTTTACTTAAAAATACTAGAAGGCTGAATTTGGTGGAATGGTATGTAAAGGAGACTGTGCACCTGGGAATACGTCTGACAGGAAAGAATCAGCCATACTATGGCCTTCTGTAACCTTTGTTTTTGGATACACTGATTTAAGCTACTTAAATATACAATAGGTTTGAAAGCGTAGGTCTTTTTTGACATCAAAAAGAATCTAATAGCAGGACCCTCTTTGATCCACTGAGCCTACTAGATGGTTCTTTTTTCTAGAAGTCTGACACTTCTAAAATTGTCATCCTCTTCTGGCAAGGTAGGATGTCTGGAAAAATAAGTGACAGCAGCCTGGGAGTAGCAAGGAAAGGGGTGATACTGAGCCCAAAATCTACCAGCTGTAAGGTATAGGTGTAGGCTGGAGAAAGTAACATGTCCCTATACTCCCTCCACATTGAAGTAGCTGGGCAAGGCTTCAGGGAGCTTGCTGACACCCCTCCCCAGGATAAGGGCTGCAGAATCCCTGACCATTTTTCAAACCTATGCTGCTGGACTGGTGTCTACCTCAAAAGTTGCCACTGCCTTGCTGGCACATGTTTCTTTTGGACTTTTGAGCTTGTGACTTTTGGTCATGCCAAAAACATTTCTGTTTTGGGCTCTTCTGTGTCCTGTAAGAAGGAAAATTAGGAGCCATAAATTTAATGCCAAAAGCTATTTGAGTATTTCCCTCTTTTTCACCTGTGGCTTGAAAAGTTTGTGGCCATTAAACAGGACCCTTAGAAAGGACACCTTGATATTCCCCAGGATGTCTGACATGCAGAACCAGGCAAGACAGCTACTCCATTGCCTGCTGTCTTCAATGCTCCATCAACTACATGAAAGGAAAGCCTCATGATGAACTTTGATATGGTATACAAGGTGGAAAACTGAGTTCTAAGCTTATTTTTGAAGTTGCAGTTTTTCACATGTTCCAGTATCTTAAACATTTCATTTAGAATAATGCAGTATATTCTTGGCATTTGTGCCTGGTAAATCAGCTCTTTTAAACAGAATATTGAGCACTCTTGACACCCTGTTCCCCAATGTGATCCAGCTCTGTGAACTACTTCTTTGGAGGATGGATCACAGGGCAATGGGGGGTAGGAGCCCTTTTCAGGGCCAATGCTGCAACAACAAATTCCACAGTAGAATTCTCGGACCAAAACATCCAGTCATTGGGGGATGGCTGAGGAATTCTGACACATTTCATTGGCACTGGGGCCACCTCATCTAACTCGTTTCATGCCTTCCAAATGAGGACCACAACCATGTTGTCTAAGAGGGGAGAAGGCAATGGGAATTATTAGACAGCCTCATGTAGGACCTATTCTGAGGTTTATGAGTTATGCTTAGGCCAAACCTTCTGTTTCTGCATTATCTGGAGAACTTCCAGAAATGTTGGGTCATCAGGAGGTGACCAGGGAAACTGGTCTGAAACAATGAATCTCAGTCTAGCTCTGGGTATTTTGGGAATGGAGTTAAAATGTCTCTTCCTGAACTGTCTCTTTGCCTGACTTCCCAGATGGAAGGGCACAGAGAAAAATGACACGGAGTCTGACTCAGACTCAGACTCTGGATAATATTCTTGCTGAAGGTTCACTGATCCATTGTCTTGGTAATAATGGGCTCTCCTTGGAGACATCAAGCAAACCAGACAGGCAGGGATACCACGGAAAGTTGCTCATGGTACTAGCACCAGGGAAGGCTTCTTCAACTTTGTTTGCAGTACTGGTACTGCTCTTAACATTGATGCTGTCACTGATGATGGCAGCCCCAACACCAAAAAGTCAGCGATATATCACACACTGAAAGAGCTATGGTACTGAAACTGACTTCCAACATTGAAGGCCTTGGCCCTAACGTCAACAGTGAAGTCTCCAGACTCAAGGGCTCAGAGGCTGAGAATGCAGATCTCAACAATGAAGGAGATGGGGATGAGCTAGTCCCTAAGCTCTTGGGCGTGAACTCTATAGCTAAAGGAAGCATCAATACTGAAGGCAACAGTGCTGATGGCACTCTTGACAAGGGGAAAACAGAAACGGACACCAGAGCGACTAGGTGATCTCAATCTCAATAGTAAAGTGTAATGAGAAGGTAGAGGGAGATCTTGGAAAAATACTTTCCTAGTCCAGGCTAGTATGACAGGGGGACACAGAAGGAGGCCCAGGCCCAGGCCCATCTGGGACTACAGCATAGTTTGGGAGAACTTGACATAATCAATGTCTTTGATGGACCTAGAAGAAAAAAATACCTAAAAGAGGGTGGCGTGGAATAAGAAATCCAGGTAAAATCCTTCTCCAGCAGAGAAGACTTACTGTCTTGTTGATGAGATCCATCCTTTAGACACTTTATGATATTAACAGATACTATAGAAACTCCAAGTTTCACTGAGGATCCCTTTTTCTCCATGTAAGTCCGTTAGTAGGAAATTCAGAAGAAAATGTCTTAGCAGTGTCGTGCTTTTTTCTAAGTCGTATGTTTACCCTTGTCATTTTTAAGAGATTTCTTGTTGTCTTCTTTTGGGGGGTCTTCAAAGAGGTGGAAGTAACCTCATTCCCAGTTTAGGGAAGTAAGCCTTTAAGACTCAGCTGTTTTTTTTTTTTTTTTTTAATCAGCTAGTATTCCTTTTTCAAACCTTTTCATGAACATCATGAGATTCCAACAAATGAGAAGCACCCAAACACAAAATACATTTCACATGGCAGTCCTGAGGGGGATTAGTCTGGCCGGCAAGCAGTACATTTTTTTTAAAGCCAACTTTCTGCATTGCAAAAATGTCACAGTTGTAGACAATCACATCACAAAAGAGGAAACATGACAAAAATCAAAGTCAACATGCACATATACACAAACACACTAAAGCCTAGCAATAAAATGCCACTTAGATTGATGAGGAAGAAGAGGCAAGCAGTACAACTCAAAAAATACAAACATCACACCAGTAAGGAGAAAGATTCACTGTAAAAAGATAAGAATCCCAGTATCAATAAACATAATCCAAAAGTTTAGAAAAAGAAAATAACCAAGTGGCAAACCACAGAAAACATGAGGCAAGTTGTGATCAGTGATGCTCCATACTACTCCAAAGATCAGCAAACAGGGGAGTATGGGAAAGAGGAGTTGCTGAAGCCTGGGCAATTTTGTATCAGTGCTAAGGTGATAGTGAGTTGAAACTACAGTGCTAGAAGTAGAGGAGGATGAACTAGACCAAGTCAGATCAACATATAAGAGTTCATCTGTAGCAGTAAACCAAAATATTTGGGCTTACACAAAAGTGAAGCTGCACAATCCTCGTCATTTTAGTTACAACCACATCACCACCTGAATAGGCCACTGCTGATTCTATACTAATGAAGGGAAAGACTGATCTGAGGTGCATAAGGTCCCATGTAAGAAGCACTGCTGTATGCCTACATCAGTTCTGTCAGGCAATAAACCTCTTTTAGGGAAAAGTGATTGTGGTACACAGAAACAGAGAGCAAATAATTTAGATAAATACATTAACAGGCTCCCTAATGTAATTCTGAGACTCAATCACTAGTCCCAGAACTATGGAAATAAAAAAATAAATACAAAAATACAGGAAAACATAAAATCACTGTACTCCTTTAAATGTTTTTTTGTGTGTGTGTGTGTGTGTGTGTGTGTGTGTGTGTGGAGGGGCAATTTCCTCTGCACCCCTAACATATCACCTGCTACTTGTATATTCTAACTCGCTGTGGAGAAATGAGAATAGTTGAAGACAATGCAATCTAGTATTTAGTATAATGCAAGTCTGCATTTTCTCACATTCACTCTCACTCTATTCCAGGACTTTCACAAACTAGTTCTGGAATTAAAAAGGGTTTCCACAACAATACCACATCTACTAAACTAAGAATAAGAAAGCTAAAATCATGAGCAGTAAGGGGGGATGGGAAAAGGGTATAATTAATGTTACAGTGTCTTCTATCCTAATAAGGCAAGTCAAGGAAATAATAAGGCTTATGCATACTTTACCTTTCTCGGTGTACAGGTTTGCAGGAGTATGCTATAAACATTTGATGCCATGTTTCCCTAAGGAAGATGTCAATGGATCAGCTAACACTACTGGCAGGAGTTATGGTAAGCAACAACCAAAATGCCTCCATAATTTCAAATACGACAGTTCCTTGCCTGACTGTATTCTACTCCAAATGAATGGCTTCCAATACCTCCAGTTGAGAGTTACATCCTCCTGGTAAAGGTTATAAAAGCTGCATTTGGGATATCAGCAAAATGAAGGAAGCTCTCAGTAAAGAGTTACACCAGGGTGTTGCCAAAATGTATGAGGACCCATGGAGGACATTAGACAGCTGGTTAGGCAGGGACTGAAAGCAGATGCAGCGTGGAGAAAGTATGCAAAAAAGATGAAATTGTTAAAGTGGATGCAAATATTACAACTGTACATAGGACTTCAGGGGGACACATTTGGGTACAATCCCAAAGAGTAGCAACACCTAGAAAGTACACCGTTACAGGACTGCTGTGCTATAACCTATCCTACCTATAGGATGAATGTCTAGCCTACAGTGTTTAGTAATAATATGGACAGCAGACCAAGCGGTAGCTTCCAAAATGCCATTTCTTAAACACCCTTACTGAATTATCACTTTAGATACAGAAACACAGTTAAATAAAAGAAAAAAATGCTAACATCTCAATACAAGCATTATACATCACAAGTATTTTTATACAATTATCATTATCTAGCATTTCATAAAGCAATCAATTACAGCCTTCCTTTAAACCTCACTCCACCTCCAAAACTTTATTCTGCATGTACTGTTCCCACAATTTCCATTTTTATTATGTAATTTGCTCATATCCTTTTATCTCTGTTGCAATATTCACTAATTTAAATACAGTTGGTTTAGAATTTGATTTCCATTTTCTAGTATTTGTTTTTTGGACAGCCACCAGAATTAAACTTAACAATACCTTATTATGTCTAGACAATTCAGATCCTGTATCCCAGCTCAAAAATAAATACATAAATAAATAAATCAATAAATGAACAAATGAATGAATAAAAAATTATTTCCTTAGTTACACTCATGTGTCCACCAAACATTTCTGATAGAGTACTTCGTATGGAATTGTTAAAGTCTGCCAATATATCACACTCCCAGCATACCTGTCAACTGTACAAATTTTCAAAGATTGTTCCGATTTTTGCTCATATTTTTGGTCCATTTTTCTGGAAAATTAGTGGCAAGTCATTAAATATTGTAGTGAGAAAATAATGAAAGACATTTGAGTTTCAGACTTTATACCCTTCAGAAAATTCATGCTAATGCAAAATATCTTTAGTCCATCAACTTTTTAAGGTTTTTAAGAGCAGTATCTAAAAAAAATGTCCCTATTTTTGGGACTTTGTCCAAAAAAAAAAGTCACCACAGCAGGGCTAGCCACCCAGCATTATAAACCTTGGCTCGAGATGATTGTCACTGCTGAAGTAACACTCCAAACCCATGTGCAAAAATAGGATAAAGGGACTGAGGATGGATGGATGATGGATTTGGGACTTCACCCCACTTTTATTTATTGCTTTGTTCAGATTTCTTGCTCTAAGCAGTTGAGAGGTATGATTTCCAGTTACCTCTTTCATTCCCATCATACCTCCCAACATTTGATTTTACCTTAGCAAAAATTCTTTCGTGTCTGCTTGGGGTATAAAAATACCTATGCAAACACCTCCAAGCAAAAATCCTAAATCTTTTGGACTTTGTTGCAAATTTACAAGCCATACATATGTCCACCCATTGTTTCCTTGTGAATTGCTTAGCCAGTCTCTCTTCCCAATCTTTTCTAACCTTATCTGATTGACTTATATACTTATTATATTTTATATACCCTAATTATCCCTTTTTTAACAGAAGCTTCTATTGTAGATTCAACTAAAAATTCTACCACAGCAGATCTTTAACTTAGGATTCCCCTACCCCTTTCTGTTTGCTTATATTCTGATACCAATCTCTGACAGGGAAGGCAGTCTCTAAACTGTGGTCAAAATGTCTTCTTAGTCTCTTCTCATTCTATTATCCTTCTCTCTCTAGTCATTTACCCCCAATAACTTGGTTCCTATGCCAGTTTTCTCAAGTAAATTCCAGCCCCCTCTTGCTTATTCTATGTACCCCTAATTGCAGACATCCCTATTAGCAAAATCTCCATTATTCATTCTCATATTGGCGTAGTTCTTAGAATCCTTCCTGCTACTTTACAAATATAGTACTCTGTATGGCTGTTGTTATTCCTAAGGATCTACATTCAAAATCCCACTTTCTCCTTATTTCTTGAATTTCCCCTGCTTTATCACCATCCCTCTCCAATTTGAATTATATCTCTCTGCTTGTGTTATGCATATGAGCCTTAACAGTCTAGCTTTAAAATGTCTCTTCAAATCAGGTATAGCTTCCAAAATGTCTTGAGTAGAAAAGTTACTAACATATGTTGCAGTAGCACTTGGAGTTTTTATTGAGTGTATCCAAATATGGTCTTGAAGAATTGCATTTAATGAAAGGAAATATAGCAGGACAACCACTTTGATATAATATTTGCTTGATATCAGGCAGCCCTTCTTTTCCTTTCAAGAAAGATATGGATCTATTAAAATTTTCTTAAATAATAAACCCTTCTCGTATAACAGTAATGGACTGTAAACATCTGAAGTAGGTAATAATCCTTCTGGTAACATTTAGTTGAACTGACTGGTTCAAGGAAACAGAAGAAATCATCTCTGGCATAACAGTAAGGTTCATAGGTTGGTACTAGGCTATCGGCCCTAAGGCCTATGCAAGCCTAGCCATAACAATTCCCTGGAAATTTTTTCCCACAATATTTACTTCTCTGGGCCCCTGTCTAGCAGGGCGACTGACATGATCCCTGGGGTGAAATTCCTATCTCCCATTCAGTCATCAAGGTTCCTTTTGAAGAGGGTCAATGAGGTGCTCTGCTTGACATGTATGGGCAGTCTATTCCAGAGTATGGGGAGTCTCTGGGTCAGGACCCTATCCCTCCAGCATGTTCTGTTTCATTGTGATGATAAGGTTTAGATCCCTGGAGCGTGTGGCTCTGAGGGATTGGCATTTCTTTAAGTGGAGCATGTCCAACAGCTCAGGGTTTGACATGGCCTTGTATGTTAAGCAGAGATCGCCTCTGAGTAGACGATATGCCACAGAGTATAGCTGGAGTTTTTTTTAGACCGTCAGCATATGGCATCTGCTTTAGGCCTGTGATTCTTTTAGTGAGGTATTTCTGTGGCCTTTCCAGCTGTTGCAGATGTCTTGTGAGGTACATACCAAATGGGGCATTATACACTATAATGGGTCTACTGAGGGATGAGTACAGTGGGACAATTACCTCCTTTTTTTTTGGATGAAAATCCCTTAGTGATGAGGTGTGCCACGTAGAAGGATTTCCTGACTGTTGTGGCGATGTGGTTATTGAAAGTGAGACCACTGTCCATTTGTGTCCCTAAGTCTCTCATCACACTTTCGATGTTTAATGTCCTGCCACCTATGTGGTAGTTCATGGGTACAGGTTTTTTTTCCAAAGGGGATGACTATACATTTCTTGGCATTAAGCTTGAGCCCATAGCTCTGGCACCAGGCATCTGTTTCTGTAAGACCCTTAGACTCCTTTAACTGTAAGGTTAGTTTTTTAATGATGCACACTCATTATGAAATATTGTGTATGGTGGTTTACACATCAAAGCTTGCAATTCAGAGACTTCTTCCTGAACTAACTGCCCTTTTTAAAAGAAAGTGTTTTTGAAAACAAGTATACTTTAAAAATAAGACAACATGATGAAAGCCTTATGTCTGACTGACAGTTATAAGTGATGTATAATGTTTGCAACTAAAAATATGTCAATATAGTCTGTTTTTATTTATATAAATGTACAATTGCTGTGTCATAAGTGATAATTTAATAAAGATGCTTCTTGTTTAAAAAAAAAAAAAAAAAGAAAAAAGAAAACTGGTTTTCATGAATGATACTTCATGTCCACTGAATCTGCATATTCAAAAGCAGGTGAAGTTACTTTTTCCAACATAAAGTCAAGACCCACTAAGGTGAAATGAGTCTTTCTGGGGAAATCTTAAACACAGATCTCCTTTAAGAATAACTCTAATTGAAAGATCAGCCAGCCATTTAAGGGAAAATCGAAATGCAAGAGGAAACTGTGGAGGCATATGTAGCCCCTATGAAGTATAATCCAGGTAAGCTTCAAAAACATTTTGAAATCATTTAAAAATTTAGGCAATAATGAATAAAGGGGGTGTATGTCCTGAATATTTGCCAGTTAAGAAAATATTTTTTCTACCACTGAATACACAGGTATGTTTAGCTTCATTTACAATGCTCCAGACTTTTCAAAAGAAAACATTTCAATGTTAAAAATCAAAATCCTATCCTCCAAGCTGAAAGTCTGAGAGATCAAGATAGAATGAACTGCTTTCCCCCTCCTGTACAGTCAGTAATGTTTTACCCAGAGAAAATCATGGTCAGCATGGACAAGTTAAGGCAATTACAGTCACTTTTACCTTCCCCAATGAGGAAGCAAATCAACATAAAAAAATTCCTCCTTTACCTACTACCATACATTGGTACTGTTGACACTAGCAAGTCCATTCCTGGATTAGAAGCATACATTTGAACCCGCTGGGGTTTTCTCATATATAAATGTGCATGAAGTTCCATTGATATGCAGAAGGATATTTGTTTGCCCAAGTATCCAGACTTACTGTACTACTATTGTGACTGCAAAGTACTTTTCTGTACAAGGCCTGATCTCCCCTATCTTTTGTGGGGGAAGAAATAGATTAATTTGCACTTAACACAATAATACACATAGGAAGTGGAATCATGTGAGACTTCTAGTTGTTTACGGTTATCTTCAAAATCTGAAATAGTATGCAATCCTAAATATTTGTTACTGGACAGCTGCATTTGGGCCACTAGTAAACAATTATCTAGTGTTAAATAGGGATACATGGTATGTGCAGTTTCTCCACATATGCAAACAATAGAACTAAATATTTTTTTACATATACTCGAGGCAGTGGATAGACTAAATGACAAACTTGCAAAAATGGAAATAGAACTATTTCCATCTGCCAGGCATTATAGATTAATACGCACCAAAACAAGCAGATATAAGAACAGTTTTTTCCACAGGCCATCAAGTTCATAAACGTTTAACTCATCTTATTATGTTGGGTATTCTTTTTCCCAAGCTCCAGGGATTCTGCTGTACTGTTTACATACTGTTAATACTCGTTTCTTTCAGTATTTCTTGCATTGAGTTGCACTTTGCACCTTGTATGTATATTTACATTTTTGTCTTGTTCTTAATAGTTGCATGTATGTCACTTGTCTTGTTCTTAATAGTTGTATGTATGTCATTTATGTAATTCACACTTGGAGAGTCACTGAAAGAGAGTCAAATTCCTTCTATGTGTGCATACTTGGCCAATAAATGTGATTCTGATTGCAAGAAGGTCTAAGACACAAAAGTACCCATCTTTCATATCTAAAACTGCCATAAAGCAGTTTTGTGCTATAAGGGGCAGCACAGTTTTTATAATTACCATCCTTGAACTACTTTGTAATAAAACTGATTCAGGCAGGAAAATTCTCATAGTTTGATCAGTTTTGTCTCTTCTGAAAATCAAAAATGCCTGTTCCTTTTTCCACCTGTACAACACACTATATTACCTTTTGTAATAAAAGTTGTTCAACTAAACCCAATGCAGTCCTCTGCAATACAAGTTAGTGTCTGTGGGATTAAAGTGAAATTGGATGGTTTAAAAATGCTACAGAATAACCTTCTAAAACTGTCTGACAAATCTCTTTCTGTACTGATGTTCTGCTAAACTGTGATGTAAAATAGAAATCTGTCTTCTGTGGGAACAGATGTTGAACAGATATTCAAGAAGTCCAGGATGAGGTCACTATGACTTTTCTGTTACTGCTCTTGCTGACCTTTTCTGTGAAAAGTAGTACGGGATTAAGCAGGAGCCTAACTCTACTTATAGCATGCCTGGCGTATAATTAGGTACATCTTGCAAAGAAGGCCTTTAACTAACAGAAGCATTACTAGAATGTCAGTAGTGCAACAGGCAGCACAGTTGCCTTTGGTTGTGGGTTCAATTCCTACACCAGATATATGAATTGCTTATACTGCAGTGCAGCATACCGGGAGTACTGCACTTCTGAGTGTCATCCATCAGATGAGACACTAAACTGAGGTCCCGTCTACTCAAACTGGTGGCAGCTCAGGTGGATTTAAACGATTTCATGTCGCCAATCGAAAAAGTAGGGTATGTTCTCTGATGCTCTATCCAAATTTCCCCTAGTAGTACAAACTCCACCTCAGGTATCACTTGGAAAGAGGTCACTAGCCTAGTAGAACTAATCCGGTAAATAAAGGATAAATAAAATAGAGTATCATGAGGCAGTTACATGAAAAAGCTGGTCAACCACAGTTTTAAATTGTATTTTCCTTGACATGTCAGTGAGAATTTCACATGCTGCCTTTCCAAATTCTTTAACATTCAGCATTCAGAAACTATCACTTATATTCTGGGTAGGACTCAGTCTAAGGCCATCAGTAGCATAAAAGTAGTACAGCAGTGGGTGAAGCAGTACTACATACATCTACTGCTTCACTGGTACATGTCAACACGCACAATCCAATTCTCTCCGATGTGGAAGTTAACATTTTGACTTTTTTTTTTTTTTGTAGGAGCAACTGCAGAGGCTGCATAACTCTTGAGAGAGGCTTATTCAAGTTCATATACTTTCAATGACTTTTTCATATAAATCCTTAAATGAATACAATAATGGAAGAATGCCTCATTTGGCTTACTTCAGTGTGTGAGAGTATGTAAATTCTGATGACAACTTAACTCTGAGAGTCATCTTCCACTGCCTCATGGCAATGACAATTTTGGAGTTAGAATAATAAAGTAGCTGGTGTGGGGCTACATCATCCTTTTTTGACATATTTTGTACCCATCTTCTAAAACCCAGCATTGGAGTGTCAAAGGTGTAGCCAATTCTCTGGAAGAACTGGAAGACTTTTTTCTCTGTTTCTTCACAACTTTCTCTTTTTTTAATATCATCCCTCTTCTTCTTAGCATTTAACAGAGAAGTGATAACAGCAATCCTACCTTCTTTTTTATTAACACTGGAAAGTTTCTCTGAATTATACTTTGTTTTAATTAAGTATGAGCTTAATTCATTTGGTCTTCTTAATCTTTATGTGGCTTCATTACATTTCAGGATCTTAATCTTATATATTAAAGTTCAGATAATGTTCACAGGTGTCATCAGTGTTACCCGGCTTCAAATGGAATAAACATTTAATACTGTAAGAACATTGTTAGGAGTTGCATTTTTCAGATGCAAACATATTTACTGATTTTGATGCAGAAGACATACATTGTAGATTACAAATGAATTGCAACAATTTTGGCAATAAAAGTACTTTCAAACAATAAAAACACTCAGCTATAATAATGTGCACTGCCTGACAAACATATACACAAGTGGAAAATGCAGCTGTGAGACTAATGGTTTCAAAGACAGAAGAAATGCCAAAGGTGATTGCTAACACTACCTGTATGAGACTCTTGCACAATCACACATTTGTACCTATGTATACACTACATCAATACTAACCTACAAAACCTGACAATACAGCTATTGAAAAAAAAATGTCCAGTTCAATGAATCTTTGTTAATGAGTAAACTGAAATGTTATATTTTGTGAAAAAAAGTGATCCTCCCCCAAAGTTAGATCTAGAAACACTAATGGAAAAGCTGTACACCCAGAAAGACCACCTTTATATGGCAAATACAATGTTTTGGGAGAAAAGGGGATACAGCATACGGCATGTGGAGAATTTGAGAGTCAAACATGGACTGAATTTTGCCAGTAGCTTAAACGCTAAATCTATTAGAGGTGCTGGAAGTGAACTGGCAAGTTACTTAAATGCCCTCCACCTGAAACATAATTTTAAGACATTCAGAAGACAGAAAAGCAGACCACAGAGTAACTTAAAGGAAAGATGAAGCAAACAGGTATAACTAATGCTAAAGGAGGAAAAGTGGAAAGAATTTCTTTTGTTTTTTTGACTAATATTTGAACAATGGCACCACTGTATATCCCATGTTGTAGCACATTCTCTTTGGTTCTTCAAGCTGAAATTATCCCATAGGAGGAGAATGGCTATAGTATGCAAACAGCCCTTTTCACGAGTAACTGAATGAAAAATGATCTTGTGTCAAGTGTGGTAACAGTAAATGTACACACAAGAAATATTTCCAAATAAAAAAATGTTTTATTAATGTCGGTAAAGACCAGAAAAGGTTCAACGATAGAAATATACACTAAAAGCCACAACCTTGCATCTTTAAAGTTAAAAACACTAAATTGCTTAAAAAGCAAACCAATTTCACATAATCATGGTACCTCAATCTCATGAGCACATCCTAATTAATGCTTTGCTGCAAAAATAACACATTTAATATAAAACAGGGGAAACCCACAGCCATCCATCTTACAGTAACAGAAAAAATATTTAGCAAAATAATAAATCTTTAGCTGCTAATCAAGATGAAATTCAACTGCTGAGCAGAACTCAATGCTGTTATATGGGCATAACCAAAGAAATGCATATCTTATTTACATTTCAAATATAGTATAAAAACAATTCAAGGTTTAGGAATTGCTTGCACTTGGAAACCCCAGTAACATGACAGAGAACTACGCACAACATTTGCCTTTTAAGCAACGTTAGACAAAACATACAATCAATATGATAATGTCAGATGATAAATATAATGACACTTCATGGACAGTAGCACAATAGTAATATTACAGGTGAAATGTTCTAATACATGCAGTAACATGTGAAGGGCTGTCAAAGAGACTTCTTTGATTCTTTAACATCAAGGAAACTATAGAGACTTCCTTATATAATGCAAGGATGACAGCCGAAGGGAAATGGCTTCCAGTAATTTACAGGGAAAATAATTAGAGGTGATGAAAATAAATGAAACACTGGATGAATATATCAACTCGGATGAAAGGCTGGAAAAAAATAATAAACTTTAACTAGGTATTCAGATGAACTGATAAAACTATAAAAATCAGAGGGTGAAATGAAAAGGCTGAGTATGAGGCTTCTCAAAAAGAGCTATTTCAAAAGGCAGTAAAGTTACAAAATAGCACACACAGAAAAATAGACGGAACAGACTGGATTGGTGCTCCACAGTAGGATTTGTTAATTGAAAGAGCATGTTGTGTGTATGCTCCAGAGCTGGCCATGAGAAAGCAGCTAAGACCTGTATTAGTAATGATGCAATCAAAAGTAGTTCTTGACTAAACTGTGACAGAAAGGAAAAGTACTAAAAATTGACTGTGAAAAATTATTGCTCACTGTACACCAACAAGCAAAAGAGAAGCTAATTTATCCCAGCAATCAGGGAATATCAAGAGCCAGCTGTAAGATTCTAGCTGCTCCATCCAGCTGACTTCAATTTTTTTTTCCTGGAGGATCAAAGACATTTCTAATTCAGAACAAGCTAATGAGAAAATAAAAAAGTTTATCAAAAAAAGTGAGCCAGCAATCAGAAGGATACTCTGCTTATCATTTTTCTGACAATAAAATTCATAGTGTCAGTTCATAGGTTGGTACTAGGCTATTGGCCCAAGGGCCTACGTAAGCCCAGCCAACAAGGTTCCCTGGCTTACGCCATCCAAGAAAGTTATTTTACCATGCCAGTGTCGAGCAGAGACACAGAAGTGATCCCCGGGGTGTATTTCGAATTTCCCATCCACTCATCAAGATTTTTCTTGAAGAGTGCTAACGAAGAACTTTGCTTAACATAGATGGGTAGCCTGTTCCAGAGTATGGGAAGTCTCTGGGACAGGAATCTATCCCTCCAGCATGTCCTGTTTATTGTGGTGACAAGGTTTAGGTCCCTAAAGCATGTAGCTCGAAGAGATTGGGATTTCTTTAGGTGTAGCATGTCCAACAGCTCTGGGTTTGACATAGCTTTATATGTTATGCAGAGATCACCTCAGAGAAGACGATATACTATGGAGTAAAGCTGGATTTTTTTGAGACGGTCAGTGTAGGGCATTTGTTTGAGGTCAGTAATCCTCTTTGTGAGGTACTTCTGTGGCCTTTCCAGCTGCTGCAGATGTCTTGTGAGGTACATTCCAAAAGGGACGTTGTACTATATAATGGGTCTAATGAGTGTTGAGCAGAGGGAAAAATGACCTCTTTTTTACTGGATGAGAACTCTTATGGTGCAGTGTGCCACGTAGAAGGAATTCCTGACTACTGTGGCGATGTGACTATCAAAGGAGAGACTAGTGTCCACCTGGGTCCCAAGGTCTCTTATCAAACATTCGGTGTTAAGTAGATTGCTGCCTATGTGGTAGTTCATGGGTACAGAGTTTTTACGAAAGGGGATGACATTGCACTTTATGGCATTGAGCTTGAGACCATGGCTCTGACAACAGGCATCTGTCTCAGCGAGGCCCTTCTGTAAGATGTCCACATCATTTGGGGACTTGACTATGGCTCCTAATTTGCAGTCATCTGAGAACTTCATTAGCCAGAGGCCTTCTGTATTAGCCTGTATTTCAGAGAAGTAGATACCAAACAGGAGAGGTCCCAGGACAGAACCTTGTGGTACTCCACTTGTCACTGCTTTGAGGTCAGATTTGGAGTCTGCAACTTTTATAGTGTGGGTTCTGTCAGTGAGCCAGTTGGCCACCCATCTTGTGACGTAGGGATTTATACCTAGTTTAGTGAGTTTAGCTATAATTCCAGAATGGGGGATGGTGTTGAAAGCCTTGGCGAGGTCAAGATAGGCTGTGTGAACCACCTTACCCTCATCTACAGCTTTGGTGACTGCCTCAAACAAGTCAATCAGGTTCAGGAGGCATGATCTGCCTTTCACAAACCCGAACTTGGTGGGTTCCAGAGTTTGGAGGTTACCAGTGTCTTTATTTATGAGTTCCATTATGATACATTCCATGGCCTTGCAGACCAGGCTCGTCAGGCTAATAGGTTGGTAGTTCCCGGGATCAGTGGTGGCTCCCCCTTTGTGGAGTGGTAATGTTCTAAAGGCAAATGCTTGACAGGCAGAAAAAAGCACAGGAATTACAAGAAGAATCAGGTGTACCTTGTACTTGAACCACAGTATAGTGTTGGTAGATGGAGATGATTAGGAAGAAAAACAACAAGACTAAAATTAGTGAATAAAAGTGACATTATAAAGCATCAATCACATCTGTGAAACAAAAGTGGTTGAGAAAAGACAGGACTTTTGCTGACTTTGTTAAAGTTGTGTGTGGACTGCAAAGCATATACCCCATATTTATATTGTTTAGAAGGTCACTAAGGGGAAAAAGAAGTAACCGTAAGTAAACTATTTTTGTTCTTATTAGTATTTATATAAAACATTTCATAATATAAATTGCATGTTATGCTGTAAAGCAGTTTTTAATGTCTAGTTGGTGTAAATTAAATGTGCGAGGGGAGTCTTTTCTGTGACCATTGTATGTGTTAAAATATTGAAGTAATCAAGTACCTATTTTAGTTTGTAAGAAGAAAAATGGTTTTACCATACATCAAAAATAGAAAGGCTGAAGAGAAGCAAGTTTAATTTAATATAATACTGTGCTCATTCTCTGCTGGGGTGGGATTGGGGTGTTAAAGTGTACCGATTATATTATATGTAGAATTAAGATGATAATTTCCATTTTTTTACAAGGGTTGATGTCTAGGTTCATGCCCATGACTTAAGTTTTTATCAACTTTTTGTATACAAATAGGTTTGAAAAATACGATAAACTGATGAAAGACAAGAAAAATACAGAGATTCTTGCATCTACAAAGATTGTAGCATGTTTTTGTTTTCATTAGCAGTGAGAAACAAGACAACTTTAGCTGAAGGCAATTAGCTAGGGGAATTCTGTACATTCCTTTCTGAGTGAATTTTATAAAGATTCATTCATGCATCTGTACACTTGTTACCTGTTTTTTTTTTTTCATTATCAACTTTTACAAGGAGATGGGCTGTCTACAGGTGCAAGCAACTAAACCTGAGAGTTCTAAGAATTCTTTGCTGACAGAAATGCAAAATGCAAAGGTACAATTAAAAACCGTTCAGTGAAAAATAAAGTTTGGAATTATTGGAAGTGAATAAGAGATAACAATCTCCCCGGACGTGTTAACACCTTAATGCATTTAATAGAGCAGTGCATAATTCAGTTTTTCTTAAAGGTAGCCAGTGGAGTTTATCTCAGGGCTAAAAGTTAGTGTTTTCTGTAAACATACAAACTGTGTTTCACACCTGGGTAGGGAATAGAGATAAGAAAAGAGCACAGAGCAATTGGTGTTAAGTGGAAACACAGACTGTAACATGTGCTTTAGAATGGGTAACCTTAACTTTAGATAAAGTTATGGCTGTGAGTTCTGCTGTTGATATGGAGCAATTGCTCCTATCTGGAGGGTTTAACTTCATTTGTCAAAATGGACATAGTTTTCGCTGATGTTCCAAGTTAATATGGGATGGGGTGTTCTGAAAATATATTCAGTTTTTTGTTTGAGGGTTTTCAATAAAGCAAAATGTCCTGAGATGTATGACCACTTCAAATGGAGATGAGAAGAAACAATTATGTAAAATGTCAGTCTACCAAACATTAGTGGGTGCACTAAGACAAATGTTGGAAATACATATTCAAAAAAGAAAACTGTCATGCACAATAAGTGGCAACAATAATTTTTTTACATGATGGCTACACTATCCATAGTATACTGGAATGTAAATGGCCTTACAAGTACAGACTAAAAATGAGAGATTACTGAATTATATGAAGACATGCGCAGTGAAAATAGGAATGCTAGAGGAGACACATTTGGAAAGAAATGAGCATGTGTATTTGACAGAGAAATGATTTCAGGGTGGATATTCAGCAGAATTGCAGGGGCAAAGGAAAAGGGGAATAATAATAATACTGATTTATAAAGGAGCTCCGATGGTGACAGAAGAGGGAAAAAAGACAACAATGGCAGATTTGTGGTAGTAAGGGGCTACTCACAAGGAAGGAGGATTATGCTGGCATGTATTTATATTTCACCAAAATTGCTATTATGGAGCTTAAGAAAGTTTTGGGAGAAATAATAAGCATTCAGCAGGGAAGATTACTTACTGGTGGGAATGGAACTTAAATTGCAATAGTGATGATGTATTAGGGGACCTGTAAAAGAAAATATAACAAAAGATGGTAAACTTCTGAAGAAATTTATGAAAATATTTGGTAAAGAAGACATGAATTCAGTAGTAGGAACTCAGACGGAATTTACATATTATTCCCCAACGGACAATAACTGGGCTAGACTGCACAAAAATAGTATTTCACAGGAACATATGCATTTAAATGAATGGTTTGACAGACATCCAATAACTATGTCAGATCATGCACCAATAAAAACAAAGATAAAAAAGGCAGGGTGAAGAAATAAAAATTATTTTCTCACCTATCTGTGTAAAACAGTGAATTTAAGGATATGTAGTGAGAATTATTTGACAGTTATTAGGGAAGACGGAAATTTCTACAGAACGAGTAGCTAAAGAGTGGTATAAAATGAAAAAAGGAGTTCAAAAATAGGGTAGAACTAAAGGAGAAAGAGATATGGTTGAGAAGTAAGAGGATTTAGGGGGACTAACAAAGGTTAAAGTATTGCAGAATAAGGGGACTTGCAAAGAAGAAGAAGAGGAGCAACTGCAGAGTGCTACAAAGAAAACTGGATAATATGCACGAGTTTAGAAAGATTGGTGTTAAGTAACTATTTTTGATAACAGCTCCTGCAGAGCACAAAAACCTTTAACACTGTGACTTAGACAACAGAAACAAGATATGGTTGTCCCCCAACTTAGGGAGCCTATGACAAGAAAAATAAAGTGAGATCCTATAGAGGTATTATACATACTTCAGAAATTTTATGAAAATTTTTATAAGCATGTAGAAACTGAGAAAAAGCACAAATGGAAACATTTATGGAAGGCTTAACTATATCAACATTAGAGGAAGATGACGCTCAACCACTAAATGTTTTAACAAGAGGAGATGAGATAAAACAATGATGTATAATCAATCTAAAGGGAAGCCTCCAGGAATAGATACTCCTCTGTATGTCTGGATGTATGAGGGAAGAAAATGATAAAGATCTGGAAGATTTTAACTATATTTTAAAAGGAGGGAAGCTGGCATCTTGGAAGAAACCTTTGATGGTTGTATTAACCAAAGGGGGTAAAGACCCATCACACCCAGTCTTATATAGACCAACTATTATTTTACAATATGATTAGAACATGTTTATGTCTACACCAGCTAAGACAATGGTAAAGGTGTTGTTAAAATTTATAGATACGCATGAATATGGTTTTATGGAGGGAAAGCAAACATTTGACAACATTAACAGAACACAGCTGACCCAGAGAAGACAATACTGCTGTTGTTGGTGGGTCGTGATGCAGAGAAAGCATCAACAGAGTAAGCTAGGATTTTATGAGTATGGCAATGGAAACAATTGCATTCCTTGACCCAATAATAAGGTTAATTGGAATGATATATGAAGGATCAGAGGCAAGAATTAAAGTGGGAGGGTTTGTGTCAGACAACTTGTGTTTGAACACAGGAACCAGGCAGGGGTGTCCTCTTTCCCTTTTGTTATTTGCTTTATATTTAAAGACAGTGGCAAAGAAAATAAGGGACAATTCGATGATATAACTGGTATGGTAATCAAAAACAATAGCTTTATTTGCAGATGATATTATTTTGTACTTGATAAATCCAGAAAAAGATACCTTGGCATTATGAATCATTTTGAGACAAGTCTTTTCAGGATATACTATCAATGAAGATAAAACAAAGGCTACAGCTGTAAATTATGTGCACACTCATGAACTGGCTCAGCAATACCCATATTTATAAGGACATGTTATATGGCTTAAACTGTGTCTAATAATGGTGGCTGCCAAAAAAAAGCATTACTAGAAAATGGAAATCAAAATCTAAACCAACTACACTGGAAGTAGTGAATATAGTAACAGAGAGAAAAAGAACTGGAATCGAGATCTTTAGAAAAGGGTAGCAACAAACTACAAAGGAAAAATGCGAACTGTAGGAACAATACATACAAGGGAGGAATGAGTCCTAAAAGGCAGCAAGACTTAAATGAGCTATGTAATGTTTGAGTGAGAAAGGTTAAGTATATTATAAGTCATGTATAATGTTTGCAACAGGGAGTGTGTCAGTATGGATTGTGATGTAAAATGCTTGGGACCAGGATTGTGTTGGTGTGGTTTGTTTTCATTTACATAAATGTATGACTGCCTATGTAGTAACTGATGGTTTAATGAAGATGTTTCTTGTTTAAAAAAGCAAGAATTGAATAATTTATGCAATATTACTTAGATTATATGATATATAGAATTACATGTGAAGTTTAATGTTTATGTTAAAATACATACGGACAGGGGTGGTCCCATATCCCTGAAATTGGATGAAAGGGAATTAATATGGCAATTGAGGTTTAATGCACATTCCCTGCCGGGACTGAATGACAACCTATCCATTAACTGTCTGTTAATAATAAAATCATGTTTTAGATGAGTTGAATTTAATGTGAAATTAATTTCACTAAAATGTAACTTGCTGTGTGAGCATTGATGTTTGGATTTTTTATAGTAATGTGATATATATACTTTTTATGTTCATGTTTCTATAAGGATAGTTTAAATGAGTAAGTAATGTTTTAATTAATTTTTTGGAGGGATATATAAGGGCTTGTTGTAATTAATTATTTGCCTGATGAAGTTTGCTTATGAAGTAAACGAAAGCGCTAACATTATTTGCAGCTGGTTTGGTGTTTTTTTTGGTCTTTTTTTGATTAATTTTATGTTAATATAGTTTGAATAGTTTTATATTAATGTAAATTTGCCTATGCCACAAATGATAATTCAATAAAGGTGTTTGAAAGAAAAGATTCTGTTATGGCAGCTAAGGATGTGTGTAAAGGGACTAAACAAAATAGAATACAAAAACTGAGAAACTGGAAGTTCATGTTTATGGATATGGAGAGTAGGATAAAAGCAGTGAAAATGTTTTTAATCCCTTTAATTTTAGATACGGATCAGGCATATTTTTATCAACCAGAGGAAAAGTTGTGGACAACAGCTAATAAAGAATTGAAGTAATTTATCTGAAATCGAAAGGGAGCAAGAGTTAAGAGGTATAAATTGATCCTCCCAATACAACAAGGCGGTTTAGGATTACTTGATTTGAATTAGTATTTCAGAGCTACACAGTTAACACTCATATGCATAATGCAAGTAGGTTATAATTCTAAGTAAAAAGGAATGATGGTGATGAAGGAGGGGTTCAAGAAATGAGACAGTGGGATTTTGGATGAAGATCCTTAAGAATAATAAGCACCACAAATAATATTATATTTATTAAGCTGCAGATGGTTCTCTAAAAAACTAAGGCAACACATCAATGGAGAAAGGAGATTTTTCCAATACAGATGAGTATAAGTAGGAATACAAAATAGGCAAGAGGGGCTGGAATTTACTGACGAAAACTGGCAAAGGAACCAAGGCATATGGAGCAAATAACTAGACAGAGAAAGGTAACAAGAGTGGGATGAAGCCAAGCAGGAGTTTGCATTTCAGGTTAAAGATTGCCTTCCCTGCCATGGAGTGATATTAGAGTACACACAAAGAGAAAGGAATAGAGGTGTCCTAAGTGAAAGACTTGCTTTCATAGAGTTTTTAGTTGAGTCTACAACAGAAGCTGCTGTTAAAAAGGCCAGTTTATATGACATATAAAATACTGCATGATAACTTATAAGCATCAATCAGAGAAGTTTAGAAAAGTTTGTGAAGAGAAACTGGAAAAGCAATTTACAAGGGAACAATTGGAGGACATATGTATGCCTCCCAAGTAAGCAACAAAGTTCAGAAGGTTTAGAATTTTTGCTTGGAAGTGCTTGCATAGGTATTTTTATACCGCAAGCATGTATCTAAGAATTTTTTCCTGAGGTAGACAGCAGATGTTGAAAGTGTGATGGGGAAGAAAGACGCAACTAGGAAAATGTTTTGGGGAGTGTAATGAGTTGGCAGATTTAAAACACTCCGTAGAGAGTACCATGTCGGAAATACTGGGGGCAGCAAATGGCTATAATGCAGGATATGAATTGCATTGTCATGGTAAGGCCTTACTAAATTTAATTCTGTTCACCAGAAAAGCAAGTTCTAGAAAATGGAAATCAAAATCTAAACCAACTGTATTTGAAGTACTGAATATTGTACAAAAGAGTTAAAATAATTGGTTGTGGGATCTTTATTAAAGGGAAGGGGTAAATTACATAAAAACAAATGATATCTGTAGGAACAACACTTGCAGCATTTGCAGCATAATGTTCAGGAGGAGGAATAAGGGTCAAGGGAAGGTGGGAATTGAGAGACTTTTGTAATGCTAGACTGAAAGACAGTTACTATAAAGAATATTAATGTACATGTGCCTTAAGTAATATTTTAATAAAGGTGTTAAAATAAGTCACATAGCCAGACTGATCTTAGTAAAAAATGTAAATCTAACAAAGAAAAAAAAATCATACCAGCATTCTGTGTCACTTCAAATTATAGCAATGTCCTTCTGTTTCTGTATAATTGTAATTACAAGCCTTGCCTGTGGTGTTTCACAGCTACTGCCCACTTGTGCGCTAAAATACTTAACTACTACCCAACTAAATTTATATGGGAATAAATAAATAAATAAATAAAGAAATTGAAAAAAATAACTATACCCAGCAAAGAACAAAGCACTCAAAATTCATATACACAGAAGAAAAAAACAAATCAGCAGTGTGTGTGTATACACATATCTATCTATCTATCTATATATATATATATATATAATTTATATATATATATATATATATATATATATATATATATATACTTTTATCTCTCTCTCTCTCTCTCTATATATATATATATATATATATATATATATATATATAAATATAAATATCTATATCTATCTATATACATCTATATATATTCCTCTCTGATGTCTTCATTTCTTCACCTATTCCACTATGTGAATCATATTACCTATTTCAGGCACCTCATTTCCATCCCCTCTAGCTTCTTTAGCTGTTTTGCATTCACAGCCCAGGTTTCTATGACACACACAAGCACTGGTCTCACCACTGTTCTGTACACCTTAAGTTTCCATCTTCTTTGGAATTCTTCTGTCACAACAACCACTAACACTTTGTGCCAGTTGGCTGCAGCACCTCTGATTCTAGCTTTGACCTCTTCATTCAGACTTTCCTTCACGTCATCCACACCTCCCAGACAGATACCTGAAGCTGTTAACACCTGTTCCACTATGTTCCCTCCCCTACCAATTTGCAGCTTCTCTTGAATACCCTCATTTCCTACCATGACCACCATTTTCCCTATACTCAGTTTTATCCTACGCAACGTCAATTTTGCATTACAGTTCCCTCATATGTGCTGAAGTTCTTATTTAGAGTCTGCTTGTAATCTCATGTCATCTGCATACAGCAGCTTTGTTGATCTGTCCTCCCTGATTTGTTTGCTAATGTAGTACATCATTAGTATGAGCAGGAGTGGCCTCACAGATAAACCCTAATGTACACCCACTCCCACCTTGACCCTCTCTGCAAGCCTGAAGACTGTTCATACTTGTGTCATTGGGCCCTTGCACATAACCTGCACTAATTTCTACCGGTGTTTTCAGGACTTTGAACCACCACAGGACTGCCCAAAGCAGCTTTCTTGGAACCTCATTTTATGTTTTCGCCATGTCTAAGAATGTCCAATTGGACTCCTTTCTCATCTCCAGCTTCCTATCTACTACCTGCTGTACTGCAAACATCAGGTCAGTTGTACTGCATCCTGATCTTTATCCAAACTGCATATCTCTCATCTTACTTCCTACTACTCTGCGTATTTGTTTATTAATCACCTCCATTCAGCATATTCATGTAGTACGACAGGAGTTTGATAGCTCTGTGCTACCCGCAATTGTGAATAAGCCATCTGTTCTTGCAGACTGGCAATAGAATACTCTTATTTGTCTGGGATACACCTCTTTCTCCATACCTCGAAGAATAACCTGTGTATCCATTTCTCCTATAATGCCTGGCCCTTTCTCCTGGTTTCATTTTCCATATTGCACTTTGTACTTCTACCGTGGGGTGTCTTTCCTTGTTCATTTTTAGCTTTTTGGCAATATAGTTTCTGTGTAGATCTCTTCAATCAGAAGCTTCTTGAAGTGTTCTTTCCATCTGCCTTTGTCATCCCCTGAACTAGTGAGCAGATTGTTGTCGGCATCTCTTATGAATGATATTTAATGACTACCTTCTTTTCCTTTTAGTTGTTAGTTTGCTACCTGAAAGGGCTTTTATGTGCCATCTACTGACTCACTTTCCAGAATCTGACACAGTGCCTCTGGCATCTTGTTTTTTTTGCTGCTGCAATTGCTTCAAAGCCTCTTTGTTAGCCAAGAAATATTACTTCTTAGCCTGGTCTATCTTTTCTATCCTGCACTCTTTCTTCTGATAACTTCCTGAAAGTCTGCATTCTACTGGAAGCATTTCTTATGCACCTTATTTCCACACCTGACTTGTTTGCATATTTGTTCTATCATCTTCACACATGCTGTTTTGATACATTGCCATTCTTCTTCTTCTTCAGCTTCAGTTTTTTTTCTTTTCTTCCAGTGGTGCTACAGCCTGAAGTATTTACTTGAAATCCTGTGCCTTCACTCCAGTCAGCTTTCAGGTTTTTATACTAGTCTTTGCTATACAGCCTTCTCTGACCAGTGCTTGTTGCTGACCACCAGAGAACAAGCAATTTAGCCTGGACCAAATAATACAGGCTCCCTACTTGAAGAGACACAAGAACCAGCTCTAGCACCACACCTGGCCTAATAATAATAATTAACATGCAAAATAGGTGCATTCATAATGGAATTCTTCCCAGTGCTCTGAGTGATCAACCACCTCATCATCTTCTTTCGGCTGTTCCCGTTAGGGGTCGCCACAGCGGATCATCTGTTTCCATTTCTTCCTGTCCTCTGTATCATGCTCTTTCACACCAACCACCTGCATGTCCTCTCTCACCACATCCATAAATCTTATCTTAGGCTTTCCTCTTTTCCTCTTACCTGGCAGCTCCATCCTTAGCATCCTTTTCCCAATATACCCAGCATTCCTCCTCAGTGCATGTCCAAACCAACGCAATCTCGCCTCTCTTGCTTTGTCTCCAAACTGTACAACCTGAGCTGACCCTCTAATATACTGATTCCTAATCCTGTCCATCCTAGTCACACCTAGTGCAAATCTTAACATCTTTAACTCTGCCACATCCAGCTCTGACTCCTGCCTTTTCGTCAATTGCTACCGTCTCCAACCCATATAACATAGCTGGTCTCACTACCCTCTTGTAGACCTTCCCTTTCACTCTTATTGGTACTTGTCTGTCACAAATCACTCCTGGCACTCTTCTCCATCCATTCCACCCTGCCTGTGCTCTCTTCTTCACCTCTCTTCCACATGCACCATTACTCTGAACTGTTGATCCCAAGTACTTAAACTCATCCACCTTTACCAACCCTTCTCCCTGCATCCTCACCATTCCTCTACCCTCCCTCTCATTTATACACATATATTCTGTTTTAGCCCTGCTGACCTTCATTCCTCTCCTCTCTAAAGCATATCTCCACCTCTCCAGGGTCTCCTCAACCTGGTCCCTACTCTCACAACATATCACAATGTCATCTGCAAACATCACAGTCCACGGGGCCTCCTGTCTAATCTCATCTGTCAACCTGTCCATCACCACTGCAAATAAGAAAGGGCTCAGAGCTGATCCTTGATGTAATCCCACCTCCACCTTAAATGTATCTGTCACTCCCACCGCAGTCCTCACCAATGTCACACTACCCTTGTACATATCCTGTACCACTCTTACATACTTCTCCGCCACTCCCGACTTATTTTACAATACCACAACTCCTCTCTAGGCACCCTGTCATATGCTTTCTCTAAGTCCACAATGCAACTCCTTCTGATCTTCTCTGTATTTCTCCAACAACACTCTCAGAGCAAATATTTTCCTGGCATGAAACCATACTGCTGATCACTAATCCTCACCTCCCTTCTTAACCTAGCTTCCACTACTCTTTCCCATAACTTCAAGTTGTGGCTGATCAATTTTATCCCTCTGTAGTTACTGCAGCTCTGCACATCACCCTTATTATTAAAGATAGGTACCAAAACACTTTTTCTCCACTCCTCAGGAATCATCTGACTTTCCAAAATTTCATTAAACAATCTGGTTAAAAATTCCACTGCCATTTCTCCTATACATCTCCATGCTTCCACTGGTATGTCATCTGGGCCAACAGCCTTTCCATTCTTCATCCTCTTCATAGCTGTCCTTACTTCCTCCTTGCTAGTCTGCTTCACTTCCTGATTCACAATCCCCACACCATCCAACCTTCTCTCTCTCTCTTTCTCTTCATTCATCAGTTCTTCAAAGTACTCTTTCCATCTACTCAACACACTCTTCTCACTTGTAAGTACGTTTCCCTCACTGTCCTTTATTACCCTTACCTGCTGCACATCTTTCCCAGCTCTATCCCTCTATCTAGCCAATCAGTACAGGTCCTTTTCTCCCTCTTTAGTGTCCAATCTCTCATACAACTCTCTATATGCCTTATCCTTAGCCTTCGCCACCTCTCTCTTTGCCATGCGCCTCATCTCCTTATACTCATGTCAACTTTCTTCATCTCTTTGACAATCCCCCTTCTTCTTTGCCAGCCTCTTCCTCTGTGTACTCTCCTGTTCTTCCTCATTCCACCACCATGTCTCCTTGTCCTCCTTCCTCTGTCCAGATGTCACACCAAGCACCTTCCTAGCAGTCTCCCTTACTAGCTCTGCTGTAGTTACCCAGCTATTTGGTAACTCTTCATTGCCTCCCAGTGCCTGTCTTAACTCTTCCCTGAACGCCACCTCACAATCACCCTTTTTTAACTTCCACCATTTAATCCTTGGCACTGCTTTCACACTCCTCCTTCGCTTCTTGATCACCAACATCATCCTACAGACCACCATTCTATGCTGCTTAACTACACTTTCCCCAGTCACCACATTACAGTCTCCAATCTCCTTCAGACTGGCTCTCCTACATAGGATATAATCCACCTGTGTGCATCTTCCTCCACTCTTGTATGTCACCCTATGCTCCTCCCTCTTCTTAAAATACGTATTCACCACAGCCATGTCCACCCTTTTCGCAAAATCCACAATCATCTGACCTTCTACATTCCTCTCCTTAACACCATACCTACCCATCACCTCCTCATCCCCTCTGTTCACTTCACCAACATGCCCATCGAAGTCTGCTCCAATCACTAGTCTCTCACCCTTGGGTACACTCACCACCACTTCATACAACTCACTCCAAAATTTTTCTTTCTCATCCATCGCACACCCAACTTGTGGAGCATATGCACTAACAACATTCATCATTACACCATCAATTTAAAGCTTCATAAACATCACTCTATCAGACACTCTCTTAACCTCCAAAACACTCTTGGCATACTGTTCCGTTAGGATAACCCCTACCCCATTTCTTCTGCCATCCACACCATGATAGAACAATTTGAACCTGCTTCCTATACACTTGGCCTTACTTCCCTTCTATCTGGTCTCTTGCACGCACAACATATCAACCTTCCTTCTCTCCATCATATCAGCTAGCTCTCTCCCTATACCAGTCATACTGCCAACATTCAAAGTTCCTACCCTTAGTACTACACTCCTAACCTTCCTCCTCTCTTCCTGCCTTCGGGCATGCCTTCCCCCTCCTCTTCTTCTTCGGCCAACAGTAGCCCAATTTCTGCCAGCACCCTGTTGGCTAACAGTACTGGTGGCGGTCGTTGTTAACCCGGGCCTCAACCGATCCGGTATGTAATTATGAAATGTTCTCCGCATCAGTAATTTGGCAGAGGTTTTACACCGGATGTCCTTCCTGACGCAACCCTCCCCATTTATCCAGGCTTGGGACCGGCACAAAGAAATGCACTGGCTTGTGCATCCCCAGTGGCTGAGTGATCAACCACCTATTAAATCCAAAACCAGAAAAAAAGCGAAAATTGAGGAGAACTTCACGCAAATGAACCAACACCACCGCCTGAAACCAAATCAGATTCCAATAAAGTTTTTTGATAAAGTCCTGTAATGTGGCTGACGAAAGCGCTTAGTTCAGTCTGTTTTTTACAAACAAAAGAAGCAGTTGTAGAATAAAGGTATTTGGACGAAACAGCAAAATTTCTTATATCAACACTTCCAGATACCACCATGGCGATTCCAATGTTTTTCAAATTTTTATTCCAATATTACAGGACAGGACATTAAAAAGCTTGTGTAAGCGCTTTCGGGTATTAATATAGCCTTCTTCAGACAAATGACAAATTTGTCTAAAGAAGGGTATATTAATACCCGAAAGCGCTTACACAAGCTTCTTAATGTTCAGTCTGTTTTTTGTTTTAATAAACTGGAGTGTATTTTTTCTACATCCCAGATGTTTATTGGAAGAGTTTTGATAAAGTCCTGTAATGTGGTGGATGAAAGCGCTTAGCTCAGTCTGTTTTTCGTTTTATCTAAAGAAAAGGTCCAGAGGCAACATCATAAAAAGTGAAGGAGACTTTATTGATGTATAGCTTAGACAATATAAAAATTGAGTGAGCGCTTTTGCATTCTTCAGAATGCTCCTTTAGACTTCATAAACTGTCTGTGACCATCTGTTAAATACATCCTGGTATCACATTCATTATTTTCTGGCCAATCACCAGTTGATGAATATTCAAAAAATTACAGCTCATTACATGAATTGCATAAATTAAAACTTAAAAATGACATTATGCTATTATTCATGAAGGCATATAGTATAAACACTCATTTATAAAAATAACTAGGTAAAATATATTGTATGAAAACCTATCATTCAATGGTAATATATGGTTTAAAAACATAAATTTTCCTACACTAGCTACCTACATAAAACCGTGGAACTACTGTAAAAACTATGTTGATATGGTGTTTAAATTATTGAATGATATATATTACTAGATATGGAGATATATAAATATAAAAATATATGTCTATGTATTTATGTTGTATGCTGTCTAGAGATGTGCTAAAATGAAGTTAAAGTAGTCAAATGATGTTAAAGTAGTGTTGTAGCTGGTGAATTTATGTATAAAAACAGTTTTAAAACTGACATGTGCAAAACAGTACGTGTATACATTGCATGTGCAAAGTGGCTTGTGCATTCTTAAGTGTACAAGTATATAACAACATTAATAAAATATTTAAATAGGTATATGTACTTAAAAATACTTAAAAACCTATGTATAGTTAAAAAGACAAAAAATGTGTAAGGAAATAAGTATTGCTAATGTAAAAACAACAATGGTGAATATATTTAAACAACACATCTATATATTCAATGTGTGTATGGTCTGTCTTTTAGGAAAGGTTTTAAAGACACTTTCTCATTCAACCCATGTCCTTTGTCTGCCTGTAGTTTCAGGATCCATTTATTTTCTTCTTTTTCAGTGTGATTCTTAATATCACCTAGCCTCGTGTTCTTTGTTATGAATTCTATTACTAGGAAGACAAACTTTTGACTTAAGTTATTATTGATGGTGTGTTCATCCATCCTCCCTGTGTATAGCGTACAGATGTTCCATTACTCTTTCATGTAGGATTCTATCTGTCTTTCCTATATAGATTGCATTACATTTCTGGCACTGAGCCAGGTAGACTACATCTCGTGATTTGCAGTCCGCATAGTGTTTAAATGTATATGTATTTCCTGTATCTGGGTGTCTAAATATGTTCGCATTGGCCATATGTGGGCACTGATTACAGTTCCTACAGGCAAAGGTGCCTTTCCTATCTGATTGTGTCTTGCGTGTCTTATTCTTGTCATAAAATAGCATCCTTTTTAACGATTTGGTATTTTTATATGAATATCTGGGTTGGGTACCTACTATTTCTAGAACAGAGTCTTCTACTGCTGGTATATTCCATTGTTTCCTATTTCTCTAATTTTGTTATTGTTATTGGTATATGGAATAGTGAGTTTACTAGTATGTGTAGGGGTATCCCTTCTCTCTAGTCCATGTTGTCTATCTTTGTGGAAGAAGGGTTTGCCTCTTCCTTGTCTTTCTGCTACCACATTGTTCAATAGGTCTTCACATTCTTTATTTTTATATCCTCTATCAATGAATTCGCTTTTCAAAGTGTTGAGTGTTTTGAAGAAAATTGTATAATGACTCGTTAATCTGGATGCTGCAAGTCCTTGGCTTTTAACTATATTTTGGTATATGTGTGGTGGATGCTTGCTGTTACGGTGTAGGAGAGTGTTTTTCCTACAACTTTTCCTGTACATCTCAGATTGTACCTCATCCATGTCCTTGTTGACTAGGACATGTAAAAATTCTATCTTATCTGTCAACCAATTAGCTGTAAATGATAAAAAGTTAGTTGTGCCATTGATGTACAGCATAAATTCTTGTAGGGTTTCTACATTACCTTCCCATACAAGAAAATATCATCTACAAATCATTTGTAGTACTTAATGTTGTCTTTAAGTAGTAAATTATTAATCACATGTGTGTATTCCCAATAGGCCATGACGATGGCGTAGGAATTGGCACAGGGTGTGCTCATCGCCACGCCATTAACTTGAAGATAATATCTGTCACCATATGTAAAAACATTCCTATTCAAAATCACTAGTCAACACCTACTCCTACACCATAACAGCAAGCATCCACCACACATATACCAAAATATAGTTAAAAGCCAAGGACTTGCAGCATCCAGATTAACGAGTTATGATACAATTTTCTTCTAAACACTCAACACTTTGAAAAGCGAATTCACTGATAGAGGATATAAAAATAAAGAATGTGAAGACCTACTGAACAATGTGGTAGCAGAAAGACAAGGAAGAGGCAAACCCTTCTTCCACAAAGATAGACAACATGGACTAGAGAGAAGGGATATCCCTACACATACTAGTAGACTCACTATTCCATATACCAATAACAAAATTAGAGAAATAGTGAGAAAACACTGGAATATACTAAGAGTAGATGACTCTATTCTAGAAATACACCTGAATGCACCTTTGCCTGTAGGAACTATAATCAATGCCCACATATGGCCAATACGAACATATTTAAACACCCAGATACAGGAAATACATATACATTCAAACACTATGCAGACTGCAAGTCACGAGATCTAGTCTACCTGGCTCAATGCCAGAAACGTAATGCATTCTATATAGGGAAGACAAACAAAACCCTACGTGAAAGAGTAAGGGAACATCTGTACACTATACACAGGAAGGATGAATGCAACGCACTAGCCAAACACACCATCAATAATGACTTAAGTCATAAGTTTGTCTTCCTAGTAACAGAATTCATAACAAAGAACATGAGGCTAGGTGATATTAAGAATCACACTGAAAAAGAAGAAAATAAATGGATCCTGAAACTACAGGCAGACAAAGGACATGGGTTGAATGAGAAAGTGTCTTTAAAATCTTTCCTAAAAGACAGACCATACACACACTGAATATATAGCTGTGTTGTTTAAATATATTAACCACTGTTGTTTTTACATTAGCAATACTTATTTCCTTACACATTTTCTGTCTTTTTAACTATACATAGGTTTTTAAGTATTTTTAAGTACATATACTTATTTAAATATTTTACTAATGTTGTTATATAAATATTTTATTAATGTTATATACTTGTACAAATAAGAATGCATAAGCCACTTTGCACATGAGATGTATACACATACTGTTTTGCATGTCAGTTTTAAAACTGTTTTTAGACATAAATTCACCAGCTACAGCACTACTTTAACATCATTTGACTACTTTAGCATCAGTTTAGTACATCTCTAGACAGCATACAACATACATATATAGACATAAATCTTTATATTTATATATCTCCATATCTAGTAATATATAGCATTCAATAATTTAAACACCATATCAACGTAGTTTTTACAGTAGTTCCACAGTTTTATGTAGATAGCTAGTGTAGGAAAATTTATGTTTTTAAACCATATATTACCATTGAATGATAGGTTTTCATACAATACTCTATATTTTACCTAGCTGCTTTTATAAATGAGTGTTTATACTATAATATGCCTTCATGAATAATAGCATAATGGCATTTTAAGTTTTAATTTATGCAATTTATGTAATGAGCTGTAATTTTTTGAATATTCATCAACTGGTGATTGGCCAAGAAATAATGAATGTGATACCAGGATGTATTGAACAGATGGTCACAGACATGAGTTTATGAAGTCTGAAGAATGCGAAAGTGCTCACTCAATTTTTACATTGTTTAAATTTAAAGTCTCCTTCGCTTTTGATGGTGTTGCCTCTGGACCTTTTCTTTGGATTTTACTCTTCACTGTCAGTGAGGCACTTTATCCTGAGGACTGTATTTCAGTTATTTTCATGTTTTTTGTTTTAATAAACTGGAGTGTTTCTCGACATCCCGTCTGTTTACTGGAATCTGATTTGGTTTCACGAGGTGTTTTTGGTTCACCTATTAAATCCATTTAGTCATTCACAACATATAAAGGAGAAAAAAAAATAACTGAAGGAAGATTCTTCCGTAATAATAAGTTACAAAATCTTAACACTGTACTCAGTACTACAGACTGGTCTTCCCTATTTGCAGTGACTGACCCCAACCCTGCTTTAAATTTTTTCAACTGAAACCTGACCATGCTTCAGGATACAAGTTGCCCCCTTACAAAACATACACTTAAATCAGAGAGATGTCTGTGGCTTACAGTGAGATTAAAAACAAAACTAAAACCAGAGATTCCACCTTGAAGTAAAAAACGAACCAACACAATATCGGGCTACACCAAACTTTTTGGAGGAAGGATGCAAGAATTGCAACCAATACTACAAAAGCCCTCAGACAGAAGCATAAAGCAAAATGGTCTAGACTCAAATTTGTTTTGGAAAGAAATAAAACAGTCAACTGTGGCATTAAAGAACTCTTCAATTAATAAAAAATGAACCAATAATATTGAACCACTCCACCTTTGCTAATGACTATGCCCTCTTTCTGCAGTCCACTGTAACTGATATAACTAAAGCCTTTCCAGTAATTTACCTCCTCACGAAGAACAAAAACCTTCATTCCCTAGTGTATGCCCTCTTGCCTCTCATGCAGCAACCTTTTACTTCTCTGAAATTTCAGTAAAACAGACCCAAGTCCCTACCATGCAAACTTAATTCAAGATCTAAATCTAGCATGCTTCATTCCACCTTCCTAAGATATGCAGCTAAAAAAACAAATGCTAAACCCTTTAATATCTTTAACCTCTCTACAGGCATTGTCCCGCCATCATTTAGGCAAGCAATTTTACTCCTTCCTACCTTATAACATTGTATAAAAAGTTTGCCTTCAAAGTTCTTATGTTTCATATAACATCCATATCAACAGGTTAAATAGCACAAATCCATTTTAGTACAGTTCAATGAAGGGGAAAAAAGGGCATCAGCATTCTGCGTCACTTACAACCATTGTCACTCCCCTGCATTTTTGCAAACATTTTACTTTGCTCCTTTCCAATGGTGTTTTGCAGCTGCTACCCACATGTGAGATAAAATGCTTTACTAATATCAACTAATCAACTAAATTTACTTTTATAAATAAAAACTGAAAAATAACTATACTCAAACATAAAATAGATTAAATAAACACTGCAGGCTGCCAAGAAAATGACAACACAAAGCAATCAAGAACCCTTCCTTAAATGTATTTTACTTCCCTGACAAAAGACAACAGCTATTCTCTGAAGTGCTGCAGTACTGCTTACAAAAAGTGTCTTGAAAATCCCTTATTGAATAAATTAGTGACATTTTTCACATTTTGTTTGAAAGATGAGTTCACACAGTGATTTCAAAAGGAGCACAACGTTTTTTCACATCCTGTGTTGCCAAGTTCTTCAATATTGGAACTCAAACATGGAAAGGCTAGTGCAGTGTTATATATGGCTTGTGTCCTTCAGTACTTTGATGTTTTTGGTGGTGATATTATACAGAAACTTAAAGGGTGTTGTCTATGTTTAACATATGAACTGTAGATGTAGTTCAAATACTCTGCAGGAGCAGAATGCAGCAGTTGGGGAGAAACCGTTACTTACCCATTCTCTGTGGCTATACAACTGTGCAGTTAGCATATTTAAGTAAAGGTGTGGTACCTCCAAAATGAGGTATGTAGACGGGCACAAAAAAATGCCTGTTCCTTATTGATATACAAGGTAGGGTAGCAATGTTGCACAGCAAGTCCTGTTGCCGAATCCAGCATGAGGTTCTCATGTTCAGCTCTTAGCTGGGGTGGTTTCTGCACAGCGCCTATACTACCTCCTTGTATATGTGTGTGGGTCATCTCCAGTGCTCTGTTTTCTACCTCTCTCCCTCCCTCCGAAAGGCATGCAGTAAGTAAAGTGAAATTCTTCAAATTGCTTGTAGGTGGGTGGATAGTGTGACTGAGTGAGAGTACATGTTTTGTAAGGGACCGACTCCCTAACCAGAATGAGTTTCAAGACCTTGTACGCACTGGCTGCTGGGATCCGATATCCCCATGACTCTCTAGAAAGTAAAATGGGTTACTGTAATATGGATTTTTTGTATGTGATGCATTGATGTTCAGTCTTCTTTGGTAAGGAATTCAATGATGTGGGATGCAAACATTCATTACAGATCCACTTAAAAAAGACACTTCAGGGCAATAATAAAAATTTTAGTTAGTATGAAGTGACAGCTACAGACTTGGATGGTATATGCAGTAAAGTTTGTATTATACTTTGAGTCCAGTAATTGATAGCTGCCAAAGTTATGAAGCTGAAGTTTAATTTCTAAGCAAAATGTGCACAGTTCTCCACAGCCTCTCCTGAATATCACAGGTATAATCTTCAAAATTCTCCTAGTAAGCCGCGGTGGTGCAGAGGTAGCGCTGTTGCCTCACAGCAAGAGGTTCTCCCATTCGATTCTCGGCTGGAGCGCCTTCTGTGTGGAGTCTGCATGTCCTCCCCGTGGTCAAGTGGCATTCGAAAGACATGCATGAATGGGCGTGCCTTCGGTCAAGGTTGGGCATCGGGCTAGCACCTCGGCACTGTAAAAATTGATTGCTAATCATTAGCGGACCGGAGTTCCGCTGTGGCGACCCCTACCTGGGAAAAGCCAAAAAAAAAGCACTCTTAAAAATTCTCCACAAGTTTTCAATCACTTTTAAAAAGTTCAGGTGTAATGTAATGGATTTTGTATTACATGTCACAATGTGTCCATGTCAGGGTTTCAGGTTTGCTTCACTGTAATTCTGTTTTTGTCTAGCTGGTTTGTAGTAACTTGGTTTATTCTGTTACAGCATTACTTTCTACCTTCAACTTAGTAGTTACTCAGCTTCTCTGCTTGGACACATTCTTTTCTGCGCATTTTTTATTGGAAGTTTTATGTAATGTAGTTTATTCAGAATAGATAGAAATGCCTCATATTTTTCCTTTATCCCTTGAAATCAACGATTTATTTACTTGCTTATGTTTACCAGGAAACTCTGATTAGGCACAATGCCCATACTCAGTGGAGGCCTGGGAAGAAAAGCTCCAAGAAACAGCAGATGTATCATACAACAAAATAAACAAGGTCTAAATAAATATGTACAAAAGCACTGAAAAACATTAAAATTGAATAAACAGAAAATATTGCACAAAGGTATAAAGTGTAGAAAGAAGTGACTCTGGTGCATATTACAGAACATGAGTGAAGCAGGAAATTATCCTCATTATAACATCACTAAGCAGTACAGAGCATCAAATGTAGTAGCTAAAGGATGATAACTATAGTTACACAATAATGGCAGACAGAGTTTCATTCTAATTAATCTTCTGCTTTCTGATACAAAAACTGTAACTTTCTAAGTGAATTAGTTATTGCTACAAATCGCCCCTAATTTTGTCTTTTCCTTAAAACTATTTTTGGCTTTGTCCAGAATTCCTGAGCAAAAGAAGATGACAGCTATACCTAAATTCCTCTGCTAGTTGTTGCACTCTACAACAAAGTCGCAGCCCAGTTTGTTACAGTACGTTGACATCACCAGATTGTCATTCATAATATAGTAATTTCCAGAACAGAAGAAGGAAATGGATGGGATTTAAGAAGTGTCAGCAGACGGTAGCATAAAGCTGATAGAAGACTTGCGTGCTAAGGCAAAACATCCTATAGAAATATAGGTAGTGCTTTCTGATAGAAGACTTGCGTGCTAAGGCAAAACATCCTATAGAAATATGGGTAGTGCTTACATCAATGAGTAAATCACCCAGGGACCAAACACATCAAGAGAACTCCATGTGATATGATAGACCTGAGTGTACAGCATACACAACCTTGTCATATGCTAGACAATGGTGGCACACATCTACCTCACTAAGAAACAAAACAAAATGCATAGCAACTACAAGTATGCAAGGAAAAATAAAATAAATTCTGCATGCTCAGAATCCAGCTGATAAGATATTTTCACATAATTCAGTCTGCAAAACTAGATCAGATTAAGGCATTTTAAAACAAACAAATGGCATGTATGCTAACTAAAAGAGTATAAATATGATTGCATTGTGAGTTTGTTTTTGTTTTTTTGGTGTCACTAAATCACACTGAAGCTTAAGCACTGACGATAAAGCTGATTTGCCAGTGGAAGACAGCATACCTTTACCTGCAGCGCCAAAGAAACAGCATTTTGATCTTGAGGACAAATGTCATTTTCAGATCTGTCATTAAACACTAGGTCACTACAAAAATTAAGATCTGTCGCCCTTTAATCAGCCCATCTGAGCAGCAGACTACACTTCTTACTGGATAAACATACTTCTTGAGGAAGGGAATTGTAAATCCTTCCTCTTTAGTATTTGGCAAATCTGAAAATGACTAGTGACTAACCTGGTACTCAGTGTTAACAATTAAAATTTACACACACAGACACACACACACACACACACACAGACACACACACGCACAGACACACACACGCACAGACACACACACCACAGTACCCCCACACCTTCCCAAACAAAATATGGCACTGGGACTGTAAAGGAAATTTTAAATATGGAAATATAGCTTTCTAACATTAAAAAGTGGAATCAGATTCTAATAAAAAAGGAGACAGAAGGTATTCTGGAGTTTACAGTGAGGAGCAACGTTTCTGGAATAAGGGGTAGCACAAACGTAGGAAAGCCTGCTTCAGACAGAAAAGGTTAAGATACAGTTTTCTAAAGACACATTAGTGGTTGAAGGCTTGAACTGTGGCAATATAACTAACATGGGAAAAAAATAAATGTACAGAGATGAACAAGGTCAAAATACCGTCTCTTTTTGCTGTGGGCAAATGACGATTAAAACCACGTGCCAGAAGCACCAAGTAAGAAATGAAGATACCACTTCTTTCATGAAAAGAACATTATGAAAGGACCAATTCTTAATAGAGAATTATTAGTTTTTCCTTGGAGGAGGGATCCACAGGAAAGTACAGTTGTGTAAAATGTTACTATAACAAAATATGTCTTTCTCTTCACTGTTGCAGTATTCTTCATTAAAGGGATTCCCTGCCTTGGCTAGCCCAACATCTGGTCAGTATACCATAGACTTTAGGATTTTATAGACTTTGTATGTCATGCATATGCTCCCCGCTCAAATCATAGGGCATAAAGGGGATGTATGGACATACATACCTCAGAACTGAATGGGACCAGGAGGAATAACAGTTCTAGGAAGTAGGAGGAACATGTACATTCAGGAGAAGAAAAAGGAAAAAAAGCAGAACAGGAGGAGGGAGAAAATACTGGAACAATGAAGAAAAGGGCATCTACTATTATGGTAAGCTTTTACACAACTGTTCTATGTCCTTCCATATCACTGCTGCAGTATTCTTCATTTAAGGGACAGCATAAAAGCTTAGGAGGAAATTTGGAAGGAGGAAGGCCCAGAACAGCCATCAAAAAATCTATGCAGGACAGCTCTGGCTCTGGAAACATCCAATTTATAATGCTTAGCAAAGGTATGGACAGAGGCCTAAGTAGCAGCCTCAAGGATGGAATTGGTATCTGATCCTTTGAAAAAAGCACCACAGGAAGCCTAGGCCTTGGTAGAATGAGCCTTTACAGAGACAGAAAGACTGCTCCCATGAAAAGAAAAAAGAAATGGCCTTGTAGATCCATGAAGAAATAGTTTACTTAGAAACAGCCAAACCTACAGATTTGGGATGAAAGGAAACAAAAAGTTGCTCAGACTTGCGAATGGCGTTAGTCTTATCCAAATAATATCTAAGCTGTCTTGTGCAAATCCAAGGTGTGAAGTGCCTTTTCACTAGCAGACTGTAGAGAAGGAAAAAAGGAGGGCAGATTAACAGACTGATTAAGAGACAACTCATTAACCATCTTGGCCATAAAAGAAGGATTAGGATGAAGAAACACCCTGTCCCTACAAAAAACTAATAAAGGAGGACCATCCATAAGACCTTGAAGTTCAGACACTCTCTTAGCTGAAGTAAGGGCCAAAAGAACAACACTCTTCCATGTGCAATGACATATGGAAGCTAAAGCTGCAGGTTCAAAAGTAGTCCGAATCAACTTTTCAAGAACAAAATTAAGGTCCCAGGAAGGTGGAATAAGCTTCCTGGGAGGTCTGATATGAAGGATATTTTTAAGAAATTACTTGACTTCAAATCTTGAGGCAGACAAGCAGAAACAACTGAAAGGTGAGCTTCAACAGAAGAGTATGCTAACCCAACATGAAACAATTCACACAAATAAGAGAACGAGAGGGACCTGCATAGAAAGTGGATCCTGGTTATGAACAAGGCACCAAACAGAAAATCTCTTCCATTTGGCATATAGGATTTCCGGACAGCAGGTTTCCTGACTTCCTGTAGAACCCTAAGCACGTCCTCAGAAAAAAAGGTGCCTAAAAGGGATCAAAACCCTATCACCCACAATGTCAGTTGAAGAGTGGAATAAATGAGGATGGATGATAGGCCCCCTTGTCTTGTGTGAGTAGGTCCACCCTGTGAAGTAACGTGTGGTGGTTGCCTTTGGCTAAGTGCAGAAGAAGAGGGAACCAATGCTGTCTGGGCCAAAAAGGAGTCACCAACTCGATTTTGGTGGGGTCCTGCTCCATCCTGAAGAGGACCCTAGGAATCAGAGGAAGTGGAGGAAAGGTGTAGAGAAACATCCCCTTCCAAGAAAAAGTTAGGGCATCCACCTTCCAAGCCAGAGGACTTGGGACTTTGGTGCAAAAAAAAAAAAAAAAAAAAAAAAGAAAAAAGGAAGTTGACCGTTCAAAATGGAGGAAAAAGTGCTGCCTGAGGAGTATCCCACTGATGGGCAATGTCCAGAAACACATCTCTGTGAAGCATCCATTCGTGAGCTTGTGTTTCAGACCAACTCAAAGAGTCTGCCACTGTGTTTTGCTCTGAAGGAATGTACACAGCTTGAAGAATCACCTGATACTGGACAACTAGATCCCAAACTTGGAAGAGCCAGCCTGTAAAAAAGGTAGGAGTGTGTCCCTCCTTGCTTGTTGATTTACCGCGTCACTGTGGTATTGTCTGTAAAGATTTTGGAGTCCCTGGAAGAAAAAGGGAATGAAAGGTCTGAACAGCGAAAAGAAGAGCTCTCATCTCCATGACATTATTGTGTTCTGACCTCTGATGAAGGGACCAGAGATCCTGGACCTTGAGGGGACTGAAAGAGGCTCCCACCCCATGTCTGAGGCATCTGAAAAAAGTTTCTGGGAGGGAACTGGGGGCTGAAAAGAAAGTCCCCGGTTAAGAGGCAGCTGAAGAATCCACCACTGAAGCTCCAGCTTGAGGCATGGAAGAAGGACTGGAAAATCTAGAAGATGACAGTGTTGGAGACAAACTGACTTTAGAGGCCACTGCAATTTTCTCATATAATGCTTGTAAGTAGCAGCATAGGAATGGTGGAAGCCATGAATCATAGTGCCCTTAGAAACGTTCTGTCTGTAACTGAAACCTGATGAAGAAAAGATTGAAAAAGGTGATTATAGAAAAAGCTTTGGGAGGATACAGGGAAGTTAGCACAGGGATTGTCCGGAGACTGCAACCAAGAAACACATGATCCTGAGAAGGAGCCAAGACATTTTTCTGGAGGTTTAATGTAAACCACAGGCTTTGTAAGAGACAAACAGTATAGTGGAGGTGCTGAAGCAAGGTCTTGGGGCAGGAAGCCTGAAAGAGTAGATCATCCAGATAATAAAAGACCTGAACTCCCTCATCCTGCAAAAAGCCTTGAGGTAGTAGAAAGACCAAAGGGAAAGGAGAGAAATGAAAATGCAAGGAGGAAACAGGGAAGTGTAAAAACTTCCTAAAAAATGAGTGAACTCAGATGTAAAGATAAACATACTTGAGATCCAGAGATACCAGGAAAGCCTGGGGAAGAAGAAGAGGAAACAGAATGTGAAGGGATGACATCTGAAAGGAAGGGATCCTCAGAAAGGTGTTGAGCTGAGGGAGGTCCAGAATGGGTCTCCAAGTGCCTGTTGTACTGGGAACTAGAAACATTCTGGAATAAACCCCCTACCCATCTGGGAAGGGGGCACAGCCTGAATGGAGCCTTCAACCAGAAGGTCATGAAGTAGTTCTGGGAAGAAAGGAAGCTGTTCCAGAGGAGGCTGAGGGATGCCGAGTAAAGGAGGAAGTGATTTCCACACCATAAAGTATCTCTAATGGATGACAGACAGAATCCAAGAATCTTGAGTGATCCTTAATCAACTGTGAAGGGACAGGGAAAGACAAAGAAACCTGGATCAGAAAACGGGGAATCAAATAGCCAGATAGAACCTGGATTGTCTTGAAAAGGGGGTTACTGAGAAGTAGGAGTCTGTGTAGACTTAGCTGAAGGAACTCGCCAAAGGACCCTTCTTACCTTTGGGAGGAAGGTGAGGCTGTCTGCGAACAAAAGCAAATTTAGATAGATAATTGCTCTGGAACTTAGGAATAGGGTAAATAAATATATAATTCAATTCTGGCAAGGCCTTACCCTTATCCTGCAGGGACCTAAAAAGCTCAGCAGCCACAGAACCAAACAAGTTTTTGAAATCGAGAGGAGCATCCAGCAATTTAGCCTTAATATCATCAGGCAAAGGCTGGAGATGAAGCCAAGAATAACGTCTCAAAACAGAACCAAACATACAGCTCTAGAGGAGGCATTAGCTGCATCATAACTACATGAGTGGTAGTCTACTTGAGAAGTACAGCTCAGCAAAGAGAGGGCCGAGGCCTTACCTTCAAAATCAGGAAGGTCTGACATATCCTGAGAAGCCTGGGAAAGAAGAGCTAAAACATACCTGGTCATATGAGTCTTTTAGGCCCTAAAAGCCAAAGCTGCAGCAGTATACACCTGCCGAGCCTTTCCATAGTTCTACTGCCATTGTCTGAAGGAAGTAGTTTAGTAGAAGGCAAAAGCTTAGAGGGTTTGTCAGAAGAGACAGACACTACAGAAGGGTCAGAAGGACATTTGTAGAGATTTTTACACTCCTCAGGCACTTTATAAAATCTGTCAGGCTTTTTAGGGCCTGAAGGTTGAGAATCTGGGGTCACAGAAGCTCCTAAAAAGGTATCCAAAAGGGTAGCCAAGACAGGAGGGACAACAGAGGGCTTAGAAGACTCCCTCTGGAGGAGCTCAAAATACCTCTTTTGAATGTCAGAAACATGTGAACAATCCCATTTTAATAATTCCATCATACAAGAAATAGTGGCCCCAGAGGAGGGTCCTTCAAAGGGAGAGTCAGAACTAATAGTCTTCCTCCTCAGAGCCGTAATCCAAGGGAAAAGGAATCTGACAGGACTATGACAAAGACTCTTCCCCAGATTTCTAGTTCTCATTGGAGGAGTCCTGCTCTCTGGGCCTCTTGAGTGGGGTACAGGACCAAGGGGAAGCAGGTGCAGAAACTCCTTGGGGAGGTTTCAAGGCCATCAATGTATTAAATAACCTCTGGGTAAAATCCTGCCATTCACTCTGGGGATTCTTAGGAGTATGGGAAACATGCTTGTTATTTTTGATTTTTCTTTTGAGGGACTTCCACCTGAAACACTCTAGGAAGTTCAGACTCTTGCCTACATTCCACAGACATAGTAGGAATCTCCTTACGAACAAGTATCTGGGGAATCCCTCTCTGAGTCTCTGAAATGATTAGCCAAGGTTCCCACTCAAGTCAGATCCATGGCGACCTCCGATGTGGTCGCATCAGAGATATCTGACGAAACAACTGAGTGATTCTCCGGGCTTTCACCAGCCTTGAGAGAGACATTCAGGGGGAGGCGGGACAGCAGCAGAATCAGACCTGACTCTTTTCACCTTTTTCTTGGCAGGTGGCTGACCTTCAGGATGGGAAGACTCTGCTATGGCATCCTGTGCCAACAATTTAAGAAGCTGGTTTTCCAGGCAAATGGACAAGGAGCAGAGATGACTACATAGGGTCTTAGGGATAAACGCTTAGTAGATAGAACACTGCGTATGGTTGTGAGAAGCACCCAAACAGAAGATATACTGCTTGTGATGATCTTTACAGGGAATCTGCCTCCCACACTGACATTTTACCTTTCAGGATGACACATAAACCCACAACACTAAAAAAGCAAGATAAGATAAGAAGAAACCTCACTGGGGCACTTATCTGAAATATGTCTCAGTAATCAGTGCAGAAGAAGGAGCACTGAGATCGACAATCACAGACTGTGTTTGGACTGGCAGCAAAGAGGTTCTGAGGTATGTATGTCCATACATCACCTTTATGCTCTAGGCCTTGAGCAGGGGGCATGCGCATGACATACATCTATAAAATCCTAAGACTTTGGTACTACTGAATGGATGTTGGGCTACCCAAGGCATTTAATGGAGAATACTGCAAGAATGATATAGAAAGACATCATGAAGGATTTCAAAGACTGCAAGTTAACTCCCTCATTAAATCAATGTGAAAATTCATATTTTCATATTACTGCGGCAGATTCACAGTCTTTCCTCACAAGGAAAGTAATAAGGAAAACTGTCCTTGAAACAGCTAATACCCAAGAGATAATTATATTTTTCAGGGGTAAACCAGAAGGTTTGGAATGGTTTAATGACTTATTCAGTGATTTTACGATTCAAAATTCAATAAAATCTAAACTTACATGTATCCCCTTTAAAAATATTCTCAATCAGTTTTTTCAAGAATCAGTATCAAAGACTAAAATAACTACGGATAAAGAGTTCAAAGGTAGGCATTAGTTACAAACACTGTTGATATTTAGTTAGAAAGTTGACAGAATGAGAGGATTATTAACATCTAATTTAGCACTTGTTTTTTTAACAATTATAATCTCTGCTATACAGCCAGAAAAACTACCTGGAACAGGCATAAGTTATGCAGAAGAAGTCAACAGTGTGCAAACTACAGGCTAGCCAATTATCTATTTGTGAAAGACAAACAGAAAAACTTTCGTCAAAACCACTCCCACTGATCATCAAAAATGTGAGTGTCACATGGTGTATGATAGTAGTAGCAGGTCTCCCTACATACTGATAATGCCATGAAGATCATTTAGTGCCTGTGACATTTGATGAAGGAATCCTACATGAAATATGACATCTGGATGTCAAAAAAAATGCAGAATATCCAAGTGCTGGCAGGTGTCCTATGCATGCCAAGAATCTCAGCTGTAAAGAGCGTCCGTGTGACACACAGCCCTTACTATGCACCACAGAACCTGCGTTTGATTACAGGCATGGGTGCTGGAAGGGCCACAGCAGAAGGATGGGAGTGAGCAGACAATGTTTGCTTGTCTATTCTGGGGAAAGGGAAGCAGCCTGGGCTTGCTGCAATAAGCACTAATGCTCCCTCCAACCCAAGACAGGATATATCAATATCTGTCGTTGCTGAAAAAGCTGGGCTGCAGACATCAGAGGAGAAATAAGCCACCAGTTTAAATGAGTTCTGAATGCCTGACTAATGAAAATAATTCAGGGTTGTTTTTTTTTTATCTCTTTTGTGTGCAACTACTAATGCCCTTTCACATTTTTGCTCGTCTCGTCCTGATGTGTTAGTTATACCAGTACACAATAGAGCTTTATACCTACTACCCCATTCATTATACACATCTGACAACAAACCATCCAGAAAGTGTTCTGCATACTCTTGCTAAAAAAATTCCTTTAACTTGTTTTTTTTTTTCATGACAGAAACACTGGGGAAACCAGGGAATCTAGTCATAGAGGTTAAGCCATTAGTAACCCCCAGACCCTGCCATACTGTTAAAAAACTGGTGTATTTTTAAAACCAACTCTGAATTATAAAAACAAAAACTGCCTCAAGTTTCAAGAGAATGACGGAAAAAGTACAGTTATGTACACTTACCATAAATGTAGATGTTCAAGTGTATTCACTGTTGCAGTCATCACACTTGGGTTATCTGCCTGCAGGTAGCCCTCAGTCGGCCCGAATACCCGAGACTTAGTATTTCTGCGTCGGTTGCTGTTGCTCCAGGACTGACATCAGGTCGTCAGGAGTATAAAAACAGGCAGCTGACGCCATTACATCAGTTTTTCTTGCACCAAATGTCAGGAGCCTCCATATAGGGAGCTAAGTTATGGTGGAAAAAACACCACTAGTAAAAAGTAAACACCAACAGTTCTATAAGGGGTGAGTAATACATTTAGAGAGGTAGAGAGAGATGGGGGCTGGAGGGTGGGAAACCAGCACTGCAACAGTGAATACACTTGAACATCTACATTTATGGTAAGTGTACACAACTGTACTATGTTCTTCGTGTTTCACTGCTGGGTGAAGGCAATCAAAAAGAGATGGGGCTGGCTAGTACGCCTTGCAGGACTATTGTAGCAAAACCTGCCCTGGATTTGGAAAAGATAGGCAGGTGGTAATGCTTGGTGAAGGTATGAACAGAACTCCAGTTAGGAGCTTCCAGAATGTCCCTGGCAGGGACTCCCCTGACGAATGCTGTAGAGGTAGAGGTTGCCCTGGTGGAATGTGTTCTGACCCCCCCGAGGGGTTGGTTTCCTATGGTTTTGTAACAGAAATGGATACAGTGTGCTATCCATTTGGAAACAGTTGCAAAGCTGAGTAGTAGCTGGTGAGATTTTCTGACGGGATTAATCCTGTCAAGGTAGAATCTGAGCTGTCTGTGCACGTCTAAAGAGTGCAGGATCCTTTCCCCTTTATTTTGAGGATTGGGAAAGAAGGTTGGGAAATGGATAGATTGGTTGAGAGCTAAACTGGGCACCAGTTTAGGCATAAAAGTAGGGTTAGTTCTGAGGGAGACCCTGTCAGCATGAAAAATAATGAAGGGTTTCACAGCCATAAGCGCTTGTAGCTTAGACACTCTTCTAGCTGAAGTGATGGCCAGAAGCAAGATTGTTTTCCAAGAGAGGAATTCTAACTCTGCTGATGCTGCAGGTTCAAAGGGGGGGGGGGTGAGCTTTTCCAGTACAAAGTTAAGGACCCAAGCCAGGGTGGGTGCTCTCCTTGGTGGCCTTAAATTGTTGGCCCCTCTCAGGAACTGTTTGATGAGAGGGCGAGAGAAGAGAGGTGGCTCAGTGTTGTAATGATCCAAGATGGCAGAGGCATGGATCTTAATGGAAGAGAAAGAAAGGCCTCTGTGGAGTAGATCTGCTAGGTAATCCAGGATTAGAGTTAAGGAGGGCAGAGCAGTGTCTGCTCCTTTAGATTGAATCCATAAACAATACCTTTTCCACTTATCAGCATAGGATTTCCTTGTACTGGGTCTTCTGGGTTCCAGAATGACATCCAGTACCTTCTTGATTAGGCTGGTCACTGGGGGAGAATTCAAGGAATAAGCCAGGCTGCAAGGTTCAGGGTTTGGAGTTGCGGATGCAGGATCTGTCCCTCCTGCTGAGTGAGGAGGGTTGGGATCTTAGGTAGATGCCATGGTGGCACCGGTGACAGGCTGCGTAGTAGTGGGTACCAGTGCTGGCAGGGCCAGCCTGGAGCAATCAGGATTGCCGTTGATCTGTCCTATCTTGAGTAGTATTTTTGAAAGAGGAGGCAGCGGGGGAAAGGCATAAATTGAGAGGTTTACCCAGGATAGGGCATCCACTTTCCATGCTCTGCTGTGTGGTGCCCTGGTGCAGAATTTGCTGATCTGGTGATTGTAGGGGGATGCAAAAAGGTCTACCTCTGGTATCTATTTCTGGGTTAACAGGCTGAAAGTGCTGGGATTTAATTGCCACTCGTGTGGATCTAGGAGATTTCTGCTTAAGTCATCTGCCAGAGAGTTTTGTTTGCCTGGCAGGAATTGAGCTTGCAGATGGATATGCATGTCCAATGCCGTGTTGCACAGTGGCATGGCTAGCCTGCAGAGTGGGTTCCCCCCTGCTTGTTGACGTACCACACAACTGTGGTGTTGTCTGTTTTTATTAGCAGGGGTCCAGGTGAGAGAAGGGATCTGAAAGCTGTCAGAGCATGCTGAACAGCTAGCATCTCTTTTTGGTTGATGTGCAGATGAATTTGACTTGGGCTCCAGTGGCCCTGAATGCACTTGTCTCCCAGATGTGCCCCCCAGGCATAGTCTGATGTGTCTGTGGTTGGGGTCTGGTTGGCGTGGGGTTGTGCAAAGGGAAGCCCCTTGTTGTGATTGCATGCTGCTGCCCACCAAAGAAACTCTGTCCTAAGACAAGGTATGATAGGTATGGTGGTTTCCAGGTCCTGAGAATGTTGGCACCAAAAGACTTTTTAAGTACCATTGAAGTTTCCTCATATGCAGTCTGGCATATGGAATTAGCAGAATGCAAGAGGCCATGAACCCCAGAGCCTGCAGGATTTTCCAGGCTTGTTTTTCTGGAGTAAGAAATGGCATCTGTCCAAGCTTGCTCCCAGGAATACAATCTTTTGACTGGGTACTAGTTTTGATTTCTTTTCATTGATAATGTACCCCAGGGAGGTTAGAAGGTTCTTTACAAATGTCAGGTGCTGTATCAGCTTTTCCTGACTGTCTTCCTGAATCAGGCAATCGTCCAAGTAAGGGTATATTTGAATGTTTCTCTGTCTGCAATAGGCAATGGCTGGAGCCAGGCATTTTGTGAAGACTCTGGGAGCAGTGGATAAGCCAAAGGGAAGTGCAGAGAACTGATAATGCATAGATCCTGCCCTGAAACGTAGATATTTTCTGTATGATTCCTTGATAGGGATGTGCAGATAGGCTTCGTTTAGGTCAAGGGTGACTAGCCAGGCCTCTTTGGGCAGCATAAGAAGAAGCTGCTGAAGGGTAAGCATTTTGAATTTTGGTAACCCCAGGAAGGCATTTAGAATGGAAAGTGCCCTATTTTCTGGGTACCAGGAAAAGTCTAGAATAAAACCCTTTACCTATCTGTTCTGCAGGAACAGGTTGAATTGCCCTTATGGAGAGCAGGGATTGAACTTGGTTTTGTGCCTCTGCCCACTGATTTGGAGGAAGGTCTGGGAACCCTTTCAGGGTTGGCAGTGTGTGGAAGTAAAATTTGTACCCCTGGGCTACAATATTGAGGACCCATTGGTCTTTGGTGATGGGAGGTCCAGTTTTTTGCATGGTGGGCAAGTTTTCCTCCTAGGGGCACTAGCAATTGGGCAGAGGTGAGCAGTAGGGTTGACAAGTCATTGTGAATTCTTTCCGTAAGGGGGGGGGCTTAGCACTCCCTGTTTTAGAAGTGGAGGTACTCCATTGCTTAGATCTCTGCATATCCTGAGACTGTAATTTGGGCGGTCTGTTTCCCCTAGGTCTAGTTTGAGATGGCCTTGAGGGGTCTGGAAAGGACCATTGTTTCGAGGGGCAATGCCTACTGAATCTTGGAGGCTGCACCTGCAAAAAATCTTTGACTGCATAGACTTAGCTTTTTCTTCCATCTTTTCTAGAACCCTCTTCTGCTTTGGTGCCAAACAAACTGTCTTTATTCAAAGGGGCGTCTAGTAATTTTGATTTGACATGGTCTGGCAAGGTCTATTCCTTAAGCCAAGTCCCTTTTTCTCTTAGCAGGGGATGGCTGGCTTCCCCTAATCAGCATGATCAGGTCTTTTGCCATTTTAAGCATTTGAGTTTGTGGCAAGGAAGCAGGTGGTTGAGATTGGGTCATTGTGTTTTAAGCATAGCTCGTACTCTTGGCCTTAGAAACTTGGTAGTATTAGACAAAAGTGAAGACGCGAAAGAAGTCAGTTTGTCTCGAGTATCAGTAATGCAAAGAACTTCCTCAGAAGCTGGTGCCTGCTTAGCGGCTCTGGACCCATCCAAGGTAGAGACATCTGCAGGTTCCGTAGTCAAAAAGAGTCTCGTGGCATACTGGACTCCGAACGGGTCTCGGTAGCGGCCTGCAAATCCATCAAAGCGGGCATCAGAGACTGCAAAAGCACCTCACTGAGTACTGGCGAACTGGCAACTAGCTTAATGGAAGCGTCTGCAGTTTTGGACCTGTGCGGTCTGTCTCTGTCTTTATCCTTACTTTTTTGGAAGATCGGTAGTCGGATTGCTTACTGAAGCCATTTCGGAATATGAAGATCATGAGCAAAAGTATTTAGTGACAATAAGTGCCCAACAACGAACAGTTCGAGCATTGAACAAAGCACAAAACAGACAGCAAGGAACACTGTGCTCTGGGCCTAAACAGGTGACGCAGTAAGAATGGAAACCTTGGTGTGGTAGATTTCCACAGGCAAGACAATTGTTAACTTTTCCAGACATCGGTTAGAGCAAGAAAAAAGGATCCTCAACAGGGTACTTAGCTTTAGAAGACGTCAGGATTATTCAATTCAGAAACGAAAACTCAGGTAGCGGCCGACTGGCACTCGTGAGAACTGCTTCTGCTTCAGGCTCCTCGACAAGAAAGACTGACGTAATGGTGTCCGCTGCCTGTTTTTATACCCCTGACGACCTGACGTCAGTCCTGGAGTGACAGCAACTGACGCAGAAATACTAAGTCTCTGGTATTCGGGCCGACTGAGGGCTCCCTGCAGGCAGATAACCCAAGTGTGATCACTGCAACAGTGAAACATGAAGAACATCAAACATGCTGCACTTTCTAAGATTTACAAGGGCACTATTAAATGTGGACAGTACAACCAGTACACATGCTTTAGTAGGAACCAAGTTGCAATGCTAGGAAATGTAATGAAAACAAAGATCACCTTTCATGATGGCAACTGTACCACTCAAAGGGTAGTTTACCTAGCGATGTGCGCAGGATGTCTGGCATTCTATGTTGGCAAAACTGAGCAAGCTCTCAGGACATATGAACACGCACATGATATCGGCAACAAGAATGAGAAGAGTGCCCTGTATAGACATTCTGACCAGTGTAACAGTTATAGCCGGTTTCACTTTGGTATTTTAGAAAAAAATCATGCTGGATCCCAGAGGGGGACTTGAAGAATTACTTAAAAGTATGTGAACTGCATTGGCAACTTGGAATGGGGGATACCTTTCCCCTGATCTAAATGACAGTGTTTCAATTACACCTGTTTTAACACTGAAGTTATGTTATTGCTCAAGTTTTTTCAAATAATTTGTTAATTTGTTCCATATTTTTTACACCATTATTTTTAAATAATCAAATGCTTGAATACACTTTGTTGTGCTGCATTTTTGTTTGGTAAGGAGTGTGTGTATCATTGCTTATTATTGTGTATTTGCTGTCTGGCCCTTTAAAGAACACTACAGTTCTTATTAATTAATTAACTAGCCACCAATGAAATCTTTTATGCACTATTTAATGGCTCTGTGCTAGGACCATTTTATTCTGATGAAGTCTCTCATATGAGACGAAAGTGCTCATTTTATTCTTTCAGTTTGTTTTAATAAATTCATTCTTGGACCATTTCTGGACCTTTGTTTGGCATTGATTTCAAGGACTAAACATTCAGTAAAAGTCAAGTTGGATTGCCCCAGATTTACCAAAATACATAGGGAAGGACAAAGGTTGAGCAGATAATCCCTTGCTTATAGAAAAAAACTCCATGGAAGAGGCAGCTAGAAGATAATCATCTAAATAAGGGAAAATTCTGAATCCTTGAAGAGGTAGATGAGTATCTACTACCGCCATGCATTTGGTGAACACCCTGGGATCTCAGGTGAGACTGAAAGGCAGGCTCTGAACTGGTAATGACTGGCTCCTAAACAGAAGCACAGACATCTTATGGACTCCTCTATTTTTATGTGAAGGTAAGCATCCTGGAGATATACATGGCACATCCACTCATTCTTCTGGAATCATGGAAGAACTGACTGAACTGAGACCATTCAAAAGCAGGTCTTTTCTACCTTGTAGTTTAGGAAACTTGGGTTTGAAACTGGATGGATATTCTTTGTTTTCTTGGGAACCAAAAAGATGTGTGGATAAAATCCTGACCTAGTCTAGTCTGCTTGATATCCTGGATGGCTCTTTTTTGCAGAAGAGAATGAATATCTCACATAGCAGCCTTTACCTGATTGGACAGGACATCTGGAAAAGAAGAAAGAGAGGATGAAGGAGTTTCCAAATGAAGAATTTGATAACCTCTGGAAATGATCCCTTTTATCCATTTATCTCATGCAATAGTGAACCAAGGATGTGGGTAGAGGGATACGTGTCTCCTGACTACTTCCAGAGAAGACCACTCAGGCAAACCTTCTGGGTTTTTGTGGGCCTGTGTCAGTTGAAGATGCCACCTCTGCCACAGCCACCTCTAACAGAAGAGGAGTCATACTGATGCCCAGATTTATGAACCCTTTAAGTTATTGTTAAATGTGCACTGAGGGGTCTCAATCTTCACACCTATGGAAGAAGGTCTTGCCCTCTTCCAAACTCTTCTGCATCCCATCTTACACTGTGGAGTGAAACAAGATGGTTCATTTGAAGGAGGAGTTTGTGAAGGCTACCTTAAAGCTGCCCACAAAATCACACAAATACAGCCAAGCTTGGCATCTCATGGCTATGCCCATTCTGGCTGCTGTAGCCTCTCCATACCCCGCATTATGTAACAGGGGCATGGAGAGGTTGGTAATGTTGGACACTGTCTACAGAGTGGCTTGGAACTGCTTCTGCAACTCTGAAATCAAGAAAAAAGCAATTAATATTTGACACTTACAGTATTACAACAATATGTACAAGTGTGTGTGCATTTGTGTGTGTGAGTGTGTGTGTGTGTGTGTGTATATATATATATATATATATATATATATATATATATATATCACTATATATATATCTATATATATATATATATATATATATATATATATATATATATGTATATATGAAATTTGAGACTGTCACACCTCAGAGAAAAAGGAATATGCTGAAAAATGTCAATCCTAGACTTGGTATATGTAAGTTGGGCTTTCGGTCATTCAGTCTCTACATTGGCACTCAGCAGAGAGGGTTCTGAGATTTTAAATGGTTATCATGAGATAATATACTCCACTGCTTTACCATATGAGACAAGTAAGACTAATAGGTCTAAAGTTACTAGGGTCTGTGGTTGGGCTATGCTTGTGTAATGGCATTACAATGGTTGTTTTCCAGGCTTCAGGTATACAACCAGTCTAGAGGCTTACATTAAAGAAGTTAAATACGGGCTCAGCTAGGCCATATTTGACACTGATAATCAGGGGACCTGGTCTATTATCAGGACCATTAGTTGAGGTATTCTTAGCTTTTGAGAGGGCTGGCAGAACTTGTTTCATAGTAATTAAAGGGGTTGGCTGGAATTGTGGAAGTGTGGAATTGCTTGAAATAAGATGCAGAAAATGACAGACCACCATAGGTACTACTCCACAAAGATTTATTGAGTGCTTTGTTTCATCTTAATAAATGTCAGACTTCTTCAGAATAAGAGATACATCAAGTGCAGCACTTCATATACATTCTCCTGCCCTCTCATTGGGCAAACAACAATCACTTACCCTATTCCCCAACATAAAAACACAAATTCTTGAAATGCACATAAAAAATGTCAACCATTTTAAAACCATACATGTAAATAAGAAACATGTATTACTAGTACATAATAGTATAAAGAAAAAGAACAGCTGTAATGTATAAATACTTTTATAATTTTTATAATTATAAAAAAGAATAGAAGTGTGGAATTGCTATAACTGTATTAAGAGTAAAAATTCCATTAAATTTGCATCCAGGACATTAGCTACTTCATTTGGGTCAGAGCGTGCATTACTATTTTGGATCATTTTCAAAGACTGGTGGATATCAGTTCTTAATTTCCTAACATAGTTAAAGAAAGATTTGCAGTTATTTTTTGGCTTTAATGGTTGTTTTAAATTCATACTCAGCTTTGAGCCTCTAATTCTAAATGGTTGCCTTAAGCTCTTTACTAGTTTGCTTAAGGTAAGTACAATGAAACTCCCTATAAACGTTAAGCAATTTCTTTCTTTCTCTTGTTTTACAATTAACTTATATGGTTATTACAGAATAGAGGTTTGCTTTTACAACTCTTACTATATTTAGTGTGGATGGAGACTGCCTTATCAATACAACTATTCAACTGGGAGCGGAAGTTGAAGGCATACACTGCACCTTTAACAATGGGATCCATCAGACGAGAACTACAGCAGACTTTATTTAGGTCAAGTAACTTAAGAAGGTTTGATTTTCAGAAGTCCCTAAACACAGAGGTATTTAGGGGGGAAGTACCACACATTTTAAAAGAAAAGGTCACTGATGAGTCTGATTTAACAAGGTAGTTTCACAGACATTGAGATGTGTGAGAACTGGTCCTATCTGTGAGGACTAGATCGAGAGAGTTAGCTTTTTATATATCAAAGAAGTGTCAGGCATACTGACCATTGGCAGTGTACGTCAGCCAGTTTATTTAAGGATAGCTGGAGTCCTCCAGTAGACAAGCATTGTGTTTAATGGGGATGTTGCATAATGTGTTAAGACAGCTATAGTGCTCAGAAGATGACTTAGTCTTTTATGGTGATTTGGACATTTGAGTCCAAATATGGTGTCCTAAAGAATCTGCCATAAGATGATGATGCGCTTGACAAATAGTGATACTCCCCCATAATTGCCAGTAGGTCTGAAGATGTGAAAGGCAGTATACCCAGAAACAGAGGGAGTGCTTTCAATACAAAACAAGGGTTGTTTCTAAAGATGATGCATTGATAAGAACCAGTGCTGTGTCTTTGTAGTTATGTAACTAGCTGAAAGCAAATATTTTTTTTTTTATTTCATCAACATGTTTGACAAGATGCTACCGGATATGCCTGTAAGCATAATGAACTGTTCAGTTACTATTTTGACCACCTTTTGTTAGCAGCAATAGTGTAATGTACTGTATAGATTGGACCTTTATGATCTTTGACTAGTCATGATTTGCACAAACTTTTTTAAAAAAAATATTAGGTCTGCCATTCATGTCAGCTATCAGGAAAAGGATATATAACCTTACTGCCTAATAATCACTACTGGAAGAACCACAATAAAAGCTCACTTCTACAATTCATACATTAATGCACTGTGGTCTAATTTGTTCGCCAATTTTGTAAACTATTTTTTTTTTAATCAAAGCTGGAAAACTGCAAATCTCTTCTTTCTGTGCAGGTTGCAGCACAACAGGTGGGAATAAGAGGACAGAGATACTAGTAGACATAGCGTAAAGTGTATTGTCAGTTTTCACAGGTGAATCGTGGTTTCTGGTGAATTAAGTGCCTCAATGCATTTTGCCACTGTCGTTTCTTATTTAATTGGGCCTTTTCTAATAAAAATCTTTGTAAACTTTTTATTAAGCCCCAACATAAATATAGTGCATCTCTCATTGATGTCACCTTACACCTAGGTCCATAAACTTCAATGCACACATCTCTGTTTATACATTGTGATATGTCCATTTAATTCTATGGCCATGCCTCATATTTTCATCTGCAATTGATGTTACTGATGTTAAAACTTACCATTTATCATCTGTGTATGAGCTTTAGGAAGACTTTTACTTGATCTTTTTTTATACAATGCTTAGGCAGTGAACATTCGCTGATGGAGTGAAATTGCTGTTCAGCACTTTGTGTACCACATGCCAAGGTGCAAAGGTAAACAACATAGTAGTGAGAATAAACTAACTTTTACTTAACCAATATCAAGTCTTTGTAGTTGCTTACTGCAGTGAAAACACTTATTTTACATACAGAAGTTTGATTGCTTATTCATGTTTACGTGTGCAACAGTTTCCACTCTCTGTAAAATGAGAACAATGTTATTAGCTAGATTCTAAAAACCAATAACATAACATTTTTTTTTTGCTATTTGGATACTACTGCACAAACTTTACCTTACCTGCATGTAAAACATAAGCACACACAATAAATGCATAACACCACTTTCATTTTAATCAACCATTTCTGTGCCATGGACACCACTCAAACAAACAAACAAACAAATTCAGCTGTATATTTTAGATAAAGTTGGAATAATCTCCTGATACCATCTAGAAACAATATAAATAGTAAAACTGTATTCAAATAGCCTTGTTCTAACAACGTGTAAAGGCCCAGCAATAAATATACCCACACAGCTGTATGGGTCTGACAATATAAGGCAAAACAGTGCTTGCATAAATAACCAAATACAGCACAATGTGTTAATACCTGTAGTACTACATATGTCATAATACATTAATCATGTAATAGTTGCAATTAATCTGCAAAACGACATATTCTACATGTTTTGCCTTACTGCTTTGAGCAGGGCTGCTTTTTAGAAAGTACCACTTTTAGCCTGTTAAACAGGTTCCCTATTAAATCACCGAACGCTGTTTAATCGAACATATTTAATCGAAATGGTGAAATCTCGAATGCACGGAACAGAGAATTTTTTCCCCAGGGAAAAAAAACACTGGCCCGTATTTGGAATTTTGCCATTTCCTCCACTGTGGTGCAATGTCGGAGTTGATATATTCAAGTGGGGGGGGGGGGGGCACAGCGCCCCACTTTATTTTGTGTTTTTTTTTTTTTTTTTTTTTTACTGCGCAGCGATTTTTTTCCATGGGGAAAAAAAAATCGCTGTTCCGTGTGTTCAGCAAGTTGCCGTTTTGATATTTTAGGGTCGATAATACAGCGTTCACTATTTTAAGCGTTCGCTGTTATAATATATTCCCGTTAAACATTGTTGGTAGGGTAAAAATGTATATTCTAATGTGTTACACAAGCTGAGGAATTAGATACACTGCATTGTGAAAAACTGCTACTCAGGTCCTGATGTACACACATACATACACAATAGTGAATGGCTGTTTTATTGATAATGCTGTAATATCACATGGCTATATAAGCTGTCCTCATGATCCTTTTACACTATTAATTTACACTTGCAATGTATGTTACCCTATTGCCCTGTCTGTCAATATTCCATTAGAAATGTCAAAACATTGGGGGAATAATGGAACCTTCTCGCTAAAATGTATATATTTAGAATTTGTTTGTTTATTTTAAGTACCACAATTCTTGTGCAATAAAGTCAGAAAATGACAGTCCCAGCTACACTGTAAAAATCCTCATGAGGTAAAGGCCAAAGAATTCTTCTGAAAGCCTTTTTGTCACTCATACTAATGTCTTGCTGTAATACATCAATAATATTTAGAATAGCTGAAATTAAATAATTACCTGACTTTTTATATGATGCCCAAAAATGTGCTGGTCTGATGGTGGAATCAATGAATTTCTATATGAGAAGTCAGTTGTCTTGTCCCGTTTGGGAATAGACTTCAGTCTTTAAATGGTCGTGTGTGTGTGTTACTGTGTATGTATAGGAATCGTTATCTCATAACTTACAGTTAAAGATTTGAGGGCAATGCATGATGCAGTAATGACCTCTGCTGGTGACACTGCTGCAATTGGGGGGGGGGTATATAACATGTATCAATGGGCATTGTGCATCCTCCAGAGAACATAGACAGTCAAAGCTTGCCTTGAGGTCCAGAACAATAGCTGCAACATTCCCATAACAGATGGTGTTGTTAAAGGGTATAATGGAGTACACGTGACTTTCCCGAATAAGAAAATAAGATAGGAAGGCAACACACCAACTCAAAGTGTACCAAAGCACTAGGTCAAAAACCTGTGGTTGGCTTTTGTAATCTGGGAATTGTCATAACATTGCTGAGTGCAAAAGGAAAATGATAAAACTAATTTAAAAAGCATGGAGAAAAATTCTACAAGGTGTGCTGTAGAAGTGACCCAAGTTTCCGGATGGTCATAAGGAATACGCCAATGTGCTCTTGTTCCTTAACTGGATCACAAACGGTTTGCATCATTTTTTTTTCTTTGGTTTATGTACCTACTTAGTCCAAACACAGATAAAAAATTTTGTTTTGAGTTACTCATCAGGCCCATGTTTAAAGGAAGGAAACAAACCACAGTGAAATAAAACAATGTGCTCTCATAAATTAATAGTATGATTTTTTTCTGTTTTAAGCTTTACACTTTCAGATAAATAATGGCGGCAGAAAGAAATTTACCTCAAGTCCTCCCAAAAAAATATATGCATTTTTTTCATCCTGTGAAGCAAAAGGCTACACTTTGGAGACAAGCAGCATGTTACTATTAGGCTGTAATGTGCGAAGCCCTGACATAACTTGGTTTACAAACACCGAAGACGAGACTACCCACCTTTCAGCAAACAGTAAAAGAAAGCATTTGGGCTAAAATAAGAAGGTAAAAATGCACTATAAAGCCATAATGTGTATGACAGACCAGTACATAAATCTTAAATGTCCCACCCCCCATTCTTCCCTGTGGTCCTGGCACTTACTTAGAAGTAGACAGATATACATGAGCTGTATACCTGGCTCTCTTGCAAAGCACTGCTGAAATGTTGGCAAAGAATCTGCTCCTCAAGTCAGAAGCTGTATTTTACTCATTGAAAGTGGATTTAATGATACACTTGCCTTTACAGTAAGTCTGTTGTCACACTGTGACTTATAATTTATGTGCCATTCCTTTTCTAGTTGTGTGTATTCCCTAAGCCTAATGTCTGCTCGCCTATGCTCCTGGGCCAAGTTCCAAACCAAAACATTACACATGCACACAGGACTACTGCCTAAAAATTACACACAGTACTTTTGTAACCTTATCTTGTTATATACATATTTATTCTTTGAGTAAAGCACATTAAAGCAACTTGTAGGTCTCAAGACTATAGCTTAAAACAAAAACAGATGAATGCAACCTGGAAGTTTTCACCACTAAAACTGCACTATCATTTTTTTTAAATAAGTTAAAACACAGCCCTCAAAATAGGTGATGTCAGCTCAAATGCCAAACATGTATGTTAATTTGTCTACACATTCGCATATTTTAGATCTATGCTACTTCATGGTGGCATGAAGGAAACAATGAATGCTAAACCTCAGTGCTGTGAAAGGCAATAAAAACATAATGACGACTGCAGCCATCATTCAGTCGTTAAAAAGCTGTATGAAAATGCAAACAACAAGAGACACTGAGGGGGGAGCATTTCCAGCAAAATAGAGAAGCTATTTTTTTTAAACGTTTCTTGGCACAATATTCAGGGCTGCTTTTATTATGCTTTGAAGAAAATTAAATGTTTTGTATCTCTGCTATATACCAATTTACTTTATCACAAAGGTCAGGTGTAAGTAGGTAGGCACTAAAAGTGCTACTTGGCATTTAGTGGGAACGTATTCACATACACAAGTGTATATGAAGGAGAGAGAGAACATGCCATTTTCCAACTGTACTTCTGAACATTAGCTGGCTCAAACACTAGCTTATAAGGTCTATTCCCAAACTATGATTTTTCAGGTGGCTTCACAGCTAACTATCACCGTGCTGCAGGGACAGAAAGCATGCACAAAGTAAAAAAAAAAAAAAATATGACACAACTGTGAGTTCTTAAAGAGGCAGACAATGCTTAAACATTAAAATGAAGGAACTGAAAAAAAAGTCAAGACAAGTAGAAAATTAATTCTCTTGCAGTTTAGCATTAGGTACGCTCTGATGATCACATAAAAATGTATGGCAGTTAAATACACTAGCACCTCAGATTCTCTTCACTTCTTTCTTTCATTCTATGAATGAACACTCTCTTAAGAGTACCCAGCCAAATGAAATCTTACTCCATGAAATTATGTCCAGCTAGTAATCATTACTCAAGGCCCAAACTAAGCAGAAGGTGGGTCTACATAAATCTTTGCTAAGATAATTAATTAAAAAAGCAATAGTAGCTGTGGTCACTCTAGAGGGAATCTTTATTTCAGATGAAAGGTACCCATATTTGATGAGTACACACTTTACCAACCTTTTCATAGCTTTGACAAGGACAGTAAACACCTTGACTGCGTTCATCTTATTCATCAATCACCACATGACAGCGTGTTGAAGATCCCACATTTGGGAATATTTACATACCTGTACTAACCCAAGTTGTGACAGAAATGCATTGCCGACATAAGTATGCAAAACCTTCACCACACCAGGTCACCCCATGGCACTGGAAACTGCTTTCCTGCTAATAAGAAATAATAATGATGATTTACCATATTATTAAACAAGTAATATTAGGTATACTATTGCCCACCTTTCAGGGAACTCCAACAAACAAGGCTGGTGAAAGAGGCATCTATCCACAAGATGATGGAAAGGAGGTAGTCATCTACTGAGGAGAATCCTCTTATAGAACAAATGGCAGAGGGCAAATTCTCCTGTGATAGGTCCATCAATGGGATAAATAACCAAGCAATAACCACAAGGGTTGAAAGAGTCAGACAATTCCATAAATGCAGAGCTCAGATATCAAGTCTTGCAATACTGACTTTTGAAATGAGACTCAACTTCCACAGTCACTTCAAACAATAAAGCTTGATGAAAGTGTGGATCAAAGACAAATTGGTCTACTAAGAGAAGTCTAAATGAGGCATTCTTGAAGAAAGCCTGAAGGCAGACACTCCTGTAGTGGAGTAAACTATTGGGTGCAGCAATTACCAACATGCAGTCAGCTGCTTGACGTGGAAAAAACAAAGTAGCAGGCAGTCTACTGAAAAGTAACTACTAGGCAACTGCAAGCCATTCCCTCGGTGTAGAAAGCAGATGTATAACAGAACTATATTTTTAAATTCAAGCACCTGTTTTGTTAACATCTAAGCTGATAGTGCACATCTAGAATGTGAAGGGCTCTCTCTCACCTGTTTTTTGGCTCACACAAAAAATTGAAAGAATAATTTAGTTCAGGGACAATTCAGAGATCACCTTTGGAAGGAAATAATATATTCTGAAGTACATCCTGACTTTGTGGAAGACCTGATATGTTTCCTTACTCGTAAAGGCCTTAAGCACAGAACTCTCATGGATACAAAAAGTGAGTCTTCCAATGAACTTCATATCCGCTGAGCTAAAAGGCAAAATCTGTGACCTAACAATTCTGTTAACTATGAACTTCAAATCCCACAGAGGTGTTTTTTTTTTTTTTTTCTTTTTAAAGAGGATGGAGATGTTCACTTCTTTAAGAAACTGCTTGATCAGCCAATGCTGAACTACAATCCTACCCCATGGAATAGCTGAGACCAACGTCATACATATATCTATCTAAGATGAGTCAAAGTTACCTGCAAGATTATTAACCAAGGAGGTACAGGGTACTGTACACCCCAAAGTGAAAACTGTTTCCACCTGGTGGAACAAGCTTATCAAGTTGAATTTGTCTTATTACCCTCAACAATCTCTGAAATCCCTGCTGGAAATCTACTAGCATCAAGTTATGTATAATCAGAAGCCAGGCCATAGGGTGGATCAACAGCCTTGGCTTGGGCCAGTAGAGTTTCTTATACTGGCAAAGAAAGGAGAGGCTGAAACCACATCCTTTTTGGTTATCGGGGGCACCAAAATCTAATTTTTGTACTTCTCTCTGAATGTTGTGATGAAATGGTGAATCAGAAGGAATGGCAGGAATACATACACAAGTCTCATGCATCACCAGCTACAATACAATAACAACCTGTGAGAGATGCACTTATATAGCCAAACTGGAAGCAAAGCTCTCTTCACCCAAGACTGGACTAGACAGTCAAGAGGAGAAGGTAAACACTTGCATCACACCACACTCAGCACATAGTCCCTCAAAACCTACACCACCAAAACACACACATAGAAACACAAAACACACACCTACATTCGCGGAGGCTCTCAGTAAAAACCTGGCCAAGCAACAGGGACCTCCAAAGCAGAAACACAAGCAACCTCCACCCCCCAACACAACACAAATGACACATAGCCCACAAATTCAGTGTGCCACTCAACCACAGCCCATAAGGCATAACAACGTACCCAACACTCTAGTCATAGGTGACTCTATAGTCAGGCACACTGATGTTCCACTCACCAGGCTAAACAAGGAGAAAGTTACTGTCAGCTGCCTGTCGGGTGCCAGGATCCGCCACATAACGCATGCACTCAGATCACTCCACAACAAGTACAAATATGACTCTGTCATTGTCCATGTTGGTGTGAATGACCTGAGACATACCTCCTTGGACTACATGAAAACGGACATGGAGGAGCTGTCCGATCTTGTAGCCCAGGCAGGTATGACCCTAGCCCTGAGTAGCATCCTGCCATCACCCAGAATGATACCACGGTACAAGGACAAAATGATTGACTTCAACAATTGGCTGAGCTTCTGGTGTCATTCTAAGGGGATCCAGTATCTGTCTGCCTGGGATGACATGATCAACAAGCCATGATGCTTTGCCAGAGATGGCCTGCACCTGTCGTCCCTGGGATTTCGGATACTGGCTAAGGCTCTAGCCACCCCTATAGTGCCTTTTTTAGGCAAGGTTCAAATGACAAATTCACCACCCAAACTGGTACAGGCAAGAAGAATCTGAGGGTATTGCTACTCAATGCTAGAAGTCTAAACCTCAAAATGCACTCTCTCGAGGCACTCCTTAAAATGGAGAACATCGACATCTGTGCAGTGACAGAGACCTGGTTCAAGGTTCCAGAGAGTACCCCCGCATTACCAGGCTATAATTAATACCACACCTTTCGGCCACCTAACCTGGACCGAAACACTAAAGGCGGAGGCGTATCCATATTCATTAAGGATATCCACACCTCCAGGCTAGTTGCTCAGCATAATGCATCCGAAATTATCCAAGTGCAACTAACTCTGGGCAAGACCGCAATCCAAATTGTAGCTTGCTACAGATCCCCCACCATGCCCCAGGATTCCCATTCCTCATTTCTTAAAACACTGGAAAATATTAGAGTACAACCTAACACTCTAATAATGGGCGATTTCAACTACCCTACCATTAACTGGGAAAACTACTCATGTACCAACTCTTGTGCTCAACGTTTTCTGGAATTCATAAATTCCAATGCCATGGATCAACTTATCCACACCCCCACCAGGGGCAGCAATATCCTAGACCTGGTTATTACCAACATGGGCAACCGGTGTTCCACACCAGAGGTCAATTCCTCGTTGGTCAAATCCGACAACAAGCTAATCAACCTAGACATCCACATCCCTCCCCCACCCCCCATTAGGGAAACCACAGTAAAAAATTTCTCCAAAGCCAACTTCACGCTTCTTAAGACAGAAGTGGCAAACTTCATGACACCCATGCTGACGGAAAATAGAGGTATGATGGCTGAATCCTACACAAATGCACTTTATAAGCACTTACACGAGTGCATGGATCGTGCAATCCCTAACAGAACCAAGATGCTATCCTCCAAAAAAAGGAAGCCAATCTGGTGGTGCCCTGTCATAAACAAACTCTACAACAGAAGAAAGAAAATGTTGCAAAAAAGAGTAAAATCCCATGACTGGAGGAACTCCCTGGTCAGCCTCAGTAAGAAGCTGATATCCCTCATAAAATCCTCCAAAGCTAGTTATGAAAACAAAATCGCCACTGATTCTAAAGACAACCACAAAGCATTCTATAGCTGTCAAGAATCTCAATGGCAGCACTCAGATCTGCTCTGAGTTACAGCACAATGGCACTAAATATACAGAACCAACTGATATCGCCAACGTCCTGGCAGATAGGTTCAGTGCTAACATTACCCCTCTGTCATCCCCTAAAGATAACAGAAGAATGCAAAGTTCCTGTAATCACGGCTGCACAGGTAAAAAACACACTATCCAAAGCCAAGAACACAGCATCCATGGGACCTGACGACATCCCAGGCTGTGTTCTACATGAACTACAGAACGAACTGGCACCCCACCTAAGTACATTATTCAATCATAGCCTCACCTCAGGCTATGTGCCCACTGAATGGCACACAGCAACAGTTATCCCACTCCACAAAGGAGGAGCCACCACAGACCCCGGCAACTACCGCCCCATTAGCCTAATGAGCCTGGTCTGCAAGGCTATGGAGCGTATCATCATGGAACTTATAAACAATGACATTGGTAATCTCCAAACTTAGGACCCCACCCAGTTCGGGTTTGTAAAAGGCAGATCATGTCTCCTAAAATTGACAGACTTCTTTGAAGCAGTCACCAAAGCCGTAGATGCGGGTAAGGTGGTTCACACAGCCTATCTAGATCTCGCCAAGGCTTTCAACACCATCCCCCACTCTGGAATTATAGATAAACTCACTAAACTAGGTATAAATCCCTATGTCACAAGATGGGTTGCCAACTGGCTCACTGACAGAACCCACACTGTGAAAGTAGCAAACTCCAAATCCAACTTCAGACCAGTGACAAATGGAGTGCCACAGGGTTCAGTCCTGGGTCCTCTCCTGTTTGGTATCTACTTCTCTAAAGTACAGGCCAACACAGAAGGTCTTTGGCTAACAAAGTTCGCAGATGACTGCAAACTAGGAGCCATAATCAAAACTCCAAAAGATGTGGACATCCTACAAAAGGGCCTCGCTGAGACAGATGCCTCGTGTCAAAGCCATGGCCTCAAACTCAATGCCAAAAAGTGCATTGTCATCCCTTTTGGTAAAAACTCAGTACCCATGAACTACCACATAGGTGGTAGTCTACTTAACACTGAAAGTGTGATAAGAGACCTTGGGACACAGGTGGACAGTAGTCTCTCCTTTGATAATCACATCGCCACAGTAGTCTGGAAATCCTTCTATGTGGCACACCTCATCACAAAAAGTTTCTCATCCAGGAAAAAAGAGGTCATTGTTCCCCTCTACTCATCACTCATTAGACCCATTATAGAGTACACTGCTCCTTTTGGTATGTACCTCACAAGACATCTACAACAACTGGAAAGGCCACAGAAATACCTCACGGTATTACCGGCCTCAAAGAGATGCCCTATGCAGACCATCTCAAAAAACTGCAGCTTTACTCCGTTGTATATCGCCAACTCAGAGGCGATCTCTGCCTAACACACAAAGCTATGTCAAACCCAGAGCTTTTAGACATGCTCCACTTAAAGAAATCCCAATCCCTACGAGCTACACGCTCTAGGGACCTAAACCTCATCACCACAATAAACAGAACATGCTGGAGGGATAGATTCCTGTCCCAGAGACTTCCCATACTCTGGAACAAACTACCTATCTATATCAAACAAAGCTCCTCATTAGCACTCTTCAAGAAAAATCTTGATGATTGGATGGGAGATAGGAAATTCACCCCGGGGATCACTTCTGTGGCTCTGCTTGATAGTGGCACAGGAAAATAATTTTCTTGGGTGGCGAAAGCCAGGGTACATTTGGCTAGGCTTATATAGGCCCTAGGGCCAATAGCCTAGTACCTACCTATGAACCTATGAACCTATACACATCCAAAGCTACTTCTCCATTTTGGCAAACCAAGCAGAATAGAGGAATAGCCAAATTATCCCAGAAAAGGTGTGTCTCTTGAGTGTCCCACTTTTTGAAGACTCTGAATCCACATCCCAAATAGGGAGGATAGAAGAGCAGCTTACAGAATTTGCCAGCTTGTTCATCTCCACTGGGATGTGAACTGCTGAGAGAATGATGCTACCGTCTCTGGGTCTGGGTCTATATCACATTATTGGACGATGAAAAGAGCGAACGCTCTTTTATCGAACTGATAATGTTGAAAGGAGAAAAAAGCTAAGTCATGGAACATCGATTTTTTTCCCAGGCGAAAAAAATCGGTGGGCCGTCTTCAAGACTTTGCCATTTCCTCCACTATGGTGCAATCTCGGAGTTGGTATATTTAAGTAGAGAAGGTGTGGGGGGCACAGCCCCCACTTCATTTTGTGTTTAAACTTTTTTTTTGCCGAGCAGTGAAGTTTTTCCCTGGTAAAAAAAAATCGCTGTTCGTGTGTTCGCTTTTTTGTTATTTCGATATTGGTGGTTTGATGAAAGAGCGTTCTCTCTTTTCATCGTACGATAATATGATATAGATGCCCGTCTCTGGCTTATGCCAAACACTGCTTCCCTACATAGGGGCGCAACCTTTTGCCACTTTGCTTACCATAATGGCCAAAGGAAGCCCCACCAAACCAACTCCATTGATGATGGTGAAGTCTATTTAGTGACTTTTGAATAGATCACGGAGAAGGAATGTTGACCTGCTACCGGATGAGACAGACTGATAGCTTTAAACTTCTGTTTTGACATGGAATCTGAACAAGCCAACTATGACAAAATGAGGGTAGAAATAGCATGTACTGGTGTCAATGTTGTAGTGGGCAAAGACAGATTCCAAGACTGCATCTATACTTCTAACAAACTTGTTTGCTCCCAGATATTCAACCTGTCCAACCTGGCACAGACGTGCCTAAGCTGCAGGAGAACCCAGCTTTTTTTACGCAAAAGAATTCATTGTTATGGACCATTTTTGAGAAGCATGTCCTCCCCCATTCATCTATGGGTGAGCTAGAGTAATCATCATCATCTTCTTTCGGCTGTTCCCGTTAGGGGTTGCAACAGCGGATCATCTGTTTCCATTTCTTCCTGTCCGCTGCATCTAGCTCAGTCACACCAACCACCTGCATGTCCTCTCTCACCACATCCATAAACCTTATCTTAGGCCTTCCTCTTTTCCTGTTACCTGGTAGCTTCATCCTTAGCATCTTTTTCCCAATATACTCAGCATCCCTCCTCAGCACATGTCCAAACCAACGTAATCTTGCCTCTCTGGCTTTGTCTCCAAACCTTCCAACCTGGGCTGACCCTCTAATATACTTATTCCTAATCCTGTCCACTCTCATCACACCCAGTGCAAATCTTAACATCTTTAACTCTGCCACATCCAGCTCAAACTTCTGCCTTTTTGTCAAAGATACTGTCTCCACCCCATATAACATAGCTGGTCTCACTACCCTCTTGTAGACCTTCCCTTTTACTCTTTCTGGTACTTGTCTGTCACAAATCACTCCTGACACTCTTTTCCACCCACTCCATCCTGCCTGTACTCTCTTCTTCACCTCTCTTCCACACTTACCGTTACCCTGAACTACTGATCCCAAGTATTTAAACTCATCCACCTTCGCCACCTCTACTCCTTGCATCCTCACCATTCCTCTATCTTCCCTCTCATTCACACACATATATTCTGTCTTAGTCCTGCTGACCTTCATTCCTCTTTTCTCTAGAGCATAGCTCCAGCTCTCCAGGGTCTCTTCCACCTGTTCCCTACTCTCACTACAGATCACAATGTCATCTACAAACATCATAGTCCACAGGGACTCCTTTCTGATCTCGTCTGTCAACCTGTCCATCACCACTGCAAATAAGAAAGGGCTCAGAGCTGATCCTTGATGTAACCCCACCTCCACCTTAAACGCATCCGTCACTCTCACCGCAGACCTCACCGCTGTCACACTACCCTCGTACATATCCTGTACCACTCTCTCATACTTCTCTGACACTCCTGACTTCCTCATACAATACCACAACTCCTCTCTAGGCACCCTGTCATATGCTTTCTCTAAGTCTAAAAAAACACAATGCAACTCCTTCTGACCTTCTCTGTACTTCTCCATCAACACTCTCAGAGCAAACATCGCATCTGTAGTGCGCTTTGAGCTAAAGTAATATAAACTTGAAAGAATAGTTACTGGTCCTAGTGGAACATAAAGTAGCAGGCACACTAACTCATGGTACAGGAGATAAATCCAGCCACTTGTACTCCAAAATAAATACTAGAAATGGTTAAAACTGTTCCGTTCAGAGTTGCTGAGGCAAGGCTTGACAACACATAGAGCATGGAACTCAAAATGCAATGGGAAAATTAATGCTTTAAATGTTTTTGAGTTTAGGCACAAGCTAAAAATTGTCCAAGTACAATCAATGTTTGTTACCAGCATTGAACTAGCTATTGTTACTAGAATTCTAACAGAAATGCAAAGGAAAGGTATCGCTCAGTTCCTAAAGTATGTTACACTGATAAATAAATCTTCAGTAAATAACAGCAAAGAGGACTTCGAAATCATGCACTGGGATCACCCTGTTTGAAATGGTTTATGAAAGACACACTAGAGGTACTGGATTAGAAAAGGAAACATGGGTAGAGGAAGACAGCTTTAAGTGTTGTAGTATGCACTACCAAAATGCAGGAAAGAATGGTAGTCGTTATTCCCTATATTACGACAGCAATAGAGCAAGTTCAGGAAACACCAAACAGCACTTATATTAGGAATACTAAACTTAGAGTATTTTACCCCAGTGATCTAATACTAGTCCTCACTCACACAATGGGAACATGGTCTTTGCCACTTAGCCACGGCCACACAAGATATCTGAGAAAGTGGTTGAAGTGAGCTATAAGGTTTAGCAGCTATAAGCCAAAACAGATTTTTCATGTTAATGTGTTAAAACACTAGAAAGACAAAGAGGTTTTTGTAGCTTCCCAAGTGGCAGGATGTTCCAAAATTCCACAGACTGAAAGACTGTCCATCCATCAAAAGAAAGAGGATAAAGTATTTGTGTTAAAAACAAAGATGCTTTTTCTGTCATTCTAGGAAAAACTAAGCTAAAATAATTATAAAACCAGGAGAAAAGGCCGGGTTGAAATCTGAATTAAGGCTGCTACCAAAAAACGAAAAATGTTTTTGCAGGGATTTGTTAAAGAGTTTCAAGAGTGCATGGAATACCCCTGGGTGCTAGTACCAAAGCCAGACTGTGTCATGGGATTTTGCAATGATAAATGATGTGGAAATTAAATGAGCTCTCTAAATTTGACGCCTAAGCACAGCTATTATGGATGAACTCACAGCAAGGTTAGGGAATGTATGCAATCTTACTATGCTAGACTTAAAAGAAGGTAAACTGGCAGACTTGTTTGACAGAGCAGGTAAAATTGAAACCAGTATTTTCTACTCCAGGTTTAGTATAAAATTCTGTCTTTTGTGTTGCATGGAGCCCAACCCAAATTACAAACAATGATGAGAATTTTAAAACCTCTTATCTCATACGCTGCTGCTTATTTAGATAAGGGCTGTCCAACCTTAGGTAATCCGAGGGCCGCATTAAAAAAAAAAAAAATTATATCGGAGGGCCGCATGCACAATAAATACAGTACATATATTGAAATTACCTGGGGAGTCCAACCGTTAGTTAGGTTTAGCAAGCACTTTGACAATTTCATAAGGAGAAGTCATGGTGCGTATAAAACGTTTTATTGAAACAGTAGACAAGATTCAGTCATTTTTAAAGAACACATATCTTTCCATTAAGGGCCTGTTTTCTAGCTGTAGTAAATAAAATATTAAACCTGCTGGCATTTAATCCTCATAACTCAGTTGTTAACAGTGTCAGTGTCTGCTTCTGCATGCTGACTCTTCTTGGCAGCCTCTGGCAGTGCAGCCTTAAGTCAATTATTCACAGGTCTGAACCACTGGAAATTGGTAGATACAAATGCACAAAAAATGAGTCCTTTTTAGAAACAATGTCTGTTCTGGAGTGCTTATACACCTCTGTTTAAAGTTATGACTAAATCCTGTTTCAATTTGTGTCCAGTATACCTCTCAACAGCATCTTCATTTTAATGAGAGTTCTGTGGTAGTTCAGCTTTGTTTACTAAAGTGGATATGTCAATGTCAATACTTGTAGTTGCCAATCACAGTAAATTTGCAAGAGTTATTTGCCAATGAACATCTGTACTTTGATTTAATGAATTTCATAGTTGAGAAAGTGCTTTCACAAAGATATCTGCTCCCGAGCATTGAGCACATCTTGATTCCAAACTTTCTCAATTTCGGGTATCTTTCTATTGGTAGTAATTAAAAAAAATCTTCTCCTTTTTCACTTCTGTTGGCATAAAAAGGGTCTGACTGCAAATCGCACAATTCCAGCTGAAGGTCAGATCTTACATTTTCAATGGTGGACAGTCAAGGGCCGACTAAAAATTTAAATATCTTCTTTAAGTTCCTTAAAAATCACCAAATTGATTCTCAAAATCCTCAGTAATCATATCAATATACTGTACACGAGCTGAAAATGATATTTCCTCAAAATTCTTAATTTCTTCAAAATGTTCTTTGCAAAAATTTGAAAAAAGTAAAAATATTATTAGCCAATGTGGATTTAAAAAGCCTCAATTTATTTTTAAAGCCATTCAAATGACCATATAAGTTGGCAATATTCTGTTTGCCCTGCAGTTTTAAGTTCAACGCATTCAAATGATTGGTCATATCGGTTATAAATACAAGATCTGATAAAAATATGGGAGCTTGCGTTTGCTTTTCAAGTTCTGCTGTGTCAGACTTCACATTGTTTTTAAGAAATATGGGTATTTATTTCCGAATGGCAAAAAAGCTTTCCAGACATTTTCCAGCACTCAACCAGCGAATATCAGAATGAAGGAGCAAATCCCCATAAGCAGCATCCATTTCGCTCAAGCAATTGTGAAACTTATGATGACTCCGAGATCTATTGCCTTAGTTGTTTTTACAGCTACTTTCATGGCATTGGCTTGACGTAGAAATTTTCCACAGAATGCTTCTTGGTGAATTATGCAATGAATTGTTGGGCATGTACTATTATTTTGTTTCAATAGTCCACAAAAACCTCTTCCAGTCCCTGTTATTGCTTTGGCCCCATCTGCTACAATGCAGGAACAGTTATCAAATCCTCCATAGTTCATAACAGACTTTTGAACTGCTTCATAAATGTCAGTATCTTTAGTAGTCCCATGTAAAGATACAAGACTGAGGAGTTCTTCATTAATAGTAAATTCCTCTTCAATAGTTTGAACAAAAATTAACAATTGACTTACATCCGCTTGATCAGTGCTTTCATCCAGACACAATGAAAAGTACTCACATTTTGCTATTAAATCAAGTAATGCTTTTGCAACACAATGATCCATGTGTTGTACGCGTCTTGCAACGGTCTGTTGAGATAATGCCACTGTTTCAAACTTCTCAGCTAATTTTGCCTCATTAAATTGTTTTGCAATTTCAATTGCACATTTCTTCACTATCACACCAACAAAAAAAGGCTTTTTTGCTTTTGCTAACTCCAATGATACCTTATACGAAGCAGCAAGGCTAGAACTTTGTTCAGTGCTAAGTTTTGCAAAAAAACTGGTTTGCTGCATCAATTTCCTCTTATATTCTGCAATAATGGTGCGCCTTGATTCCCCACTTTACATATCAAATGTTTTGCTATGTAATGTACTGTAGTGTCGTTTCACACTATACTCTTTAGGCACTGACAAAAACTTGCATTCAAACAAGACACTGAATTTTATTCCTGTTGTTTGTATTCAAATAGTCTGATTCCCATCGGCTTTGATACACTCGCTTCTCATCTTCAACTTTTCTTTTCTTGTTAGGCATTTTTCTTTGAGGATAAGTGGCAGTAAACACAAACTCAGTATGCTGAACAAGCCAGCAACACTAATTGCACAGAAATGTGACCACAAGATTCAACCTGGAGGCCTGGAACAAAACAGTGTACAAAACTTCTTAGCACAAACTTTTCCTGTGGAAAATAATGCTGTCTTAAATTCAACAATGTTCAGATACTGACAATAAAATAATTAATAAGTCAAACTCAAAGTACAAGTACAAAGGGTTCAACTTTAAGAAGAAGCATAATTGGATCTTCCTGCCTTAATGCACAACCCCTTATATAGCAGAGCTAGGTCAGATAAGTTGTTAGGATAGTAACACAAAGTAAATACTCCAAACTTTAAACTTTCCTGAAAAAGAAAGTAATAGAACATCAGTAAATGCCAAACATCATGGAGCTATTCTTCTCAACTTTAAATAAACTTCCTACCTTTTAATTTGGTTTTTTGTCCATCTTCCCTAATGTAACATCTGGGAGAAATTATCTACCGCCATACGTCTCTCTGCGGCCATTATTATTCCTTTGTTGGCATATATACATTGAACAGTCACTGACTGGTCTTGAAGCTTTTTAATTATCAAGTATCTCAGCAATCCTTCTTCCTGATCCAGTGCATTCTAACACAGTAAAATGTATGCATATCAGGCAAGCACTCAAACAAGTTGGTGTACAAAATTACTGCTTCAATGTCAACTTTAATCTCTGTCTAACAGCCTTCCTAGTCACAAATTGTCCCTATTTGCCCAGTTGTAACAAGTCTGTGCCTGAGTTGGTGAATGCCCTCTCCTTTCTTCATGTGCCCAACAAGCTCAAACACAGCCCCTTTTATCACCATTCTATCAGCTCATCACTGAATAACATCATATCTTTGCTGCTCCAGCCAAGGCTGTCCTTCTTGCTGTCCTACTGTGCCACATGTAGTTCACCTTCCCTTCAATGCCAGTGCCTCGCTGTCCAGTTTAGTCTTTTTCTTTTCAGATTTTCTTAGTCATAGCAGACATCCTTGGAACTTTATTTTAAGTTTGCATGTGATTCTGGGCTAGCCCTCCTTGCCATGACTTGGGGATCTAGCCTCACTGGAGGAAAGGTGGTGAATTATACTTAATAACTAATGACAATAATTAGGACTTGTAGACTTCTTTTCCTGTAGGAAATGTATATTAATTCACATTCTTTTCTACTAATGTCTCAAGTTAATATAACTAATATTTAAAAGCATCCCTGATTGTCCCCGATTTTTTCTGGATTTATCCCTGATTCTGTTTAAATTTGTCCCTGACTGGTGAGAGGTATGGTAATTACACTACATCAGCAACAGAAACAGGTTTGCTGTAAACCACGTTTAGCGTTCAACTACTTAACTGTGACTTGGCACAGAACTTTGTAAATATGTATTTTTTTATGTTCAATCACAATTAAAACTAAAAGCAAATGGGTGCTGCAAAGTAATTGTAAGGCCACCAGACAACAGTCATTAGCTAGCAACTCAGACCTTCTATGGACAAGGCCAAACCCACTCCTTTACAGACACAAACGTTGAACTCGTACAGAAATGACTGACATGTAAGCATTCCACAAGGCCTGCAAAGACACAGTACAGACATAGGAGAGCAATGCAGGAAAATGCCTAGAGATCTTTTAATGGAAGATGTCTTGCATGGGGAAAAATGCAAAAATGACACCAAACATTGCATGAGTCATCAATATTTTGGTACATCATTGACCTTACAATTATTCACACAAAATGCATCTTCCACAACTACTCAAGGATAAAGACGCACTGAAAGGAACATTATTTCAAGTAATAAATGGAATCTGCTCCTGACACGTCAATAAATATTTGAAAATCCTCTTCATTACCCCTTTGTCAAAAGAAAGATTTCTAAGACTACGCAAATGTCTTATGTACTTAAAGAAAAAAATAATGAGCACGCCAGACGCATATCTCTCAACTGTCCCTGATTTTCAGGAACGTCCCTGATTTTGACTCATTTAGCTCTTTATCCCTCCTAATATTGGTACCGTTCGAAAAAAAAGTAGTGAATTATACTTAATAAATAATGACAATAATTAAGAGTTAGAGACTTCTTTTCCTTCAGGAAATGTATATTAATTCACACTGTTATTCTACTAATGTCTTTAGTTAATATTATATAATTATAAGTAATATTTTAAAAGTGTCCCTGAATGTCCCTCATTTTTTTCTGGATTTGTCCTTGATTCTACTTACATTTTTCCCTGACTGGTTGAGAACTATGCCACCCGAGCAAACGTTTGCATAGCAACAAGTGTGCACATGGTTTTCTTTTACACTCAACAGCAGGCACAAACGTTTGCATAGCAACAAGTGTGCACATGGTTTTCTTTTACACTCAACAACAGGCACAACATTATTACTCAAATAACACTGTCAAATACATTTTAGAGTGGGATTGGATTTTACACATACACAGTGCTTTACAATTTTACATATAAGTTACTGTGATGCTCATTCAGTGTGTGAACAAGTAAGAATAATTATCTCTAAATCTAAATCGAAAGATTCAAATGCATTCCTTCTCAGTAATCAAAATAATATACACATATTATTCTGAAATTAAATTGCCAATTGCTGTTGATTTGGTATGTGTAAAGAAAATGAAAGTCCTTGTAAAGTAAAAAATCACCAAAATTTTAATGCAGTTGTAATCTGATTCTATACTACCCTTCAACCTTGCTAGACAAGCTTACCTTTCTCTTTCTAAACTGCTCATTTGCTGCCCGCTGTACATTGGGGAAAATAACAGGATAGGTGACAAATTTACCCTCATTCCAACATTAATATTGAGTTTTATTGACAGTTACTGTACAGAGCTATGTTTGATGTGCACATCTGATTCACGGTTATTTCAGAAAGTGCCAAATGCACAGCACCAATCAGATTCCTTTCTTACCTGGACAGCTCAAGATGGAGTTTGCACACAATCTGATCCGTTTTTATTTAATAATGCACATTTTCTGAAGGTCAGGGTGAAATATGAAGGCAAACTGGACATGACTGGATAGTAAACCGAGAATCTTCACACAGTGTCATGTCAGTAAACCTTATTTACAGTCATCTCCAGTTTGCCTTCAGATGTGCATTAAATAAAAACGGATCAGACCATGTATGTACGTAAATGTAAGTTCTATCATGATCAGTCCTCCAAACCAGTAAAGGTAGCAGTAACAAAATTAAGGCATTAATCACTGAAATAATTTAAATACGTTTATTAGGTCAGAAAAAAATAACAATGATGATGGTACCACGCTGGAATACCCGGACTGTGGAGAATGAAGACAGGCACCATGATGTGAGAGATGGTGGACTGGGGGGGGGGGGGGGGGACAAAAGAGATGTGTAAAAAAAAAATTTGCATACTCTTTTTAATCATTTTTTTCAACCATTCGCATTCACAGTGAGATAAAATAAATCGTTCAAGTTGGGAACGTCACGCAAATATACTGTCACGTGGTCAAAATGTAAGTAGTATGCCTAGGACAGCATCAGTGCATAATTTGATATGCGGAAGCAGTAAATACATAGTGGTAGCCATTCATTTTTGTTTGAATCCAGCTCCTTTTTAGAAGATGAGGGAACATTGAATATTTTGGTTCGAGGGCCGCACAGAACTGCACTGCAGGCCGCATGCGGCCTGCAGGCCATGTTTTGGACAACCTTGATTTAGATGATGTTTATAATCAACAATGAGGACTCGTATATCCACATACACTAGATATAGACAGGTTGGATTTTCTCTGGACAGCAAATTTGATGGTCATCCTTTCCAAATATACAACTGATATTGAGGAAGCTATGTATTTCAGGTATTCAAGTGCACATGGACTGTTGAAACCTCAGGTACCAAAGGTACAGGCAACATGAAATTGGCAGAGACCACACACAAATCAGCACATAATGGCCTTTCTAAACATTGGTAGTTATTACACAAGGTCTATCCCTATTTATGTACTATAGAATGCCTGTTCAAAGATTTAACTAAGGCAAGAGCATACATGAAGTTTAACTAATCAGATGAGGCTAAGTGGGCAATTATGACACTAAAAATGGTCTGTGGTTGCAACCTGCCTTAATGACTTCTGACTCAGTAAAGACTCTGGTGTGCAGAATGATTGTTGTGTTGTCCCAGGAAATGCATGCAGATCATCATTTCATATGTTATGCAAGCAGTTCTCAGAAAACTACACATGCTGCTACGGAAAAGGCATGTATTCCTCAAAACTGGTGGTGTCCATACTCTGTTACTATCTCCTAGACATGTACTTCAGACTTGTCACTGACCATACCCATCTCAGACAGATGAGTCAAAATGAAAAAAACGGGGTTATTCATTTTTTTTAAGTCTGAAACCCTACCATTTCTTAGTTGAACACAAACCTGTACTGCACCATTCCAATCCAGATGACCCATATTACTTGCACTGCCTGGCTCTGCAGGTATCTCAACCACCTGTGTATGAGCTAGAAGGACAGAAGCATGACAGAGTACAGAGACTCTTGTGTGGAGATACATAGATTAGCTGTTAGAATGCATGCAACCTGTGCTGTCATACATAATTGTGGAGGGCTTGTAATATTGAGGCTTTTACTGAGTGTGTAACCACAGACAGCCCATTCAGGAGCTAAAAGGCAGTTGAAATTGAAAAGCTGTCAGTTTCTGTGTAATTTATTATTTATTTACATTTGTTTACCAGAAAAGTCCGACTGGACACAAGTCCTTTTTCAGCGAAGGCCCAGGAAGAAAAGCTCCACAGAAAGTTACATATAGATAACATGGTATACAGCCTACACAGTATCATTTTACAGTAGTAAAAGGTGTTAGCATGACAAATACAATGGAATATTTGTTAAGGTATAAGTATATGCATATACAGAACAGAATACAAGAATACTAGGTAAAAGAACGCCTAGAAAACACTTTATCTGACACTAGAGTTATGATCAAAGAAGAAATGAAAAATTTGTTGGTAAGACCTGGATTTAGTTGGGGTTTTGGCAAGGATAGAGCCAGTGAGATTTTAGATGCAATTTAAGAGCAGACTTGAAAAGATGGCTAGTGAAGGTAGTAATGTTAGTTGGTAGGTTGTTAAAGAGCTTGGATATGGCACAGGAGAACAGTGTTTCCCCTGCAGAATTTTTCGCTTTGGTGACTTGGAGCAGATTTTTATTGCAGGAGCGTAGGGGTCTGGAGGAGTGGTGGGGCTGGAGAAGTGTGTGAAGAGCTGGGTTATTGAGAGGGTGGTTAACAAGTTTATGAGCAAAGGTGAGTTGGTTTAGGTGAAGGAGTTGAGGGATGTCATGCCAGTCTAGGTCCCTAAGGGAGACACAGTGGTGGTTGTGGTATGTGGTGCAGATGGCAAATTTTGCGATTTTATTGTAGCAGACTTCAAGTTTGTTTAGGTCAGATTGTCTAAGGGTTGTAAGTATGGGTGATGCATAGAGTAGGATGAATATAAACTGGGAATTGGCGATAGAAATCCTAGCTGGTTTGGTGAGATATTGCTGGTTTCTGTATAGGGCACCCAGTTTTTGGTGATTTTTTTTTATTGTTTGAGATATGTTGGTGTCAAATTTGAGGTTGTTGTCTATCTGTACGCCAAGTAGTTTGGTGTAGGCAGTTAGTGATATGGAGGTATTATCCTTGGCTTGGATATTGAAATGAGAGGTGTTTATGGTGGTTTTGGTGGGTTGGAATATGAGGAGTTTGGTCTTTTTTGGGTTGAGGAGGAGCTGAGCATTAGACAGCCAGCTTTCAATGGAGGAAAAGGATTCTTGTGTAATCTGTTGGAGTTCTGTTAGTGTTTGAGCTGAGCGAATGAGGGTGGAGTCATCGGCATACTGTATGAGGGAGGCATGTTTGGTGGCAGTGTGTACGTTGTTAGTGAAAAGGGAAAAGAGAAGGGGGCCAAGGGTGGAGCCTTGGGGAACTCAGAGGGTAACAGGGAGGGAAGGGGATATATTACTGTCCCAGACAACTGATTGCTGGTGGCCACGTAGGTAGCTATGGAACCAGTTTATGGCTGAAGTGGAGAAGGAAAAGTTTGAAAGAGTGGAGAGTAGTAGTTTATGAGAGACAATGTCAAAGGCCTTAGATAGATCGAGAAATATGGTGGAGGAGAGGAGGCCATTGTTTTTGTGCTGAAGGATAGCATTTGTGAAAGAGATCAGAGCTGTAGTCGTACTGTGGTGTGGTCTGAAACCGTGCTGGGTATTGGCGAGGAGGTTGTTGTTTAGGAGATATTTGGAGACCTGTGAGTTGATGCATTTTTCGAGTATCTTGGAGAGAGGGGACAGGATGGCAATGGGGCAGTAGTTTGACAGGTCAGTGGAGGGGCCACCTCTGTGCAGGGGAATGATATGGGATATTTTCCATAGTGTGGGTACATAGGATTCAGATATGGAGCGGTTTATTAATATGGAGCTTGGATAGGCTAGGACATCAGCTGCTATTTTCAGGTATTCAGCAGGCAGGTTGTCGGCTGCAAGTCTCGTGGGTTTTAGTTTAATTAGTTTTCTTATGCAGGAGGTGGGTACTGTAGACAGGATGAAGGCAGGGAGGGGTGGATTATGGTTGGCAGTGGGGGAAGTAGATGTAGGGAAGTGTTTTTTGCTTAGGGATAGTATGTGTATTGAAGGAGTCAGCTATGCTATTGGTGGAGAGAGGCGTGGTTGGTAGGGGGGTGTTTACTTTTCCTGGAGAGAGAACAGAGTTAATAGTGGGCCAGAATTGCTTGGGGTTGTTATGGGAAGAGTTTACGGATGTCTGATAGAAAAAGGCTTTGTCTGATTTTGCTTGCTTTTTGACCTTATTTCGCAGTTCAAGGAAGAGATGTCTATCTGAGGGTTTTTGGTTTTGCACCAGTATTCCCATGTTTTATCCCTGGCTTTCATAAGGCCCAAGGTGATTTTTTGTAGCCAACGGGAGTTTTTTGTTCTAATTTTGGTTTTTCTTTGGGGGGGCGTGGGTGTTAAGGATATTGAGGAAAGTACTATTAAAGAAATGAACTGCTTCATCTAGGTGGATGCACTTTAGAGGTGCCCAGTTAATTTTTTGAAGGGAGGAGATAAAGGAGTTGGGGTTAAAATTAGTTTTACTGCGGACAGATCTGTAGATAATGGGTTTGCTATTTCTTATGTGGTGTCACAGTAGGAAAGTAGGGGAATGGTCGCTGAGGGAGTCAGGTAGACAGCCTGACAGGTAAGAGTTAGGGTTTTTGTTTCTAAGATCCAGTCAAGAGTGGTGTGATTTTTAGGGTTTTTATTTATCCTGGTGGGGGACTGTATTAGCTGTGAGAAACCATGAAGAAGTACGTGGAGTGCTGGGTGTTTGCTATTACAGGATAGCCAATCAATGTTAAAATCTCCAAGGATTACAGTTTCTTGGGATAAGGAGAGCTGTGACCAAAGTAGGAGGTTTTCTAAGGGAGGAATATTTTGGCCTGGTGGGAAGTAGCACCCTATAATGTTGATTGTTTTCTTAGGGTTTATTTTGATGGAGATGTATAGGATTTCTTCCTTGTCAAACTGGGGGGCTGATTTGGTGAGAATGTGTATACTGAGGTGGTGTTTGTACATTAGTGCCACCACCACCTCCTTTCCTGGACAGTCTGTCTTTGCGGAGGATGTTATATCCAGGTGGAAGTATTTCCTCATTTTTGATGTGAGGTTTGAGCCAGGTTTCTGTTAGGAGAAGGATGTCAGGGGAGTACAGGTTTATGTGGGCTTGGAGGTCTTGGACTTTATTACAGATACTTCTCATGTTGAGAGACATTATAAGGAGGTCATTAGGTTTTCTGTTGTTAGTGATTAGGGTGGTAGGGTTTATTGGTGGGGGGTTTGTGGGTGGGTTGGTGAGTCGGGGACCAGGGTTGGGGTGCACATCCCCACTGAGAATGAGTTTGGAGAAAGTGTGAGTATATGTTTGATTTATGTGTTGAAAAATTTGTTATATTGTATGGATAGTTTGTGTTGATAAGGGTAGGGAATCTGATACTTTAAAGGTTGTGCTGGGAGGAGACATTTTGTGGTTTGGGTGGTGAAATTATGTAATGGATGTTTGATGGGGGTTGGTGTAAGTGTGGATTGAAAGTGTTTACAGTTTATCACTGTATTACAATGGTAGGATGTAATGAAGGAAAGAAAAGTGCAGGTAAGGATTAGAAATGTGTTTGGTAGTGACATGATTATGTTGGGTGGGTTGTGGTATTAGATGGTGGGTGGTGTAGGGGTGTGGAGATATTTGTGAGGTGTAGAGTGATAGGTGGATTGGGTGTGGGCGTGTTTCTAAGGTTGCAGCAAATGTGGATGTAGTGGGGACGGGCGGGATATGGGGGCAGGGAGAGGATCACAGTGAGCATGCGGGCAATAAACCCCAGGCTAATGATTGCAGGAATATGGGGGCAGGGAGGGGAGCGCAGTGATCATAGCAAATGGAGCGGGCAATAAACCCTAGACTAATGATTGCAGGGTAAGTGTAACACACTCTATAATATTGATTGTACACTGAACTAAATTAGTATTTGTGCCTTGAAATATTCTGCACTGAACTATATTATTATTTGTGCTCTAAAATATTCTACACTTTAAAGCCAAACTACTGTGAGTAATTTAGCTGGGGGTTGAAGCTGGAAATGCAGGAATAGTGATGGGTGAGGGTTTGCTAAGAGAGTGCAAGGAGGGCTAAAGCGTTGGCCTGATCGAGTGTGTGCTGCTCCTATTTGTACAAGAAAAGGCTGTAACATACACAGTTACTCTATAGTTTTACATGTAAAAGTAAAACTAATTGCAGCAGTCGTCAGTATCTTTGGGACTGTACAGTTTAGTTCCCGAGTTGCTTATTCCTTGGTGGACAGGAGCACACAGGATAACCAAGTACATCAAGGGTAGAAACTGTGATGGAGAGAAGGGAATAGAGTTAGGCTATTTGCAATATAAGGCAGTTAGGTAAGATAATAGAGTTACTTAGGTGAAGTATGAAGAATAAAGGTACAATTTTACAGTTCTTAACATTATGCTATTATGCTAACTTGCAGATAGTGGCTATTCAGAACCATGCAAAGAGTTTTAAGCAAAACATTAGAACTTAAACAAGGCAGCTACAGCTACTGAAAATGCACATTACAGTTTAAAATAAAACTCAAAAATGCTTGTAACCCTACTGTACTCTATGCATTAACAGATAGCAAACACTTCTAAGGCTGTAATTGTCTACAGAGAGGCTTACTAAGCTGCGTTATTGTGCTGACGCTGTTAATAAGATTTACTGCGATTTCAGTGGTTTATAGCAGTTAAATGAGTGACTGATTCGGCTATGACACTGTGTTGTCAACTAATAGAGGAGAGAAACCAACAGTTATTAATACATTAGCTAGGCACTCATTCCGTGCGTTAGGCAACAAACAGAGAAATAGATTCAGCTGTAAACAGTGCCAAAAAGCAGGTACAAGCAGGAAACAGTATATGACAAAACTGGTGCACAGTCTAACTAGCATGAGGCATGTACTATGCAGATACAACACTACCAGATTCTAATTCTAGGCACATAGATTAAGCAGTGAGTCAAAGGAGAGATACTAGGACAGTTGCTGAAAACCCTGTTGCTGTTTTCTGAAACATTTACAAAACTTTTATGGTATTGCTATTGCTGACTTGAAGAACTGGTGCTGCTGATTTAAAACTGGGGGCTGCTGATTTAAAAGGCTCTTACCTCTGATTTAGAGGACTTTTTCTACTGAGATGAGCTCTGTCACAATTAAAATTTAACCTCACTCCCTTTTTAAAGGAAGATTAACATCATTAGAGGAATTGGAAGCAACTTTTTCAGTATTTTGATGCATAAAATTGTGACAAGGTTCTGTATAGGTACTTTATATCGCTGGTACGCTGAAGTGAAGTATGTTTATTTTGTTTTTAGGGATTAATAAATCAAAACCTATACTGCTGAACAGTCTACAGAGTTAACAATATTCTGTGAAAATCAAGCACTGTCGCAGGCTACATAGGCTAACTGAAAAACTTAACACGAGACTGAATTGACAGTGTAGGCTCGGGAGAACTAGTGTAACATGAAACTAACAAGTACCTGTACATAACTGGGCTGTGGAGCTTTGCACCAGCTGCAGTCAATTAGGAAGCCCTAGGTACAGGATGTTACTATAATCAAATAAGGGACCAAGGAATGTGCAACCAAAAAGATCCTGTGTCAAAAGGAGGATTTTAATTTAAGCAATTTTTTTTCAAGTGGAAATAAGACAACTGGACAACAACTGGCATTTGGTCACCCAGTGCCTCTGATCATTCAAAACCAGACAAGTATGTTTTACCTTTTCCCTGAATTCTAGCTTATCATTAATATAAATGATGGTTTTAAACCAGGACAGCTAGAGATCATTAAAGACATACAAATGGCCTTGGCCACTACCTTGGACTTGCTGAACTTCAGAAGATTACTAGTCATCGAAGTCAGGATGCATATGATATCTTTACCAAGGGAATACACAATAGACATTTGGCTCTTAGGGAAGGAATGGTGAAGCTGGGCATCATCAACACAGCGATGATACTGGAGAACTTTCTCCCTAATGAGTTCCCCAATGGAAACATATACATGAAGAACAACGATGGTCCCATAATAGAACCCTGTGAGGCACTAGACTCAACAGTTAAAAAGATGTGGTATTAATCCCAGACACGATCTGTTGAGTACATCCAGAAAGGTAGGATGGAAATCATTGCAGGACTGTACTAGTAGCCCAACAATACCTCCAAAATGGTTCAAAAGAATATGATGATCCACTGTATCAAATGAAGAGAGATCAAGGATGACTAATACAACTGATTCCTTGCCACTAGGAGGTTAGTACAGACCCGTTAAGTTGTTGTGTGCCAGCACACACTCAGCTGTCCCTGAATGCAGGATTTTTAAAAATGTTATCAAATGGTTACTGATACAGAAAATGAACCCTTGACATTAGACCTGACTTGTGATCTTATTCTCACAATCTTCAAAATGGAGAAGGCTGGTAGTGTTGCCAATAACAGCAAACAGAGAATGAAGCAAGTCTTCTCATTTATTACATATGATCATGATGCTAACCAACAGTTACATAATCAGATCCTGAAAAAAAATTACGACACCAGCTATGGAACAAACTTGAGAGCAGAGAACATGGTGGGCAGTGCTACTTCCTTCTTATGGGTAAAGTAGGCAAAAGATCTCAAAATCATTGGCCTGCATTAACAAAACACAGCTAGTTAATGTTATGGCTACAGGAAGTAGGGGCTTTCATTAAGGAACTGAAATCCAGAAGAGGAAGACGGACCAAGGTGAGACTAGGTCAAGTATTCCAAATTAAAACTGTTGTCTTGCACAGATACCAAGTTCGAGCTTTGAAATAAAACTGATTGCATCCTTTCTATCCACAAAAAGCTATTAGATTTATGTTAGAATGCAGACATTAAATGCAATATAGCCTTAATTTATGACTACTCCAGCTCCTTTCCATACATACTTTTTTAACATAAAGTTATAGCAGGTGCTCTAATATTATTACATGTATAAAATAAGGATCTGTACACAGTTTTTACCCAATCAAATCTGCATATTCCATGACAGTGTTTTTTAAACCAAAATTAAGTTGCCAGCTTCTAGCCGTTCACTTCAGCTTCATTTAAACATCACAAACAGAATGCGTGTAATTACTGATTTGACTTTGTTGGCTTGGAAAGTCCAACTGGGCAAAGCCCATTTCCAGTGGAGGCCGGGGGAGAAAAAAGCTCCATCACAGTACACTTTTTTTTATTAACAAGTGAATTTCAGACAGTTCTCAGAAAAACAATACTTATACTTCTCAGAAAAAAAAAATAATTACAAGATAGGTGTATACAGTTAAGTATTTACATCAACAATTGCAAGTCTGTACAGTTCTTGTAGCTCTAAAATCTTGCAGGAAGTAAATGGGTTGATACTGTAGAAGGGAAACGTAAACAAGTTTACTGTTCTTACTTTTCAGTACAGAAAGGTTTGCAAATAGTTCAAGATAAGCAAGGAAGTAAGTGATGGTTTAATAAAGATGTTTCTTGTTTAAAAAAAAGTTGCAGGACTTGAATAATTTATGTAATATTGTTAAGGTTATATGATATATAGCAATATATGTGTAGCATACTGTTTGTTAATTTTAACTTTTTAAGAAATATATTTTGATTACTTTTATATAAATGTGCCTATGTCACAAGTGATAATTCAATAAAGGTGCTTAAAAAAGACATATAATTATGTAGGAAGAAAGACTTTAGTATTGTACAGGTTTGTAGAGAGTTCAAGAGATCTAATGAAGAAAGTTATAAACTTTTACAGTAGGGGAGGGGGGATATTAGTACTGTATAGCAGGATAGTGGTAATAACATATGGTTGAGAGAATATAGTATAGGATTAGTTCTATTCAGGCTGCTTATTCCAAATAACTTAGGTATACAGGGGATGCATGAGAGGGGTACATTGGTGGATGTGGCAGTTAGAAAAAGAGCAAGATGAGAGGTGTTGTTTAAGAGGGGTAAAGAGGGGTGGTTTGACTCAAATGCAGGGAGGGGGTATTTGTTAGGGGTGCAATGATTCAAGTAGAGGAGTGCAAAAAATTAGTGATAAGCAATATGAAGAATGTGCTTTAACTAGAGGTCTCTAGTGAAGAGGAAAGAACAATTCATGTGCAATATTAAAACCGCTGCTGTCTGAGGCTTTGTCCACTTTCAGGGAAGCCCTTTACAAAATATATATATATATATATATATATATATATATATATATATATATAAATGTTCAGTGTAAGCAACTAATAGAAATACTAGTTCCAGCACAACGTCAGAAAAGATTAACAGATTGCAATTACTTTTCAGAGGAACATGACTAGTTTCATATGACATCAAAGAAGAGTAACGAATGACAGCACTGTTTTCAATGACACTTATGCTATCAAGAGATATGAAAGGAATATTCATGTCTTTGACTGGGATTTGAACCCAGGCCCCTTAGCAATGTGTGCTATTGTCAGTGCCTCAGGATCATCAAAAAACCTCTAAGCAACCAGGCTATGAGTCTCTAAGACAGTATTATTTTAAATTATGAAATATGAAAGGAAAATGTTGGTCTTTGATTTGAGACCTTAATCCAGGATTTTCAACAATCCATGTTGCCATCACTGCCTCCGAACTTCAAAAGTACACTAAAGGGATAGGTTCTGAGTTGTTCCTTAAAAAGGTAATTATCCTTTCACAAAAGAATGACTACCTTATAGATTTAAGGTTAATTTATACGCACGCTCACAAAGACCCATAGCTGCAGCTGAGTGCACCTACAATAGCATTATTTTAAATCATGTAATATAAAAGGAACATTTAATTCTTTGACTGAGCTTGAGCCCAGAGCATTTACCAGTCTCTGCTGAAGTCATTGCTTCTGCACCAGCAAAGAAACCCCTAGAGGCATTAACTTCAGCACAGATTGCTAAAGGTTCTGGGTTCAAGCCCAAGTCAAATATCTCAATTTTCCTATCATATTCCATAACTTAAAATACTGCATTTGTAGAGACTTTCAACTACGTGTGTGTGTGTGTGTGTGTGTGTGTGTGTGTGTGTGTGTGTAAATTCACCTTACAAAAAGTAACACCTCTTCTAAAACTATGTACCAAATTACACTTACCTAGTTTTGTTCTATTACTCTGATACTAGATTATAATACATTTTAAGCAAATGGCATACATCCATTATAACTTTAAATTACGAATTTCTAGAATACTGTATTATTCCAAGTTGCAGTTTCCTGACTAATCCTTACATGGTTATGTTCAAACAATTTAAGTGTAAAAAGTCATTGAATACAACGGATATTCATTAGCTTATACTTTTCTTGTTATTCAAAGTTTTTACGAGATGCCAAGACCTGGGGAGGAAACTGTACAATGTATAAGCCGTGATACAGCAGATGACCATATTTTACTACAATACAGCCAATCAAGGTAGCAAACAAACAGGAAGCTTCAAAAGAAGGTGAGGCACTAACAGAATATGCCATGAAGACGTCTCAAGAATGGTTGATGATTTGAGTGCTTCGGAGTTGATCTGTGGGGAACCTTAAGTCCCAGAACCAAATGGGAAATGACTACAGCACACTTCATAACTACCTCATAACTACACCATGTAGAAGTGCCTAACCTATCCAACAATTAAGTTATACATGGTCCAATGGTTTGGTTAACTTTTGCTTTATTAAAACATAGCTAAAAAGTACACAAGGTGAGTAACCTAATTCTGAAGACACTTATGGAGAACTCTGGAGCACAGGTTTAATCTGTGTTTTGATATCATCTGCCAAATTCTACGAAATCACTTTGGACTTGTACATACGGCATGTACGACTGGTGAAGGAAGACGGTGCTGAACAGCTTACTCTCAGAAATGCAATGCTGCTGCTTAAAAGTTAGTACCCCATGTTTGTCTTCTTAACAAACTTGGAAAACTTCAAGTGTACAAAGGGTATTCAGGACTTGAAGTGTATAAAGCATTGCTGTCAGCTCCAAAATACAGATTAAGAAGGAAAATACAACAGTAATAAGTACCATAAAAGAAGATGACTGAAACATCCCTGAAATCACAGCCTTCACATTATTGGTGCATTGTCAGACCTCAAAGATGGCACCTAAACCTGTTTAACAGTTTATCCATTACCACTGATGAACACTGATTTATAGCTCCTGAGCTATGATTTATTGTAAACCTAATGTCTAAAGAGTGACCACAGCTGTAGAGGGAATGTGCAAACCAGAATTACAAAATTTCACATGGCATATGTGGGGAAAAGCTACTTTAATAGCAGACATTGTTAGTCACAAATTCGTAGACGTAGATAAGAGACTCATGTCCATTTTTACAAATAACACTTTCTAAAACAAGACCTTCTTGTCTTCTGAGTGACCTGAAAGACTGTGGGCAAAGTGAAACTTGTGACTGGAATGAAAATTCAAAAAAGTAACTCCAGATCAAAACACTGAATCTTGCCTAGCACTAGAAGATAAGATAATTTCTATGAGGAAGTTGATGCATTGAGAGGTCGTCTCTTTGAGACGTACTGCTGTCCGGGCCAGAATGGAGCTGCAAGAGGCAGCTGTTTTTCCCCTTTGCTTCTTGCAGAACTCTTTGAATCAAAGGACTAAGACAGAATGCACACCATTGACTGTTTTTCTATGTTCTTGATGAGGTGCTCTGGGATCTTATTCAAAACTTGGGAGAATGAGTAATATCTACACAGTCAAACAAATCTTTGAGTGGCTGTTGCCATGCCAGAATCAATTCCTGGGAAACAGATTGCAGCTGGAGCTTATCAGAATGCTGTATGGAAGATATAGTGTTTGAAACTGGAGATGTACGGACAAGTCAGGTTCCAAATATGTAGGGCTATCCTTCTAGATGTGGTACAACTTTAGTTGTTTAGCCTGTTTATGTACATATGGATGCTAATCTGCTGGCACTTACTATCAGCACTCCTAAGGCTAAGCTATATTTGAGTGATAAGTGTATACATCTCACCATGTACAGGGGGGCAAAGTGCCACAGACAGACATATCTGAAATAAGTACTCTAAATGGAATCTAAGACATCTGCTTCAGGTAAGCAGGTGGTTGAACTTTCCTTATCTGCAAAGCAGCACTGGCTACCAGGAGAATGCTAGCCAATATACAACTCAATGCTATCACAAATCTTACTGACAGTTTTACCTATTTTAGGCAAAGAGGTGGGAAAGAGATCACTAGTCTTGCTTTGTAGATGTAATATAAAATAATTTGTCCAAAAATACACTTGGATATACTTCTTAAATGCAATACAATACGGTTTAAAACCAAAAATTAAGATAACACCTAGTTAAAAGAAACATAACTTTGCTATATGTCTGTAAGAAATTCATTTGGAAATGTGCTTCAAATGCTGTGGTTCCATTTTACTGTGTTTTCATCACTGAATTGTGGCTGCAGAATCTGGACCTGAACCATCATTCAAACCTGAAAAATCTACATAAAACGTTAAGGAATCAGGGATGACATATGCTTGCAGTGAACTATATCTTCCCTAAGAGTTCCCCCCAGCTTGTCCAATCATGGGAATTAATTTTATGCGCAATACAATATTACTCAATCCCTTTCAAATCCAGATGGCAGAGCACATGGTTAAGAAAACAGGACTGCTCATAACAGCCTGCATCAAAACAGTGGTTTATCTGCTTATCCTTGATGATCCTTTAGTCAATCCTTATTTCTCCAGTTCTGATTCCAGATGCTCTGCTTTTCCAACTGAAACGGTTTGTGAATTAAGGTATAGGTCTCAGATCTCAACTTATCATGTGCCATAAACTTGTAATTAGCAAGTCAGTGGATGAGCTGCGCATACATTTTTCCAGAAGTTCAGGCTAACACAATCTAAGGAGATAATGCAGGGTTTCAACATTTAACAGAAAGCAGAAATACTTCAGGAAAAACGAAATCACAGCATTTCAGCAAGAGAAGAAAACAATGTTTTATTTCAAACACTGCTTCAATGAAAAACAAAATACATGTAAGTAACACAAGCGATATCCTGGGCATCCAAGAAGTTTAATGTTCACACCAAAAACGAACCAAGACAGCAAACCAACAAATAAAACAATAAAAATTCAGTTAGAAATTCAACAATACTAAGCGCTTTCACCCGCTCGATTACCTGCGGGTTTCATCAGAGTACATCTTATATTTCATTGCACCAGCTTATATACCATCACAATAACCAATGTTTCAATTAATCTTAATTTAATGAATTAATAGTGTAATTCCTAATTGTGTGTTTTCAAAATAGTAGATGTTATTTGATACCTTAAAGACAACAACAATAATCTGCTAAATAGGATTTCTTTGTTTGTATAGTTTAAGTTGAGGGCTATTTAACCAATAAAGGTGATAATACTTATTAAAAACTATCATAGGTATGTTATAAATATTTTAATCCAGCGTGTATAAATTAATTTTATATATATTAAATATTAATAAATATAAAGTAGAATAAAAGATGTGCAAAAATATCATCAAATCATTCATTCCAATGTAAAACATTGTTTTGTAATTAGAAAACATGTTGTATAAATACCAAAATAAATAAATAAACAAAATTAATAATGTTAATATAAAACACTACGTAGTGCTACTTATAATCTTAGATCAATTTTAGATTATAATATGATTTATAGCTTCTTGTTTTTTATCATTTCTTGTTTTTTGTCAATTATATAATTAAATATAATATATATATATACTAAAATAAAATTTAACCTTAAAATGTTTGTAAAATATGTTATATATAATTTTTAAAAAAATACGTTCAAAACAATCTTTGTAGACTTTCTTTTCAACCATAATTAAATATAATATAATATGTAAAATTCCAATTAAACACTTATAGACTTTTGTTTTAAAATACTTGCAATACTAATGTGGCCATTCAAACCCGGTGTTGTACTGGCATTGCAACGAAGTTGCCACAAACATTCTTTAGTAAGTAGTAAGTTGTCCAAATCTCCTTCTTTATCATCAGGATTGTAAATTCTATCAATAATAAAAAAGATGAATCTTTTATAATTAACACATGTGATACTGTGTATATAAAGGGCATTTGATTCTTTTTTGTTTTTCACATCCCTGACATGTTCCATAATTCTATCGTGTAATTTTCTCTTGGTCTTACCTATGTAATATGCTGGGCATGAAATACAACTTGCCATATAAATAACCCATTTAGTGTTACAGTTACATATACCTGGGCATTTAAGTGTTTTTCCATAGTTATACACGGTACAATAGGGTCCATCATTTATATATTTACAACTTTTACAAAAAACACATTTTTTCATTCTGGATGTAGTCTCTCCTTGTACCCTGCTTTCAAACATCTCTTTCATATTCGTGCCCCTACTATGTGTAACTGATGGGTGTAAGCCAATTATTTCTTTAACTTCCAAGCTATTATTTATTACACTTTTCCATGTGTCATTTAATATTGTCATTATTGCTTTAGAGTTTGTGTTGTATGGTAAAATAAATGAATCCTTCTTGTTATTAAAATCTTGTTCCTTCGGCCTCATATATTCTCCACTAATAATTATAGGTTTGTACTTTGTATCCCTGTCTCTCAAAACTTCTTTAGTCAGGGAATCTAACAAATTTAGTGGGTAACCTCTATCATTAAACATATCTTGCAAGTATTTGGTTTCAACCTCAAAGTTTTGGTCTTCACTAATGATACGAGAAAGTCTAACTAATTGGCCTTTCACCAAATTCCTTTTTTGAAAGTGGGGATGATTACTGTCATAATGTAAATAACTGTTTGAGTAAGTTTTTTTATTATGTTATTTAAGAGAGGTTTTAAATTTGTCCCACGATTTAGAAGTGACATAGGTAGAATACTCATCAATTTGAAATTATACACGAGAACGCTTAATTTAAAAGTGTTTTTTACTAAAGCAAACATGCAAGAGGAGATGAGAAACGAAACCAAAGTCATCACACTAAAAAGAACTAGTACATTTATTCCGCCCAACAATCCAATAATTCAGGTTTATGAATCACTATGTGAAACACAAATAAGGAGGGAATTAAAGAAAAAGAGTATATTGAATGACAATTTGACTGAAAATGAAAGGTTCTGTATTACAGAAATATGTTCAAATAATAAACACAGAATCATGAAGCCAGATAAAGGGGGTGGGGTAGTGATCATGTCAAATACAAATTACATCAACAAAATGAAAACTATGTTAGAAAATGAAGACACATATAGTAAAGTTCTTAAATATGAAGTACAGAGAGCCTATACAAAAATTGACTGGCTACTATATGAATGTTTGATGGAGGGCATGATTAACAAACAGGAATATGATTTCTTGGTAGTGGAACATCCTATCACCCCAACCATTTTCGGCATACCCAAAGTGCATAACAGTATTCAAAACCCTCCGCTTAGACCGATTGTTTCTGCCAAAAACTCCAAACTTGAAACAACAGCAAAGTTTGTAGATGTACATTGTAAGGATATTTTAACAAAGTTCCCACACATTATTAAAGACTCGTGGCATTGCCTTGAAAAACTAAGAGAATTTAATAAGAACTACAGAGGAGAAAAGTTTTTTATGATAACAATAGATGTCATTAATCTATTTAGCATCATACCACACAAAGAAGGCTTAGAATATTTTGAAAATATTTTGGAAAAACACAGTGGACATCACACTGTCAAAAGAAGATTATTAGTAGACTTCATGGAAATGATACTAAACAACAATTATGTCATCTTGGAAGGAGAACATTATAAACAATGTAGAGGTGTTGCTATGGGGGCCAGATGTGCCCCCATCTATGCTAACTTAGTGTTAGCATTTTGGGAGATAGAACAAGTATTTGTATCGCACTTCTGGGAGAAAATTATTTTATATGTAAGATTTCTAGATGACATTTTGGTTTTTTGGAAGGGAGAAGAAGGTGAAATACGAGAATTTATGCACTTTTTAGAAAATAGTACTAACTTTTTAAAGTTTACTTTCCAAATAAACCATGATCAATGTGACTACTTAGACATCAGAATGTACAACAAGGATGGAAGGATAGAATCTACCATTTTTCGTAAAAAAAACTTACTCAAACAGTTATTTACATTATGACAGTAATCATCCCCACTTTCAAAAAAGGAATTTGGTGAAAGGCCAATTAGTTAGACTTTCTTGTATCATTAGTGAAGACCAAAACTTTGAGGTTGAAACCAAATACTTGCAAGATATGTTTAATGATAGAGGTTACCCACTAAATTTGTTAGATTCCCTGACTAAAGAAGTTTTGAGAGACAGGGATACAAAGTACAAACCTATAATTATTAGTGGAGAATATATGAGGCCGAAGGAACAAGATTTTAATAACAAGAAGGATTCATTTATTTTACCATACAACACAAACTCTAAAGCAATAATGACAATATTAAATGACACATGGAAAAGTGTAATAAATAATAGTTTGGAAGTTAAAGAAATAATTGGCTTACACCCATCAGTTACACATAGTAGGGGCACGAATATGAAAGAGATGTTTGAAAGCAGGGTACAAGGAGAGACTACATCCAGAATGAAAAAATGTGGTTTTTGTAAAAGTTGTAAATATATAAATGATAGACCCTATTGTACCGTGTATAACTATGGAAAAACACTTAAATGCCCAGGTATATGTAACTGTAACACTAAATGGGTTATTTATATGGCAAGTTGTATTTCATGCCCAGCATATTACATAGGTAAGACCAAGAGAAAATTACACGATAGAATTATGGAACATGTCAGGGATGTGAAAAACAAAAAAGAATCAAATGCCCTTTATATACACAGTATCACATGTGTTAATTATAAAAGATTCATCTTTTTTATTATTGATAGAATTTACAATCCTGATGATAAAGAAGGAGATTTGGACAACTTACTACTTACTAAAGAATGTTTGTGGCAACTTCGTTGCAATGCCAGTACAACACCGGGTTTGAATGGCCACATTAGTATTGCAAGTATTTTAAAACAAAAGTCTATAAGTGTTTAATTGGAATTTTACATATTATATTATATTTAATTATGGTTGAAAAGAAAGTCTACGAAGATTGTTTTGAACGTATTTTTTTAAAAATTATATATAACATATTTTACAAATATTTTAAGGTTAAATTTTATTTTAGTATATATATATATTATATTTAATTATATAATTGACAAAAAACAAGAAATGATAAAAAACAAGAAGCTATAAATCATATTATAATCTAAAATTGATCTAAGATTATAAGTAGCACTACGTAGTGTTTTATATTAACATTATTAATTTTGTTTATTTATTTATTTTGGTATTTATACAACATGTTTTCTAATTACAAAACAATGTTTTACATTGGAATGAATGATTTGATGATATTTTTGCACATCTTTTATTCTACTTTATATTTATTAATATTTAATATATATAAAATTAATTTATACACGCTGGATTAAAATATTTATAACATACCTATGATAGTTTTTAATAAGTATTATCACCTTTATTGGTTAAATAGCCCTCAACTTAAACTATACAAACAAAGAAATCCTATTTAGCAGATTATTGTTGTTGTCTTTAAGGTATCAAATAACATCTACTATTTTGAAAACACACAATTAGGAATTACACTATTAATTCATTAAATTAAGATTAATTGAAACATTGGTTATTGTGATGGTATATAAGCTGGTGCAATGAAATATAAGATGTACTCTGATGAAACCCGCAGGTAATCGAGCGGGTGAAAGCGCTTAGTATTGTTGAATTTCTAACTGAATTTTTATTGTTTTATTTGTTGGTTTGCTGTCTTGGTTCGTTTTTGGTGTGAACATTAAACTTCTTGGATGCCCAGGATATCGCTTGTGTTAAAAACAAAATACACTTCATATATAAATACAGCCATTTTGTTTTACAAGTTTATGGGTAGCCACTTTCAGTTAACACAAGGGTCATATGTGAATCATACTTTGACTTAAGGTAAATTTTGTTCACACAGGATAGAACTATGCTTTCAATGTCTACTAGACAAATATCATGCCACTATACTGATTTGGTAAATCATACACTGTGAATTATAATGAAGCTCTAACAGCACAGTTGCTACAGCAGAAGCCTTCCAGTGCCCCCCTTATAAACTCCATGTGATCTGATGGGAAACTACCAGACTTCTTTATTTTCTCTACTACAGCATACGGCAAATGTTGTATAATATGGCAGCAACTGTGGTAGGAACATTATGTTATACATGCTACAGCAAATATGTTGTATAATATGGTAGACAAATGGGGAATGGACATTTATATGTGAACATATTACTAATTGCCAACATTAAATCTAATAACAAAGCTGGGGACTCGCTCTTTACCAATGTGGTGGGCAAAATCTGGAACAACCTTCCTACAACACTGACCTCTCTTTCATCTACTCCACTCTTTAAGAAACACCTCAAAGATCACCTAAAAATACATTGGCTATGTCCCTGCTCAATGCCTGACTAAATATTCTGATTCTCCTTTCTCTGCCCCTTTTTCCCCTACCTCCTGGGCTACTGCCCCTCCACAGTTCTAACTATTACAAGCTAACTCTTCTCTATTTATATCTTCCAGCCTACTTCTCTTCTCCCTCTTTGATGAAGTGAATGTCAATTTGCTTTTCATGCTAATTTGTTTTTCTTGTCAAAAATTGTATGAACTTGTGCTGATTGTACCTTATAACTCATTGCTTAATTGCTGGTTAAACCTATACCAAGACTTTGTAACTTTGATTCAGTCAAATTGCTTCTACTCTCCTTACAACCATTTTGTGCTTCAAAATGTATTTTTTAGCTTGTTTTTTTTATTCTAACTATTGTATGTAGTAATCTTATCATAATTGGAGCTTTTCTCCCCGGGCCTCTACTGAAAAAGGATATGTATCCAGCTAGACTAGCCCGGTCAACAAATATAAAATAAATAAATAAAATAAATAAATAAATAAACATGTCTATGTTAAATAGCATTTATTTATTTATATAGCCTTTGTTGACTGGATTAGTCCCACTAGACTACTAGCCTCTTTTCCGGAGAGACCTGAGGTGGTATTTACATTACTAGGGGAAATTTGGCCAAGGCATAAGGAAAGTACAGTTTTGTATCTACCATAAATGTAGATGTTCGAGTGTTCACCCTGCTGCAGTCATCACACTTGGGTTATCCTGCCGTCAGGCGGTCCCACAGTCAGCCTGAGTTCCAAAGTCTTGGTCCGGCGTCAGTTGCTGTCACTTCTTCCCTGACGTCAGAGCGCCAGGGGTATATAAGAGGCATCCAACGCCATTTTCTTCAGTTTTTCTTGCCCCAGATGTCAGGTGCCCCCAATAGGTAGGAAAAATATATATATATAGCTAGATAAAAATAAAACAATACCTTTAGGCACAAGCAAATACACCACAGAGGTTGAATAGAATAGAGTGGTATAGAGAAGTTCAGCTAGTTCAGAGGGGATGGAGGGAGGGTAACCTGGACTGCAGCAGTGTGAACACTCGAACATCTACATTTATGGTAGGTACAAAACTGTACTATGTTCATCGTGTTACCCTGCTGCAGTCATCACACTTGGGTTGAATCCGAAAGCTAAGGATGGGAGGTGGAGTTAAACAGAGTTAGAAGGAGCTAGTAGGCCCTGCAAAACTGCAGTGGCAAAACCAGCTCTAGTCTTAGAATATAGAGGTAAGTGATAGTGTTTGGTGAAGGTGTGCACTGAACTCCAAGTTGCAGCTTCCAGAATATTCTTGGTTGGCACTCCCCTGAGAAAGGCTGCTGATGTAGCTGTAGCCTTGGTGGAGTGGGACCTAATGTTAGCAGGTACCGGTTTCCCATGATGTGTGTAGCAGAAACGTATGCAATGCCCTATCCATTTAGAAATGGTCTGTTTTGAGATAGCTTTTCCTTGTGATCCTGTAGCATAGGCTACAAAGAGCTGGTCAGAATTTCTGAAAGCCTTAGTTTTATCCAAGTAGTAATGTAATTGCCTGTGAATGTCCAAAGAGTGCAGGAGTCTTTCTCCTTTGTTCTGGGGATTTGCCAAAAAGGTGGGCAAATGAATGGTTTGGTTTAGGGCCACACTGGATACCAGCTTTGGCATAAAGGAAGGGTTAGTTCGTAGAGAGACTCTGTCTTGATGAAAAATGAGGAAAGGCTCCACTGCCATTAGTGCCTGTAGCTCCGAGACTCTTCTAGCTGAGGTTATTGCAAGTAGCAGGGCAGTTTTCCATGAAAGAACTTTTAAATCAGCTGAAAAAGCTGGTTCAAAGGGCGGCAGTGTAAGCTTTTCCATAACAAAGTTGAGATCCCAAGTAGGTGTTGGTGCTCTCCTTGGCGGTCTTATGTTCTTAGCCCCTCTGAGGGACTGTCTTAGGAGTGGATGTGAGAATAAAGGAGGATCCGTGTTGTAATGAGCAGAAATTGCTGAGGCGTGGTTCTTAATAGATGAAAAGGAAAGACCTTTGTGCAACATCTCAATGTTTGGATCAAGGGAATTTTGGCCTTTAGCCTGGTTCCAGGCGCAAAATCTTCTCCATTTGTCTGAATAGGTATTCCTGGTGCTGGGCCTCCTGGCCTCCAGAATGACATCCATAACTGCTTTGGATAGAGGTGTTGGCTGGTTGTTTAGGTAAATTGCCATGCAGCCAGGTTTAAAGTCTTGAGCTGGCTGTGTAGAATCTGATTGTCTCGCTGGGTGAGCAGGTGAGGAATTTGTGGTAAAATCCATGGTGGGCCGTGGGCCATGTTCCTTAAAATTGGATACCAATGCTGGCGTGGCCAGTCTGGTGCAATGAGTATCATTTGTGGCCTCTCTAATCTGACTTTCAACAGTACCTTTGCTAGAAGAGGCAGTGGAGGAAAGGCATACACTGTCAATGTTTTCCAGCTGAATGAGAGGGCGTCCACTTTCCAAGTTTGTGGATGGAATGCCCTTGTGCAAAATTTTTGAAGTTGGTAGTTTTGGGGGCTTGCAAACAGATCTATGTCTGGGCATCCCCATTTTTGAGCTATCATTGCAAATACTTGTGGATCTAGTTTCCACTCGTGTGGATCCATGATGTTTCTGCTTAGGTCGTCTGCCAATGTGTTTTTCTTTCCTGGCAGGAATTGTGCTTGTAACTGAACCTGGTACGACAGTGCAGTGTTCCACAAGGTCATTGCTTGCCTGCATAGAGGGTAGGAATGTGTGCCCCCTTGCTTGTTTATGTACCACATTACTGTGGTATTGTCAGTCTTTAATATTAGTTGTCCTGGGTGTAAGAGGTTCTTGAAAGCTGTTAGGGCATTCTGTACTGCTAGCATTTCTTTTTGATTGATATGCAGATGCCTCTGATCTGTAGTCCATTTGCCCTGAATGCACTGTCCTGCCATGTGTGCTCCCCAGGCATAGTCCGATGCATCTGTTGTCATAGTTTGCCTGGCTGTGGGTAAAGTGAAAGGCTTACCCTTGTTGAGGTGACATGCCTGTGCCCACCATAGAAACTCCTGTTGAAGGCAGGGAATGAGTGGTATTGTTTTCAAGCTGTGGCTGTGCTGAGTCCATATGCTTTTCAGGTACCATTGTAATTTCCTCATATGCAGTTTTGAAAATGGTATTAGTAGTATGCAAGATGCCATGAATTCCAAGGCCTGCAGAATTTTTCTTGCAGGGAGTTGGGTCTTTGTTGCCATTATTTTGAAATATTGAGTCAGCTGTTGTTTCTTGTCTGGCGTGAGATAAGCCATCTGGGCCGTTGTATTCAAGCTGGCACCCAGGAATATTATGTTCTGTGAGGGCACTAGTTTTGATTTATTTTTGTTTACTGTGTACCCTAGGAAACTTAGAAGGTGTTTGATGAATGCCAGATGCTTTAAAAGAATGTCCTTGCTTTCTGCTTGAATAAGGCAGTCGTCCAGGTATGGGTATATTTGAATTCCTCTTTGTCTGCAGTATGCAATTACTGGTGCCAGGCATTTTGTGAAGACCCTGGGCACAGTAGATAAGCCAAAGGGCAGTGCAGAGAATTGATAATGCATTGAACCTGCAATGAAGCGGAGGTATCTTCTGCAATTTTGTCTGATAAGGGCATGCAGGTATGCCTCCTTGAGGTCCAATGTTACTAGCCAAGCATTCTTGCCCAGCATGGGAAGAAGCTGCTGTAGTGTTAGCATCTTGAATTTTGGTACTTGCAGATAGGTGTTCAGAATTGAAAGATCCAGAATGGGTCTCCATGCTTTGTCCTTTCTTGGGGCTAGAAAGAGTCTCGAGTAAAATCCTTGTCCTTGCTCCTGTGTAGGTACCTGTTGAATGGCTCTCATGTCCATGAGAGCTGTAATTTGTTTTTGTGCCTCTGCCCATTGATTTGGTGGCAGGTTTGGCATTCCTTTTATCCTTGGTAAGGTATGAAAGTGGAATCTGTATCCTTGAGAGACAATGTCTTGAACCCATTTGTCTTTTGTGATGATGTGCCAGTTGTCTGCAAAAAATGCTAACTTTCCTCCCAAGGGAGCTGCCAGGAGAGATTTGCTTGGTAGTTTGAGGATTGAGTCATTGTGTTTGTCTTCTGCTAGCCTGGGGCCTGTCTTCTCCTCCTTTCTGGGTAGCAGTACCCCATTGGCGAGGTTTGTAAGGGCCTTGTGACTGACCTCTGCCCCTTGGGCATCTGTATTTACCTCTCTGTGATCTGTCAGAAGCTGGAAAGGACCAGTTTTTCGTTGGCCAATTTCTGCTGAAACGAGGGGGTTGTACCTGCAAAAAATCCTTGACCATCTGCATAGACTTTGCCTTATCCTCCATTTTCTTTAAAACCTCTTCTGCTTTGACACCAAATAATACATCCTGCTGTAAAGGTGCATCCAATAATTTTGCTTTAACATGATCAGGAAGGGTTTGTTCTTTTAACCAAGCATGCCTACGTATGACAGAACCAGTAACAGCTGCTCTACAGGAAGCTTCCAATGAATCAAATCCACACTGTAAAGTATGTTTGCCCACCTGTTCAGCTGCATGCAACAGATCCTGCATTTCCTTGAATTCAGACTGTTCAGTATGTATGCTTATTTTTTGTTTTAATTGAGACATTAGGAATTGCTGATATTTCAGCATGTGAAACTGACAATTTAATGCTCTCATAGCCAGAGTTGCTGATGTGTATATTTTCTTTCCCCATCTATCTAGGGCTCTGGAATCCCTTTCAGAGGGCACAGGATTTTTAGCCATAGAAGCTTTAGCTCCCTTAGGACCCTGGGAAATTGTTTCTGGGTCAGCCACAGGGCTTTTATAAAGGAATTTGTGTGAGTCAGGTACTCTGTAGTATCTGTCTGGTATGGCTGGAGCAGGAGGTAGAGAGTCTGGATTTAGACTAGACTCCAAGTAAACATAATCCACAATATCCAAAACTGGAGGGATAGCAAGAGGTCTGTGCTGGGGTAGTAAAAGGAACTCTCGGAGCCTTTTCTTAGAATCAGACTAGTCCTGGCCTTCCCAGTGGAAATGTTCCTTCATGGTATGTAAAGTTTCCCCAAAGGAGTAGTCTTCAGGGTGAGATGCTGAGGGAATAGAGTCTTCAGCATCAGAGTCTTCGTAAGGTGGAAAAGTGTAATCCTGTTCCTCAGAAAAATCTGAGGAAATTGAAACCTGGCGAGAGGAAGCATAATCCTCCTCTTGTCTTGGTCTTTTGTCAGGAGGGGGATGGGAACCCCTGATTAGGGTAATCAAATCTTCAGCCATCTTAAGCATCTGTTTCTTAGGCATGGGGCCTTGAACTGCAGACTGATGTACAATCTTCTTTGGTTTTAAAGGAGTTTTAAGCTTAGCATAAGATTTAATGGTGAGTGTAGTCGGTCTGAAGACACCTTCTGCAACCGAAGGTGTTTCCACTGCACCGGGGTCTACTTCTGCTCCGGTGTTGGAAGGGCCTAATGAAGATGGCTGCGTCGACCTAGTAGACTCCGCTTGAGAATCCACAGCTGTCTGGGGTTCCAGTTCTGCAGTCGTCAGGGGCTGTGTAGGCGCCTCACTGAAAACCGGAGAACCAGCGACAGACCCAGCAGAGGCCTCGGAGTCTGGCTTGTTCCTAGGCTGCCTGTCCTTATCCTTGTGTTTTTTATGCATGCCGGTCGTCGGCTGCTCCGACAGCATGATATAATTAAATTTCCTACCAAAGTAATGTCGTGCGAAGTCAAAACGGCGTTTGACAGTTCGTTTATTAAACCTAGCACAAAACCGACAACCTGTGACGTCATGGTCTGGGCCTAGGCAAGGAATACAATACGAATGGAAGTCCTTATGAGGTATCTGCTTCCCACAAGAAATGCAATTGTTAACTTTTTCTGACATCGGACTGAGGCAAGAAAAGGTTCCCCAACGGGGTACTTAGCTTTATTGAAGACTTCGGACTGAAATTCGAATCGAAAATCTCAGGTGTCGGCCGACCGGCACTTGCAAACTGCTTTTGCTTCAGGCACTGCGTGGCAAGAAAGACTGAAGAAAATGGTGTCGGATGCCTCTTATATACCCCTGGCGCTCTGACGTCAGGGAAGAAGCGGCAGCAACCGACGCCAGACCAAGACTTTGGAACTCAGGCGACTGCGGGACCGCCTGACGGCAGGATAACCCAAGTGTGATGACTGCAGCAGGGTAACACGATGAACATCTTCCCCTGCTTGTTGTTGTTTCAAATGGGACCCATTTTACAGAACACCTCTTGTTTCCATTTCAGGTGCAGAGGCAGCCCAGTAGGGTTATCACCTGTCCCACTTTGCGAGGGACAGTCCCTCTTGGGGAAGTTGTGTCCTGCATAAAAATTGAAAAAATGGCAAATGTCCTGAGATATTAGGACAAACATATTTCCTATATTTAACGTAATAGTTGCATAAAACAGTTATTCTGTTTCTAAAATACTTAAATGTTATAAGAAACAGAATAAGCAATTAAAATGCTACAAGAATAAACGTTTATTTAGGCAAAAAAGTGACGTTCTGTCCTTTGTATTGGCTGTGGGTATGTTTTGCCTTGCAAAATCTGACATTTGTACAAATAATGTCCCACTTTGGGCATTTGAAAAGGTGGCAACCCTACAGCCCTGAGAAACAGAGAAGCAGGTGGAGAGAGAAGGAGATAATGGAGTGGTGAGACAAATGGAGCACAGAGCAAATATCAAGACAGGAAAATGTATGTAGGATTCTGAGGAGTTGTTTCAAAGAAATCTGTTTGATGGACATGAATCAGCAAATGATTGATGCATAATTACAACCCTCCAGTCGGGAGGGTTGCGGGATGATTTACTTAAAGAAATGGTGATGCAGAGTAAATCATAAAATGAAGGAGATGTTTCCTGGGAGGCATTTTGTAAAAAATACAAAAGGAAGATGTAGAAAGAATCCTGAAGAATAGTGGTGAGATGGAAAAGAAAACATATGCACAGAAAAGTAAGGGCAAAGGGAGAGAAGCAGAAAGGAAGGCAGAAGAAAATGAAAAACAGAAGTGCTTAGTATGGATTCAAAGTAAGGCAGACAAAGAAATGCACAGGTATGAACTGTGGGACAATTTAATTACTCATTTGGGTGCCAAATCACATGAGATAAGAGCATTTATTCTTATTAACAAAGAGGCATTTTGCAAAATTATATATGAGTCTGTTTTCCAATGTAAAATTTTCTTGGAGAATATGAAAAAATGAAAGACTAACATGAGATAAAAGCATTTAACATGGAAACAAAAAAAAATTCATGTACAATTTCAAACAGAGGTGGAAAGAGAGACTTTGAAAGGACATTTTATAACTTTATGTAAAGAAGTACTGGACATTGCAATATTTTGCGATAAAAAGGGTTTATGGACTGGTGGATGGGCTTGTAATACTATATTAAAAATAGAGGAAAAATTATATCTACACCAAGGATGATAAATGTGGAGGTGAATAGGTGTGTTGTAAAATACTGGGAACAACCCAAAATGTGTTTTTTTTTTTTTTTGTGGAAAAGGATATTTGATAAGTAACTGTGATAAAATAAAATGTTATTTTTGGAGGGGGGCACTATGCAAAAAATGTGAACTGAATGTTATAAATGTAACAAAATTCTACATTTATGGATGGATTGCAAAAATAAAAATACGAGTAAGGAAAAAGAAGAAAGAGAAGAACAAAGAGAAGAAACTTTAGTAGTAGTAGAAATAGAAGAAAAATTAGATAAGAAAAAATAATAAAGAGAACATAAAAGAAGGTTGTGAAATAAGTAACAAAGAAGACGTGAATTGGGAGGTAGTAAAAGAAAAACATAGAATTCTATTGGTAAAGGGGCCAAAGACAGAAAAAAATATTTAATGGGATAAGAACAAAAGGAAATGGATGAAAAAGAATATATACAGCTAATGACTAGGGGTTGGTATAATGTTTAAGGTTTTTGACTCACAAACACAAGGTACAGTGTTTGATTCTCATCTTTGGGAGGGAAATTGTATAGGCTTACAATGACCTATTAAGAACGTTAGCCTGGTAATTAGCTATGTACTTATGAAATCATGAATACCAGGGAAAAGGAAAAAAATGACAATTTTAGAGTGCTTTTTGTAAACGTGAATAGTACTAAGAATATAGCAAGAAGAATGGAGGTTTTGGAGTGGTGCAATACATGGTGCTGTAAATGTAATTATATTAGAAAACACATTTTTAACAAATGAAGAAAGATTACAAACAGAGAAATTATGGAGAGGAAAGATAATCTGGAATTTGGGAAATGAGAGGTGTTCTGGAATACCCATATTCTGTAGAAATGCAGTAAATACATTAGATGTAACTTTATCAAAAAATGGGAAGATTAACCATTGTAGATTTGAAATAGAACAAGTATATAAAATTATAACATTATGCACTTATATACAAACTGTAAAGAAAGGGAAAGCTTATTTTATCAGATTTTAGAATACGTAGTGATAAATCTGAATGTTATAATAAAAGGAGGGCAGGCTTTCTATGCAAGCAAAGGGCAATTACACCACCACCACAGTTAATCACTGAAATGGCTGGTGGGTAGCAGTGTGTCTAAGAATAAGTTGACATACATTATTTTGGCCATTGTTTCATTTGCTTTCATCACACTTAAACATCAGAAGTGCACACAGCACAGATGTCTCTCTCTCTCTCTGTATGTAATAAGGGAGACAGGTTGTGTGCAAGACAAAGGGCAATTCTGTAACCACTTAAGTACTAGGGAACTGCTCTTCCAAGAACACTATATTTCAATACGTGCAAGAAAATGGATGCATGTCTTGTTTATTTATAAGTCTAGAAATCCTATTTAAGTACAAATACCCTTTTTGGGGGGATGACTTGGGAGCACCATTTGGCAAGTGATATGCTCAGAGCCACACAACTGCTAAATTTCTATTAGCAACCAGCCTTAACCATCTGTACTGTATTGCCAAATGATGTTGCAATACCTAATGGCTGGCACCCCCAATCTGAAATCTGCATACATAACCAGGCATGTGCTCTACTCATGCAGTCAGTAAGCAAAGGAATTTCCATGACTCGTTACCCTTCTCAGACCCAGAGATATGACCTGCTTGCAGATACTGTGCTATGACATGGCTTTCAATGTATGCCAGCAAATACAGGGGAACCACAATAGTACACAATAAGTGCTCAGAATGCTTTGCAGCCATGATCTGCATTTCATATAGTGTACTCATCTAGGGGATCCTTGTGTAAAGCCCATGAAAAACTGATCATCTGGTCACATATTTAAAAAAAAAAATGGAAGGTCAACAACACATAATCAGTGGTAAATTACAGATTGTCAAATTCAAACAATTAGAAATACTTACTCGGATGTATTTTTGAAGAAAATAATTCTCAACCTTTCTTGACTGAGCTATATTTTTAATGGATCATACACTGATTTATCAGATGAGAAGCTACTATAGTCATAGTGTTAAAAAAGTAATACTGGAAACTTTAAGTTACATTAATAATACACGCATTTCTCTGTGTAACATTATATTTTCTTTGAGGGTACTACTGCATCTGTACAGTGCTGGTGGTATAAAAATTAGTGTCCAAGTATACTTTACAAGTTTTTGCTTATAGATATTACTATGTCACAGTATCTGAAGTATGAATGAATGAGTGTGTCTTTCGGCTTTTTCCGGTTAGGGGTCGCCACAGCGGAACTTCGGTCCGCTAATGATTGGCAGTTAATTTTTATGTACCGAGTTGCCAGCCCTGACACACAACCCTCAACAAAGGTACGCCCATTCAAGCAGGTCTCCACACAGAAGACGCTCTAGCTGAGAATCGAACCGGACAGCGTCTTACTGTGAGGCGACAACGCTACCGCAGCACCACTACCACGGACGTCATAGTATCTGAAATACCACAGTAATATTTAGTTGTAAGTCAATTATTTTAAATAGCAAATTCTTATAAAACAATGCCTCACTCACATTTGGCTTCAATGGTAATTCCACTTCCAATCAGACAGTCTTTCACGTCAGCCCCTTTTGCTACCACTGCATTACTACAAATGACACAGCCTTGGATACTGCACCTAGAATGGAAAATGAAAATATGGTACTTTGGAAAATATGTTTTGAAAAACAAAGAATAAAATTATGATGACTTTTAAGCAGATGGGATGAAGAGGAAAAATCATTCAGTGCACATGCAGGTAGATATAGAGCATTTAAATTATCAGTTGTACAATATAGTACCTATAATACCTTTTTGCCTATCTCAATTTAATCAGCTCCTTATGGAACTGTGACACTGCCTGAAGATAGCTTTCTTTTGACTTAACTGATAATGGTAACTGCACTGAACTTCAAATAGAAAGGAAGGATTAGTGCACTGGGTAACCCTGACTTTGTGAAAAATTAGATATATTGGTTTTGTAGACAGTACTTGAAAAGTAAAATGGCATAAAGGCTGTTTGTCAATGATGTACTACAATGGAGATATTAAATAAAAGTTATGTACTCACCATAACATTCCATCTGTGTTGTCCATTTTCATTCTTTCTCAACGAATGGGTTCGGATTTGACCCTCGGATCTGACTCGGCCAATTTCTTTAGATTCTAGGATCCAACTCTCGAGCTCCTCCCTTACCCACAATGCCCCTGATCACTGTATTACCTCAGATTGAGTCTGCTGCGATTATACGAAATCTCAGGGAAAACAATTTACTCAAATTAGCTAAGACTGAACAGTGATAACTGAAAGATCAGGAGCTCAAACATCTACAATGCTTCCTAGCAAGAATTCTAGGTCAATTTCTTTAGATTCTAGGATCCAGCTCTCGAGCTCCTCCCTTACCCACAATGCCCCTGATCACTGTATTACCTCAGATTGATACGAAATCTCAGGGAAAACAATTTACTCAAATTAGCTAAGACTGAACAGTGATAACTGAAAGATCAGAAGCTCAAACATCTACAATGCTTCCTAGCAAGAATTCTAGGTCACTCTCAAAGACATGGATATGGAAACGCTGGGAGGGGAGTTGAGGAAGAATGAGAACTTTATGTTGAGTACATAACTTTTACATCTGATGTTGTCATTTTCATTCATTCCTCAATGAATGGGACACAGTCCCCGGCTACAATTACCTTGGGTGGCCCTCATGGAAGGTCACTCCAGAGCACTGCAGAACCAAATGATGCTCTGTTCCTGGAGATCATGTCTAACTTAATGGGGAAACAAAGGTATGAGAATTAGACCAAGTGGCAGCTACTCAAATGTCATCAATGGAAGCTCTAGCCAAAAAAAAAAACAGCTGACGTAGCTATTGACCTGGCTGAATGTACATTTGGTTGTTTTGGTAAAGTTAGCCCTTTCAAGGAATAAACATGAGAAATAAAATCTGTTATCCATTTTGCTAGAGTAATCTTTGAAACTGGTTTTCCTGTCTTGCTGTTAGAAAGGAGACAAACAACTGATCTGTTTTTCTAAACTCCTTGGTTCTATGTAGGTAAAAACAAAGCTGTCTATGTACATTTAAGAGATGAAGGGTATATGCTCCTTTATTCCCAAAATTTGGAAAGAAAACTGGTAGGTTAATGATTTGATTGCTGTTTGATTCAGAGGCCACTTCAAATAGAAAGGAAGGATTAGTGCACTGGGTAACCCTGACCTTGTGAAAAATTAGATATATTGGTTTTGTAGACAGTACTTGGAGTTCTGAAACTTGTCTAGCTGAAGTAATTGGCCACCAAAAAGACAGTTTTCCAAGATAAAACGTAAGGTTTACTTTAGCTGAGGATGGAGGATGAATTTAAGATTGTAATATCACAATTAGATACTAAAGTGGGGTGGGATCTCAAATTGGAGGACTATGCAAAAATGTACCTTTTAGGAAGACCTTACACAACTTAGTGGAGGCAAAAGGAGAAACCTTATCACTAATGTGGTAGTTGGAGATGGCTACAAACTGTATCTTAATCGTACAGGAACTTGCCCCAGTTTTAAAAATAGAGGCAAGGAAATCTAAAACAGCTGGGATTAGGGCAGTAAAAGGATCTAATTCTCTCTGATGCACCCACAAAAAAAAAACTTTTCCATTTACTCTTACAAGTCATTCTGGTTGAAGGTTTATAGGACGAAGAAAGGATTTGATGAACTGGAGAGGAAGGCATGGAACTTATAGTCATTACTGGAATTGGACAAACCATGTGGTCAACTTGAGGCCTGTAATGTCTGGGTGACTAATCCCTCATGGGTGTGACAGGAGATCTGGGGTCCATTGCCCATGGAGGACATACTAGGTGAGACCATAGGAAGGGAAACCACACTTGCCGAGGCCAGAAGGGGGAAATGAGGATTACTTTGCTCTTCAACTGACTGACTTTCTGAAGAAACTTGGGTACTAGAGGTAGTGCAGGGAAACCAGAGGGCCAAATGTGGACTAGAGCATCTCTTGGCGACTGTCCCTGTGGGGATTTTAGGGCAAAGGACCAGCTGCATTTGTTGTTGAGGGGAGAGCTGAACAGATCTCAGCATGGTTGTAGATGTTCGAGTGTATTCACTGTTGCAGTCATCACATCTGGGTTATTTGCTTGCAGTAGCCCTCAGTCGGCCTGATTATCAAAGTCTTGGGTCTTGCGTCGATTGCTGCCTCATCTTCCGTGACGTCAAGTCGTCAGGGGTATAAAGCATGCAGCTGACGCCATTACATCAGTTTTTCTTGCTCCAGATGTCAGGTGCCCCACTTAATGGGAAGCCATAAAATATATATATATATATATATATATATATATATATATATATATATATATATATATATATATATATATATATATATACATATACATATATATATATATATATATATATATATATATATATATATATATATATATATATATATATATACACATATACATACAAGGTTATACCGCCAACAAAAAAGCAAATACACAAAAAAGCTTTTAAGTATAGTAAAGGAGAAGAGAATAGAGGTATAGCCAAAGGAAGTCAGGGGGCTGGAGGGAGGGTAACCAGGACTGCAACAGCGAATACACTTGAACATCTACATTTATGGTAAGTGTACACAACTGTGCTATGTTCTTCGTGTTTCACTGTTGCAGTCATCACATTTTGGTAGATTCCCAAAGCTAAGGATGGGAGGAGAAATTTAGATAGCATTAGGACCAGCTATAAGGCCCTGCAAGACTGCAGTGGCAACGCCAGCTCTGGATTTAGAGAAAATTGGCAAATGGTAATGCTCAGTGAAAGTATGTACAGAACTCCAAGTAGCAGCATCTAGGATGTCTCTGGTAGAGACACCTCTGAAAAAGGCTGTAGAGGTAGATGCAGCCCTGGTTGAATGGGGGTCTAATCCCCTGTGGGATAGGTTTTCCATGGTGCTTATAGCAGAAATGAATGCAATGGCCTATCTATTTAGAAATGGTTTGATTTGAAATAGCCTTCCCCTCTGCCCCTGCAGGAAATGGCACCAGCGGCTGTTCAGATTTCCTTTGAGGTTTAGTCCTGTTCAAGTAAAATCTAAGTTGTCTGCACATCTAAGGAGTTCAGTATCCATTCCCCTTTGTTCTGTGGATTAGAAAAGAAGGCCGGCAAATAAATGGACTGATTAAGAGCCACACTGGATACCACCTTGTGCATGAAAGAGGGATTGGTGCTGAGGGACACCCTGTCCGCATGAAAGATGATAAAAGGCTCCACTGCCATAAGGGTCTGTAATTCAGATACCCTTCTTGCTGAAGTGATTGCTAAAAGGAAAGCTGTTTTCCAAGAAAGGAATTTTAATTCTGCAGTTGCAGCTGGCTCAAAAGGGGAAAGAGTGAGTTTTTCCAATATAAAATTAAGGGCCCTCTGAGGAACTGCTTGAGCAGTGGGTGAGAAAAGAGAGGTGGTTCTGTGTTGTAAATGAGCTGAAATGGCTGAGGTGTGAATTTAAGGTCCTTGTGAAGCATCTCAGTTAAGTACTGAAGAATCTGAGGTAAACTGGGTGCTGTTGTGGCCATCCCTTGAGTTTGGTTCCAGGCACAGAATATTTTCCATTTTTCAGCATAAGATTTTCTAGTACTAGGCCTCCTTACCTCCAAAATGACATCCAACACTTGTTTACTGAGGGATGATAATGGAGAGATTAAGTAATTAGCCAGGCTGACAGGTTCAGGGTTTGAAGCTGTGGGTGCAGAATCTGGCTCTCTTGCTGAGACAGCAGGGTAGGGGTCTGAGGAAGGTGCCATGGGGCCAGCTGTGACACACTGCGCAAGAGGGGGGTACCAGTGTTGGCATGGCCAGTCTGGTGCAATCAGTATCATCCTTGGATTGTCCTGTTTGATCTTTAGTAGCACTTTGGAGAAGAGAGGTAGAGGAGGAAAGGCATAAACTGATAGATTTTTCCAGCTGAAAGACAGAGCATCCACTTTCCAAGCTTGTTTGTGGGGAGTCCTTGTGCAGCATTTGTCCAATTGGTAGTTCTGGGGGGGGGGGGGGCAAACAAGTCTATATCCGGGATCCTCCATTTGTTAATCAACATGTTGAAAATCTTTGGTTCCAGTTTCCACTCGTATGGGTCCATGAGATTTCTGCTTAGTTTGTCTGCCAGTGTATTTAGTTTTCCTGGCAGGAACTGAGCCTGTAGATGCACTTGGTAGCTCAAGGCTGTGTTCCACAGAGCCATGGTTAGTCTGCAGAGGGGGTAAGAATGGTTACCCCCTTGCTTGCTTATGTACCACATAACAGTGGTGCTGTCCGTCTTTACCATTAATTGTCCTGGAAGAATGTGGTCCTTGAAGGCTGTCAAAGCATTCTGTACAGCTAACATTTATTTTTGATTGATATGCAGGTGCATTTGGCTTGGGTTCCATTTTCCCTGAATGCACTTCCCTGCCAGGTGAGCTCCCCATGCATAGTCTGATGAGTCTGTTAGGGTTTGGGCGGCAGGCGGTAGAGTGAATGGTAGTCCCTTGTTTTGGTAGCAGGCCTCTGCCCACCAAAGTAATAATAACCATAGGCAAGGTATGATAGGAATCATTGCTTCTAGATCCTGAGAATGTTGACACCATAGGCTTTTTAGATACCACTGTGGTTTCCTCATATGCAGTCTTGCATATGGAATTAGTAGAATGCACGAGGCCATGAACCCCAAGGCTTGCAGTATTTGCCTTGCAGATAGCAGGGTTTTTGTGGCCACTAGTTTGAAGTAAGTTGTCAAATGAATTTGTTTCTCTGGCGTGAGGAAAACCACCTGGGAAGTTGTGGTCAAGCTTGTTCCCAGGAATATAATTTGTTCACAGGGTACCAGATGTGATTTCTTTTCATTTATGGTGTACCCCAGACAAGTTATCACCTTTTGTACAAATACCAGATGATTCAGAAGTATGTCCTGGCTTTCTGAGTGAATTAGACAATCGTCCAGGTATGGGTATATTTGAATATTTCTTTGTCTGCAAAATGCAATGACTGGAGCCAGGCACTTTGTGAATACCCTGGATGCAGTAGATAAGCCAAAGCGCAGTGCAAAGAACTGATAGTGCATGCAGCCTGCTTTGAAGTGTAGGTATTTTCTGCAAGATTCCCTGATTGGGATGTGCAGGTAGGTTTCCTTTAAATCCAGTGTTGCCAACCAGGCATCTTTGCCTATCATAGGAGCAATTGGTGAAGAGTTGGCATCTTGAATTTTGGAATCACCGAAAAGGTGTTTAGGATAGACAGGTCCAGGATAGGACGCCATGAGTTGTCTTTTCTGGGTACCAGGAAAAGTCTTGAGTAGAAACCTTGTCCCTTTTCCTCTTCTGGTGCAGTCTGAATAGCCTTTAATCATAAGAGAGAGAATACTTGCTTTTGAGCCTCTGCCCACTGATTTGGGGGTAGATCTGACCAACCGTTTGGGGTTGGTAGCGTGTGGAAGTGAAATATGTATCCTTGGAAACTATGTTTAAAACCCATTTGTCCTGGGTAATGAGTTCTCAGTTTTTTGCCTACAGAGCAATTTTTTCCCCCTAAAGGTGCAGTCAGTTGAAAAGTGCTTGGAAGTTTTAAAGTTAAGTCATTGAGACAGCTTACCATAGGGGGGAGTCTTACTATTCTCTGATTTGGAAGTGGGAGCCCCCCACTGCTTAGTCCTTTGTTTACCCTGGGACTGAAGCCTGGGTGTTCTGCTGATTCTGGGTTTGAACTGAGAAAGCCTGGAAGAGGCAGGAAAGGACCACTTTTTGAGGGCCAATGCCTACTAAATCTAGGAGGCTGCACTTGTAAGAAATCTTTAACATTTTGCACAGATTTAGCTTTTTCCTCCATCTTTTTAAGAACTTCTTCTGCTTTGTCGCCAAACAGGCGGTCCTGATTTAAGGGAGCATCCAGCAATTTAGTTTTAACATGATCTGGCAAAGATTGCTCCTTAAGCCAAGCATGCCTTCTAAGTAAAGACCTGTTGACAGCAGCCCTGCAAAATGCCTCTAGTGAATCAAAACCACATTGCAAAGTATGTTTCCCAACCTGTTCAGCAGAATGCATTAAATCCTGTAAATCCTTATTTTCAGCACAATCAGGAATCAACATAATTTTCTGTTTAAGCAATCCAATAATATGCTGCCGATACTTTAACATATGAAACTGGCAATTTAAGGCCCTGATAGCCAAGGTTGCAGAGGTGTATACCTTCTTACCCCATCTATCCAGGGCCCTGGAATCCCTATCAGATGGGGTAGGATTTTTGGCAGTAGTAGCCTTAATGCCCTTGGGTCCCTGTGAAATGGTCTCAGGGTCCGCAGTAGGATTTTTAAAAAGGAACTTATGAGAATCAGGAACCCTGTAATATCCACCAGGTTTTCTGGGAGCAGGAGGTAAAGAGTCAGAGGCCAAACTAGATTCCGAAAAGGCATAGTCAACAATGTCCAGCACAGGAGGGATAGCTAAAGGCCTGTGTTGGGGCAGGAGTAAGAAATCTCTAAGCCTCTTTTTAGAATCAGAGTAATCCTGGCTTTCCCAGTGAAAATGTTCCCCAAAAGTATGCAAGGTTTCACCAAAAGAAAAATCCTCTGGGGGTGAAGCCGAGAGAATAGAGTCCTCTGCATCAGAATTCCCGAATTCCCATAGGTAGAGAAGGGTAAATCCTGGTCATCAGAGGAGAGAGAAATTTCAGAATCCTGGTCAGAAGTATCATAAGCAAATTCAGTCCTAGGTCTCTTAGAGGGGGAAGGTTGGCTTCCCCTGATTACAGTAATAAAGTCTTCAGCCATTCTTATCATTTGTTTTTTAGGCATAGAGGCCTCACCATGCGGTCTGGGCGTCGGTTTCCTAGGCATGGTTCGAGTTTTAGGCCAAGAAGAAGAAGATGGCGTCGGTTTAATATGCAAGTCAGTATGCCTGAAACACCCTCAGAAGCCGGTGCCTGCAGAGCGGCTCTGGGCCCATCCAAGGTAGAGACATCCACAGGTTCCACAGGTGAAGCATCTTGCAGGATACCGGATTCCGAATGGGTGTCAGTAGAGGCCTGCGAATCTGAAGTAGCGGGTATTAGGGGCTGCAAAAGCACCTCACTGAGTACCGGCGAACTGGCGACTAGCTTAGGAGAAGCGTCGTCAGCAGCTTTGGACCTAGGTGGCCTATCTCTATCTTTATCTTTGCGTTTTTTTGGAATGTCAGTAGTCGGGTGGCTTACCGAAGACATATCTGGATAATTGAACCAAGTACCAAAATATGTAGAAGCGAAAATGTACCGACGACGAATAGTTCGTGGTTTAAATAAGGCACAAAACCGACAGCGCGGTATGTCGTGGTCAGGGCCTAGGCAAGGAATACAGTACAAATTAAAATCTTTACGAGGTATTTGCTTTCCACAAGAAATACAATTATTGACTTTTACTGACATTGGCTTAGAGCAAGAAAAAGTTTCCCCAATAGGGTACTTAGCTTTAGTTGAAGACTTCGGTTCTCATACTCGAAAACAAAAATTTCAGGAGTCGGCTGGCTGGCAACTTGCGAACTGCTTCTGCTTCGGGCACCGCATGGCAAGAAAGACTGATGTAACGGCATTGGCTGAATGCTTTATACCCCTGACTACCTGACATCATGAAAGATGAGACAGCAACCGACGCAGGACCAAAGACTTTGATAATCAGGCCGACTGAGGGCTACTGCAAGCAGATAACCCAAATGTGATGACTGCAACAGTGAAACACGAAGAACATCTGGGAGGCGTCTGTGGTCAACATGGCTTTTGGGGGAGGAAGGACAAATGGGTCTCCTTGATAAATCTCTGAGGAATGTATCCACCACAGCAGAGATTTTCTGCAATCTTGAGATAATTTTATTGGATGTCATAGAGATTGTCTGAAAAGACCATTGCACCGCCAGAATCCATTGAAGATTCCTCATATGAAAACAAGCAGTGGGTAGTAAAGTTATTGCAGCAGCCATCGACCCTATGGGCTTTGAGTATTAATCCTGCAGGAGGTGAAGGATGAGAGAAAGTACAGTTGTGTACACTTACCATAAATGTAGATGTTCGAGTGTATTCACTGTTGTAGTCATCACCAGTTGGTTATCCCTGCTGTGGTAGCCCTCAGTCGGCCCGAATACCAGAGTCAATGTTTTTGTGCACCATCTGCCATCGCCTGTAGTCTGACGTCAGGTCGTCAGTGCTATAAAGCAAGACAGTCGACGTCATTACATCAGTTTTTCTTGCCCTAACCCAATAAAAAGCACAAGGAAAAATATAGAGAAGTGGCTCTGGTGGCTACAAGCCACCTTGGGAAGCTTGTGTCTCCCTAGGAAAAGATGTTAAATGGGGGATGGAGGGAGGGAAACCAAGACTGCAACAGTGAATACACTTGAACATCTACATTTATGGTAAGTGTACACGACTGTACTATGTTCTTCGTGTTTCACTGTTACAGTCATCACCAGTGGGAGGATTCCCAAGGCTGAGGAAAAGGGTGGAAGGATAGGTTGAGTCCTAGGTATGGGTCAGGAGGCCCTGCGGAATTGCAGGGGCACACCCTGCCCTAGACTTAGAAAAGAGAGGTAGGTGGTAATGCTTTGTAAAGGTATGGACAGAGGTCCAGGTGGCCGCTTCCAAGATGTCCCTGGTAGGTACTCCTCTGAGGAATCCAGTGGAAGTGGAGGTTGCCCTAGTGGAGTGGGTATGGATAGACTTAGAGATGGGTTTCCCATGTAGTCTTTAGTAAAAATGGATACAGTGTGAAGTCCAATTGGAAATGATATGTTTGGAGATGGGCTTCCCCTCTGCCCCTGGGGCAAAGCTTAGAAGAAGCTGGTCTGTTTTTCTGAATGGCTTAGTATGGTCCAGATAGTATCTAAGTTGTCTGTGTACATCTAGTGAATGTAGACTTCTTTCCCCCTTGCTCTGAGGGTTGGGAAGGAAGGTAGGAATGTGTATGGCCTGGTTAAGGGTCACATCAGATACTACCTTGGGCATAAAGGAGGGGTTAGTCCTCAGGGAGACTCTGTCTGCATGGAAAATTATGAAGGGCTTGACAGCCATGAGAGCTTGAAGTTTCGAGACCCTCCTGGCTGAGGTGATAGCTAGTAGGAAGGCAAAGGTATTTCAATTCTGTTGAAGCAGCAGGTTCAAAAGGAGGTAAGGTTAGTTTCTCTAACACATAATTCAGGTCCCAGGATGGCGTCAGAGGCCCTCTGGGAGGCCTGATATTAGAAGCCCCTCTGATGAATTGCTTGATCAAAGGATCAGAGAAGAGAGGTGGGTCTGAATCATAATGGACGGCCAAGGCATGGATTTTAATAGAGGAGAAAGAGAGGCCACTATTGAGCAACACTGATAGGTAATCCAGGATCAGAGGGATAGAAGGTTGGGAGGTACTGCCCCCTTTTGATTGTTTCCAGGAGCAGAATCTTTTCCATTTTCCTGCATATGATTTTCTTGTGCTGAGTCTTCTGGCATCTGTGATGATGTCCAGGACCTGTTTGCTTAACAGGGAGTCCTTGTTAGTTTTTAGTATATAAGCCATGCTGAAAGTTTGAGAGTCTGTAAGTCTGGGTGCAGTACCTTTCCCCTCTCCTGGGTCAAGAGGTCTGACATTAGGAGAAGCAGCTTTGGGGGCTGTAAGGTCAGACTGCATAATAAGGGGTACCAATGCTGTCTGGGCCAATCTAGAGCAATGAGGATGGCCTTTTGTTTCCCCTCTCTTATTTTGATCAGAACCTCGGGAATAGGGGGTAGAGGAGGGTATGCGTAAACAAAGAGGAAGCTCCAGGGGAAGGTCAAGGCATCTACCTTCCACGCTAGGAGGTGATACTCCCTGGTACAGAACTTGTGCAGCTGGTGGTTGAGGCGTGAGGCAAAGAGGCCCACTTCAGGGGTCCCCCACTCCTCTGTGATTTGCAGAAATATTTCTCTGTGGAGCTGCCATTCATGGGGTCCAGTAAGTTTCTGCTTAGGTGGTCCACCAATGTGTTGTTGATCCCTGATAAGTACTGGGCAATTAGATGTAGCCCCATGGAGGTGGCTGTAAGCCAGAAACTCATGGCTAGCCTGCACGGTGCCCCCTGCTTGTTGATGCACCACATTACTGTAGTGTTGTCTGTTTTTATAAGGAGGACCCCTGGCCTGAGATGGGGCTGGAAGGAAGTCAAAGCCTTTTGCACTGCCATCATTTCTTTCTGCTTGATGTGCAAATGAAGTTGTTGGGCATTCCAAAGGCCTTGGGTACACCTGCCTATTAGGTGAGAGCCCCAAGCAATGTCTGGGGTATCGGTGGTGATGGTCTGGCCGGAAGGATGGAGGATGAAGGGAAGACCCTTGTTCATGGCACAGGCCTCTGCCCACCAGAGAAATTCAGCCCTTATACAAGGGATCAGAGGGAGAGTGGTATCTAGGGACTGAGAGTGCTAACACCAAAGGTTCTTAAAGTACCACTGAAGTTTTCTCATGTGAAGCCTGGCGAGAGGGATGAGAAGGATGCAAGATGCCATGTATCCCAGGGCTTGCAGGAACTTCCTCGCAGTGAGGTGACTTCTGGAAGCTAGCTGGGTGAAGTAGAGAGGCAGGAAGCTTTGCTTTTCTGGGGATAGGAAGGCCATTTGGGTTGCTGTGTCTAGCACAGCTCCCAGGAAAACAATTTTTCTGGTGGGGTTTTGATTTGATTTTTTTTCTCATTGATGGTGAACCCCACGGAAGTAAGGAGTGATTTGACAAAGAGAAGGTCCTGGAGCAACTTTTCTTTGCAGTCTGCCTGAATGAGGCAGTCTTCTAGGTAAGGGTAAATCTGTATATTTCTCTGTCTGCAGAATGCTGTATCTGGGTCAAACATTTGGTGAATACTCTGGGAGCAGTAGATAAGCCAAAGAGCAGTGCAGAGAACTGAAAGTGTTGACAGCCTGCTCTGAAGTGCAGAAATTTTTGCAAGATTTCCTGATGGGGATGTGGAGGTAGGCATCTTTTAGGTCTAGTGTCAAAAGCCAAGCATTTTGTGTGAGCATAAGCAGGAGCTGCTGCAAGGTTAGCATTTTGAATCTGGGGACCACCAAGGAGGTGTTCAGTTTGGATAGATCCAGGATGGGGCGCCAAGTGCCCTCTTTTCTGAGAACAAGGAATAGTCTGGAGTAAAAACCTTTTCCTGTTTGATCTGGAGGGACAGGTTCTAATGTCCCCTGGGATATTAGAGTTGGGACTTTGTTTTAATGCCTCTGCCCACTGGTTTGGGGGAGGTTTGGGTACCCTCTTGGAATAGGGAGTTCGCTGAAGGAGAATCTCTATCCCTGAGAAATGATTTTTAAGACCACTGATCCTTTGTTATAGGAGACCCAATTGAAGAGGGTGAGCCTTCCTTCTAGTTTTTGATGAGTGAAAGGAGGGCAGAGGGGGGAGAGAAAGTCATTGTGAGTGCTTGCCATAGAAGCTTGGCTTAGAACTCCCTGCCTTACAGATGGAAGTGGTCCATTGTCTGCTTCTTTGCTGGCCCTGGGATAGAGGCCTGGATGGCCTGTCCCTGCGGGGCTTACCTTGGCCCTGTCTTCTAGGTGCAGGGGAAGGCCCAGTGCTTGCAGAGAAAGTTCCTGCTGAATCTGGGAGGTTGAACTTGAAAGAAATCTTTTACTGTTTGCATACATTTTGCTTTGTCTTCCATCTTTTTAAGCACCTCTTCTGCTTTTTCCCCAAACAGGCGTTCTTTGTCTATGGGTGCATCAATAAGTTTAGACTTGACATGATCAGGGAGAGGTTGTTCCTTCAGCCATGCATGTCTTCTACTAACAGATCCTATGACTGCTGCCCTGCTAGAGGCTTCTATGGCATCATATCCACATTGTAATGAGTGTCTGGCCACTTGACAAGCAGAGTGTAGTAATTCTGCCAGCTCCTTTGAGTTGGCACCATCAGGAGACGTAGCAATCTTCTGTTTTAATTGTTCCAACGTGTGCTGTTGATATTTTAACATATGGAACAGACAACTGAGTGCTCTGATAGCTAAGGTTGCCGAGGTGTATATGTTCTTATCCCATCTGTCCAGAGCTCTGGAATCTTTGTCAGAAGGAAGAGGATTCTTGACAGTACTAGTCTTAGCTCCTTTGGGTCCCTGTGTAATGACCTCAGGGTCTGCAGCAGTATTCCTGTATAGGTATTTGTGAGAATCCAGTACTCTGTAGTACCTGTCGGGTTTAGTTGGAGCAGGAGGCAGGGCATCAAGGGCTAAGCTGGATTTATGGAAAACATCATCCACCACTTCCAAAATAGGTGGGATGGCCAGGGGTCCGTGCTGGGGCCGGTCCAGAAACTGTCTATGTCATTTCTTTGACTGTGGGAAGTCTTGAGAGTCCCATTGAAAATGTTCATGAGGGAGTGAAGGATTTCCTCAAAGGAGAGGTCTTCTGGAGGGGAGGCAGAAGGGATGGATTCCTCTGCATCTGAATCCTCAAATAGTTAAGGGATGTTGTTCCTCTTCAAAAGCAGAATAATCAGATTCCTCAGACTCTTGGCCTGTCAATTTCTGGAGAAGGATGCCTTTTCCTTTTTGAAGTGGGGGCCTGAGTACCTCGGATAAGGGAGATGAGATCCTTTGCCATTTTAAGCATTTCAGCTTGGGGTGGGGAGCAGTAGCAAGATGGTGGCTAGAAGCAGATTTCCTAGGAATGGCCTGGCTTCTAAGCCTGAGAGAATCCGTTGGTCCCTGAGAAGCGGTAGTCGGATGTGAAGACTTTGTTTATTGTCTAGAATCGGCAGTGCGGAAGGCCTCTTCAGACGCCGGTGCCTGCATCACGGCTCTGGACCCAACTGAGGCAGAGACAGCCAAAGGCATGGAAGAGGAAGTGGATTTCTGCAGCATACTAGACTCCAAAATGATCTCGGCCTGCATAGAAAGAGAGTCAGGCATCAGGGGCTGCGAAAGCGCCTCACTGAATTCCATAGAACTGACGACTTGCTTAGCGGTAGCATCGTCAGAAGGCTTAGCCTTGTGTGGCCTGTCTCTATCTTTATTTCTATGTTTTTTTCAAAATGTCGACAGACTGTTGGCTGACGGACACCATATCAGAATTTGAAGACAGAACATGAAAATAATTGTCTAGAAAAAAGAGCTCTACGGTGAATGGTTCTCACATTGAAGAGGGCACAGAACCGGCAACGAGGGACGTCGTGGTCTGGGCCTAACCAAGTGATGCAGTAAGAATGAAAGTCTCGGTGTGGGATCTGCTTTCCACAAGCACTACAATTGTTAACTTTTTCAGACATCAGTTAGAGCAAAAAGGGTCCCCAACAGGGTACTTAGCTTTAGATGTTTTCTGCTGAAATTCAACTTCTGGAAGCGACCGACTGGCACTTGTGTGAACTGCTTCTGCTATGGGCTCCACAGCAAGAAAAACTGATGTAATGACATTGGCTGCCTTGCTTTACAGCACTGATGACCTGACATCAAACTACAGGCGATGGCAGCCGGTGCACAAAAACAATGACTTTGGTATTTGGGCCGACCGAGGGCTACCACAGCAGGGATAACCCACTGGTGATGACTGCAACAGTGAAACACGAACATCTAGGTTGACATGCGATTTCTGAGTAAGAATTCTGTTTTGAGGCAGAAGGGCTAGACAACTGACTGTATCTACACGAGCCACTATAAACTCCAAGGCTTGAACTAATTGAGGTTGGGACTTTACCAGATTTATCATAATCATCAGAGACTGAGATAAAAGTAGAAGGTAGTCTCTGGCCTTTTCCTGAAGATGCCTGGTCAGTGTGGTCATCTAAATATGGAAACACTCTGAATCCATGCAGTCTTAAATGAGCTGTTACCACTGCCATGCATTTGGTGAACACCCTGGGGGCTGTGATGAGACCAAAGGGCAGGACTGTGAACTGATAATGACTGGCTCCTAGCTGGAAGCGTAGATATTTTCTAGAGTGTCTGTTCATTTTTATATGATAGTATGCATCCTGCAGATCTAAAGAGCGCATCCAGTCATCCTTCTGAAGGAGAGACAGAATGGAGTGAACTGTGACCATCTGGAACTTGGAATTCTTTACATACTGTTTCAAATAACTGAGATCCAAAATGGGTCTCAGGTCTCCTGTTTTCTTTGGCACCTTGAGTAAATTCCAGATCCTCTTTGGTCTGGGAGGGAGGGGGTCCTCTTGGATGACTCTTTTGTCCAGCAGTTTTTGAATTTCTAGAGCTGCTTGTTCCATCTGATTGGGTGGAGCACTAGAGAGACTTTTTTCTTCTGCGGAGGAACTTGAGAAAAGGGAATAAAGTATCCTCAGGATACAATCATTTGCACCCACGAATCTTGTGTGATGGCTGTCCAGGCTTTTGGGTGCAAGGATACGCACCTCCTGACTGCCTCCAGAGAGGGATAGTTGGGTAACCTTTCAGGAACACTGAAAAGGCTTGTCCAAGAAAGAATCCCGAGCACATTGAGTCTGTGGACCCCATCTCCCATTATAGTTATTACCCCCTCTGCCTATGGAGGAAGAATCTCCAAGCAATTCCCAGAAAGACCCTTGGGATTTTCTGAATCACACTTTCTTACCACCACGTTGATTCCTGGAAAAGGTTGTTTGCAGGGTAGAAAAGTGGATTCCCATGGCAGACAGGGTCCTTCCATCATTCTCACTGTGGGAGAGTGTCCCTAACTGCTGGTCCAAATAAGCAAAATCTATCAAAGGTAGTGCTGAAAAATGACACCTTAAAGGGCTTCACAAAAATCACTCAACCACATCCAGGCATGTCTCCTAATGGCTATGCCTGAACCAGCAGCCTGTGAGTAACCTTCAGCTGCATGTGAGATTAACCTCATGGACATGTTAGTAATGGATTGTATGATGGCCAGTCATGAAGAAAAAGATTTCTACTCCTCTACAGACATGGACCCTGGTGAAGAGTTAGACAGTTCCTTGATTAACTCCCTCTGTAGACTTGTAAAATGTGCCAAACAATTCAGTGACTGTAAAACGAAGGTCCCTGATGCATGCACTCACTTCCTAAACATATCCAATGCCCTAGACTCCCTGTTAGGGGGATGGACACAGGGGGCTCTGTTCAGTCAACTGCTTTTTAGTAGTTGCTGCAATGACCATGACATCTACAGGAACACCCTTTGCTTAATGTAACCTGTCTGACAGGGCACTAAGAATCTTGTCCAGGCACTTAGGGATTGGTTCTGCAGAGTCCAGTTCCTCCCCCTGCTGTGTGGGAGACCAAGTCTATCAGCTCATCCGCATGCAGGTTAACCCAAGAAGTAGATGGTCCAGCCCCGAAGGTATACAATAAAATTGATTTTTCCTGGGAAGATTTTTGAGTGACCAACCACCTTTTTGGCGAAGGATCTATAACATGTCTCTGAACGAGACACCCTCAGGTGGAAATCTAGGAGACCTTTCCCCTTTATCAAAATCAGTGTTCTCTGTGAGGGATTCCTGTGGGGGAATCCAGGTGCCTCCCCTTGCAAGACCTCTTCTGAGGGACTTAGTCAGTGGGATGCTCTGGAGAAGTGTTGGAAGAGACGGGAATTTCCCAAGTGGAAACTGCTTGGAAGGTCATCTGGGCTGGCTGTCCCTGAGGCATAAGATGACAGAACTCTGACACATAATCCAAAGGAGGTTGGGGGCATGGATCCGAAGAAGGAAGAGTTGAAGCCAGTCTAGGTATAGACAATACCCTCTCCACCAAGGGCAGTCCTACCGGAGCCGAAACTCTTGGATCAGACAATCCCTCTGGGGGATGGGGGAGGAAGCGACAGGTCCGAAAACTTCAGAGTTTGAGGTTAAACCCTTGGATCCAATGCTGATGCTTCAGCTTCATGAGCCAACATGCTCCAACATAGTCACAGCCAATCAGGTCAGTTAAGTCATCGGAGTCCCGGATGCCAGGACCTTTGGATCCAACAGTTCAACTCTTGAGGAGCTCAGATCCAAGAGCTCCAAAACAGCTGGTCGGATGAGAGAAGGAGCATGTAAAGGTTGGAAGGAAGGCTTAAAGCTCACGGATCTGATGGAAGATGGAGCTGACAGAATCCCCATCTGGATTTGTGTTCTGAGGAACCTCCTTATCATCCTATCCACCTCCAACTCAGAGAGACTCTTGGGAGGACCTAATTGAAGAAGAAGTGGTACATCATCTGGATGACTTTTTTGAGGTCTCCTGATGGAAGGGAGACCTTGGTCAAGAAGAGACTGGCTCTGGGTAAAATCTTGGTGAACGAAGCCGAGGAGACTTGGTGCCAGAGGTATCAGAGCTGAAGCTTTTGGATCCGAGGTTTTAGGTACCTTTGCAAGAGTCTGAGAGAAAGGTACAGACTGAAGAGACTTGGAGGAGGGTGTTTCATATACTCCTTAGTCTCTTTTGTCTTCTGAGAGGGGGTTTGAGCCCCTGAAGAAGATGTACCAGTGGAGGGAGACACAGCCGGAAGAAGTCTTTTAAGTATCAGCTTATTCCTACGATCAGAAATAGCCCTAACATTAAAAGCCACACAAATGGAGTAGGTAGGTATCCAAATGCACAGGCCCCAAACAGTACATACACTCCCTTTAGGCATCAGAATTTGGGATTTTATGCCCACAGGAAGTGCACTTTTAAAGCCAGTAGGCTTATCAGTCATACTAAAAACTCACACTTCACTACCACAAAAAAAAAAAAAAAAAAAAATAATAAATAAAGGTAAGCTTGATTAAAACAATCGCAATAGGAGAAAAAAAAACTAAACTTTTTTTAAGTAGCTAACGAAAAAGGTACAGAAAAGAGTTATTACCAACTTCGGTAGAAAAGGAATACCTCAGGCCTAGGTAAAGAAAGGAAAATTACCAGCAATGGTAACCCTAGAGTACCTTATGGTAGGAAAAAAATTGTAATATGTTTGTGTATGCGTGTATGCGTGTGTGTGTGTGTGTGTGTGTGTGTGTGTGTGTGTGTGTGTATATATATATATATATATATATATATATATATATATATATATATACATACATACATATCTATATCTAGATATAATATATATATATATATATATATATATATATATATATATATATATATATATAGACACACGCACACACACATATCAGGAGATAAGGGAGATTATAGACATATCTAGATGCAACAAGAAAGAGAAAAATACTGAAATATATTGAAAAAAAAAGAAGTTATGTACTCACCATAACGTTCCATTTGAGTAGTTGTACTCATTTGTCGTCAACTTGTGGGTAGTCGGACCCGGATCAGATGCAAGATGGCCGCATCACTAGCATCTGATCTGAGCTCCAAGCTCCTCTCCTTACCCATAATACCCCTCTATCTCCTTCCTTCCCCCAGATCGAGTTTGCTGACTCATAAAACATAAGCCCGATCCAAAGAAACCATCTCACTAAAGATTCTTCTTAACCTGACCATGTATGAACAAGAGAGCCGCAGAGGCAACCTCTGCTGTATATCAGAGCAGTACAACAGCGATAAGGTCAGGGGGAAGTAGGGAGGGACGGCTGATGACAAATGAAGTACAACTATTCAGATGGAACGTTATGGTGAGTACACAACTGCTTTATCTGAAGTAGTTGACTTCATTTGGTCATCAACCTGTGGGAAAGAGTCCCAAGCTACCAAAAAGCTGTGTGGCCCCTCATGGAAGGATATTCTGGAGCACCACGGAGCCAAAGGATGCTCTAGCTCTAGATACCATGTCCAGTTTGTAATGTGAAATAAAGGTGTGAGTTGAGGACCAAGTAGCTGCAGAACAAATATTATCCAGAGACACCCTGGACCAAAAAGCTGCAGAGGTAGCCATGGATCTGGTGGAATGTGCTTTAACTTGACCAGGAGGAGAAATGCCTTTGTCTGTGTACACCTTAAGGATACACTGAGAGATCCAGCGTGCAGTAGTCACTCTCAAGATTGGTTTACCCAGAAAGGGTCTAGAATAGGAAACAAACAACTGGTCGGACTTCCGGAAGGACTTTGTTCTGTGTAAGTAGAATCTTAATTGCCTATGTACAGCCAAGAAATGCAGTTTATATTAACCCCTGTTCTGATAATTTGGAAAGAAAACAGGGAGGTTAATTGTCTGATTAATATTAGTCTCCGAAGCAGTCTTGGTTAAGAAAGATGGATTAGTAGGTAGAGAAACCCTGTCCTTATGGAAAATCATATACGGAGGTTTGATGGGTAAGGTTTGAAACTCCGATATGCTCCTAGCCGAGGTGATAGCCACTAGGAAGGTGGTCTTCCATGGCAAAAATTTTAAGTCTACCAATGCTGCGGGCTCAAAGGGGGGAGAAACCAGAGCCTGTAGAACAAAGGTAAGGTCCCAAGGAGTTGTAGGATCTTTTACTGGAGGTCTCAAGAGAAAGGTGCCCTTCAGGAAGGTTTTGCAAAGTCTGGAGGAAGTCAAAGATGCCATGCTCTCGCCAACGTGGAAATTAGAGATGCCAACCAGTTGTACTTTCACTGTAGAAAAGCTAGTGCCCTGCTGAAAAATACTCACCAGAAATTCCAATACTGCCAGAACTGGAGCCGTGAAAGGATCCAATTCCTGATAAGGCCACCCTTGCTGCTTCTTCTGTAACATGAGAAAGGAGGCACATGGACATATTGGAAACTGCTTTTAGAGTGAGTGGCCATCCATGCGGAGAAAGCCTGTTTTTTCTCTGGCGACATGGACTCCAGGAGTGACTCAGCTACCTCCTTGACTAGATCCCACTGAAGTTGAATAACATGTGCCAAATAATTCAGTGTCCTTATAGAAAAGGTAGCTGAAGCATAAACCCACTTCCCTAGGTGGCCCATAGTCTTTGACTCTCGATCAGCAGGATGGACCGTGGTGCTCTCCCAAGCGAGCTCTATGTGACAGCTGCCACCACCATCACATCTACCGGGGACCCCTTACTTCAGCTAGTCCTGTAAGGGGTTCTAAAGACCTTATCTGGACATCTAGGAATTGGCTCCATGGTGTTCAGCTCCTTTCACACCCGAGATGTAATGAGGTCCCCAAGTGGGTCTGCGGAAGGGGACACCTAGGAAGTAGATGGGTCCGTGCCAAAAGCCTCCAGGAACACCAACTCGTCAGGGGTTGGCTTTTGGGCAGACCCCCCCCCTTTGACGAAGAAGTTCCATAATGTCCCCAAAGGAAACATCATCGGGGGAGTGATCTGGGGGAGCCTTCCCCTTCCTCCAAGTCGGTGTCGTCTGTAAGGGATTCTGGAGAGGAGTCCAGGTGCCTCCTTTTGCACGACCATTTTTGGGGAACCTCCTTGGTGGGACTCTCCGAGGGGGACTCACAAACCACCTGTTGTGTTCCGATTGGGAGCTACCTGGGACAAATCAGGCACGGGCTGTCCCAAAGAGGACAAAATGGTCGGAGCCGCACTCAGAGCTATGAGAGTTGGGGTGGAATCTGAAGAGGAAATGGTTAGGGGTCTCAACACACTCAAGAGGACCCTCTCCACCATGTCGAATGACGAAGGAGAGTGAGCTCCCGGGGATACCAATGAGAGAGCCGAGCCCTCAGAGCAAAGATGCTAAGGGAGAGACTGCGCTCCGAAAAACTTTGAGCTGACAGAACCCCCTCAAATCTGACCCCACGGCTACGGCTCTGAGCTCAGATCTGAACTAGTCAGATCCAACACACTCAAGACAATGGCCTGCATCGAGGTACAAGGTACCGCTGGCGCCGACCCTCCGGCCCCGAGACCTTTCAGATCCAAGGGCTCCAAAACCGGAGGTCAGATCGGAGTAGGAGTAATGAGTGTAAAAAAGGGATGCGAACTCCCAGCTCCAAAGGGAGAAGGGGCAGGCAAGACTCCCAACTGGATCTGGGTGAGTATAAATTTCCCCATCATTTTATCCATCTCAGCCTCACTTTAAACTGCGCATAGAGTGCGAAGAAGATGTCACCAACGCCGGCCTGTTGTACCGGTGGTGGGAAGCACACACTGCGGTCAAGATCCTCCGGCTCCGGAGAAAATTTGGGTGAACGGAGTTGGGGGGGGTACTAGGCCTTGGAGAAGTTCTAATCTTGGGAGGAGGACCCACCGGAGCAGAACAATCCAGCAACCTCTTCTTTGGCTTATCTTTCTTAGGTTTATCCCACTCCACAGGCCTCGAAACTTGAGATTGAGTCCCAGGGGCCTGGAAAGGGGATGAAGCAGTAGCAGCCACAGACACAGCCGAGGTGGTAGTAGTGGGGATGGCCATCCCAAAGCTGGCAAGCGACCCTTCATCACTAACTTAGCCCTCCTGTCTTTGAGAGCCCTCGGGTTAAAGCCTGCGCAAATAAAGCAGGCCGTCAGTACATGCGGCGCACCTAAGCACACCATGCACAGAGTGTGGCCATCAGCTGGAGAGAGCTTGTGGCCACTCTCTGTGCACTTCCTGAAGACAGGCTTAGGAGTATCTGCCATGCCTGGGAAGATAAGACACACAAACACACTCACCCGCTATCACACACAAATCCCTAGGAGTAACGGAGGACGAGGGAACTACCACAAAAGATCTACACCAAAGACTTTTTTTTTTTTTTTTTAACATGACGCACAATGCAAGGTAGGGGAGGTTCAAAAGAGAAGAAAAGGGGAACCTACACTCAAAGAACCCACAAAAAAATGACACTTACCGAACAATAAGCCTGGAGCTCAGTGACCACGATGCTATGCTTTTCAGTGGCAAATGAGATCCGAGTGAAAGGAGGAGATAGAGGGTGATTATGGGTAAGGGGGGGAGCTTGGAGCTGAGATGCTAGTGAAGCGGCCTTCTTGGATCTGATCCAGATCCAACTACCCACAGGTTGATGACTAAATGAAGTCAACTACTTCAGATATATTATTAGTTCACTCAAGACCACCCTGCTAGAGCTTGAGCTGTCATGATCCCAACTGATCTTGAAGAGCAGCAAATGAGATCTAAGGTAATAGAGAGATAAGGGGCATTGTGGGTAAGGGTTGAGCTCAAGAGCTGGATTATAGAATCAAAAGAAAGTGGCCGAGCCAGATCCAAACCAATTCGTTGAGGAGCGAATGAAAATGAGATCATCAGATTAATTGTTTCTTGATAACAATGTATATTTTCATTACTAAGTGAGGTATACATTACTAACAGCATCATGTGGAATGGCATCATGTGGAATATCACAACGTGAGATATAAAATATAACAAACATCACCTCCTGAGCAATCGTGTGAGGCTTTTCTAGTTGAACAACGGATCTGAGAAATATGTAAAATAAATCCTTTATTGTGTACAATAAAGGATTTATTTTAAATTTGGCTCAGATCTGCATACATAACAACTGGAGAGCCCACAGAGGTTTCTCAGAAAAAGAATACAGGGCATAAACAATACATCCCACACAGTTCTGATTTAAAGTCCTATTCCTGTACTTGGTCTGTTACAGACTGCTAACAGGCAATCCATGGCTGGCCTACGAAGCATCCTCTGATCCAGTTCTGATGGATCTGTTGCACATCTGTAAAACTGCATCAAAATTACTTTATCTTGGGACCAAAACCTCATCTGCAACAATAATAGGACATGTTGGAGGTTTAGGTATGTGTCTCAGAGGCTTCAAAGCTCTTCCCTAACCTAATTCAGCAGGCCCCCTAGGGTCATTAGCATAGTAATCACCCACATACTATCCCCACTGCATATTCTCTTCTGTCCCTTTCAAACTTCTTATTCTTTCTAAGGGGCAGAGTGGTATTGTACCTAAATAAATGTTCACAAATTAATTCAGAAACCTGAATAGGTTTCATGCAATTGTTTACAATAATCCTATCCTTAACTTAATCAATGAAGTGCTTTGAGGGGGTGTGTCATTATTATCTACAATGGAAACTGTTATCCTTTTTAATTAGTATTCAACCCACTTTGTGTCTATCAGCCTCTCTTCCTTTAAATATAACAATGAGGAGTCCTCAGATAAACACTGGTTATTTTCAATTCAGCTTGTTGTTGTTGTTGTTGTGTCTTTCGGCTTATTAGGGGTTGTTAGGGGTCGCCACAGTGGAACTCCGGTCCGCTAATGTTTGGTAGTGGATTTTTACGTGCCAAGTTACCAGCCCTGACAGCTTGTACTTCTGTAAAATAAAAGACTGTAATGCTTTTGCTACTCTTAACTATAGCAGTACTTTTAAAATTCTTATGGCAAACACAACCAGAAATTCTGAGACCCTCCTAAGCAAAATAAGCATTGATGCTTTAGCATGATTAGTGCACCACAAGAACACCTGCGGAAACTCTTCCATTGGAAATCATACATTTTTTAAAACTATTAGTAACACATGCAGACAAATAGGCAGTGATTTCTCCCTTATCACTAATGAAAAATGTCAAAGCAACCATCATTTAGCCATGACTCATACGAAAACAATATTTTTTGAGCAGCAAGAAGAAATGAGATGGTTGTTTACCACTACTGTTAAAAGGTTGATTCACAGGTATATAATAGGCTAACGACCACTGGGGCCTTTATAAGCCTAGTCATGCAACCCAAATGTATACCACAGACTATTTTGCCCTAGAGGTTTACAAAAGGAGGTGGTACTATGCATTCTAGCATAAAGCATCAGCACTGACTACTGAAGAAAAGTACAGAATATAATGCCTTCTAAGGTTGGAAAGCCAAAAGACTGCCAGAATCAGAAACTGCATTGCTGGGGTCCAGTTTAGCACATGAGGAAGAACTGTAAAAATCTCATCTCTGAATGAAAGGATAAAGTGCATGCAGCTGGTTTAAGGCAAACTAGTGATATAGATGAAGAGACTGTTGCAGCATCCTTTTGGTGTCTGCATTTACACAGCAGCAAATCCCTTGACAGCACCCTAAGGGGAAATAAAACAAGCAATCATTATCTGACCTGCTGTAGTTGCATAACCTTAACAATAAGATGTGCTAACTGCAGAATCATCAACTCCAAGGAAAGAATGTCATGTGGTAAAATGACAATCTGCATGATCATAGCAGCAACAACACTATGCTAGGAAATAATGTCTGAATGAATAATCCTATTACAGTATGGCTCATGGTTAATATATCACATACTGGAGATATAAAATATAATGCAAAATAAATTACAGGAGGTGGAGCAGAGTTACGTTTTTGTTAGGAAACTGATTATTTTGTAGGTCTGTGCCTTCCGATGTAGCAGCAATATTTTAGGAATCTAATGATGCACTAGTATACAATTACGCTTAACTGAAGTCTTTCGTACAGACTAATAAACACAACAAGCAGACGAATAGGAACCATAATGCAAGTTCATGAAAACCTATAGAAAGATGACTAACACACTTTAAAATGTAACAGCAAAATACAAACCAGTCCCTTGCAGATCTCTGAAAAAAATATTACAATGCAAATCCTCCAGGAAAACTGCTTCTAGTTTACTCTGCTAATCCACAGTTTTTTTGGTTACTTTACTACTGCAGCACAGTAATCATAATTTAGTGTTTCCACAGTTGGAATAAATGGTTAATCCACAAGAATATACACTGCTCTGGAAATTTATCCATTTCCTGTGACAAGCTGAGTTAGGCTTCACCATGTATAGGAGGAAAAAGGATCAAAACTTATAATTATAGTGCTATTAGCCATACATTCTCTGAAAATGCGATCAATCACAGTAAACGTACAGCTGAACACATAGCAGAAGTTCAACTGTTATGATTAATAGTAAAATAATACTGTTTGAGATGAGATTTTATACTAAATGCTAAAAAGGAACAGGTGTGCAAATGTCTGCATTCCTTAAACACACAGGAAAGAATTAGAGATGAAAGATCTCCCAGAGAAGCGACAGTCTCACCAATTACAGCAAATGTTCTGCATTCAGAACTGAATCTATCATTATACAAGGCTGCTCAATGGATGCAATTTAAGAGACACAAGACTTCTATCCTTTTAAATGGAGGCATGTGGTGCCTCACACGGGTCAGAACCTTGACTACGCATAAGATATCTTATTTCTGAAAATCAATAATTAAAATAATTTAGAGAGGATTGGACACATAGAATCCACTGACTCTGCTACAAACACTAGCCTTCACAGCATGTAAAAAGGGTAATTGTATAAGAGGTACTGTTATTATTTCATGGAGCTTTTTTCCCTGGGCCTCCACTGAAAAGGGGTTTCTACTCAGTTGAGCTTTCTCAATAAACAAATGTAATTAATACATAACTAAATAAACAGATTACTTAATTACCTATTGTAACAAAAAATTACATCACTAGGAGACAGAGTTCAATAACAGATTAACATGCAATTTCAAAGGTTCAAAGTTGGCCAAGGACCAAGAGATTACCGGCCTCACTCCACTTTCTTAATGACCAATATACTTTTCAACAATCCATAAATCACCCTTTTTTCCATAAAATCCTTAATACTATCTACTTCTCTAATTTCTAATGGTAGGGAGTTCCATTTTATCTGCTCTACAATGAAAGTATTTGCTTCCAACCTTTTTATGGATACCCTTAACATTCACTAATAGATTGCTGTTTGTAGTACATATGCCATGCTGAAGGAAATCAAACCCCAACAAATAGTCTAATTCCAGATTGGATAAACATTTATATATCCATATTCCCCTTAACTGATAAGATATGGAAAACGTACCAAAAACAACATATAAAAAAAATAAATAAATAAAATCTCTTCAATCTATCTTCATATGAAATACCTAACATATTTTTGATTTTCTTTGTGAAAAATCTCTGGACCCTTTAAAATTCGATGACATCTTTTCTAGAGTAGACACAAAAAACAGAACTATATGTGAGCATTTGTGTTATGATTACTTTGAAAACTGGAAAGCATCACCTTTTTATCTTTAGATGCCACTGCTCTCAAAAGTGTCCTTATTATACAAGACGTTTTCCTAACAATTTTATTTACCTGTCCTTCAAAGCTCAACTTATTATTAATTAAAATTTCTAGATCATTATGTTCAAGTGTTTCCTCAGGGACAGAACAACTGATACTATATAGGTTCATAGGTGTTTACTACACTAATGATCACAAGGGTCTTTTTAATGCCAGCCATGCATCCCAAATCTCTGACGAGTTCTGATGCACTTGATAAGTGCAAGCATGGGTTTGGGAGAGAAAACATTTACAAGCAGGGGCCTGGGAGATAAACTATTTACAGGTTGCCTGTGTCCATCAGAGACATATATGCCAAACCAGGGATAAATTTCCTGTCCCCCATCCAGTCGTCCAAGATGCACTTGAATTGGGTTAGGAAGGAACTGTACTTCACATGGATGGGGAGCCTGTTCCATAGACGAGGCAGGCTCTGTGATGCATACCTGTCTCTCAAGCAGGTCCTATTTATATTACAGGCAAGGTTTAAGTCTTTAGAATGGGTCATTTTGGTGCTGTTTGTTTTGTGGATATGCAGGAGGGTCCATCAGAGTGAGGTCTGACAATGCCCTGTATACCGGGCATAGATCTCCTCTCAAAAGCCTGTAGGAGACAGAATACAGGGATAGGGCCTTGAGGTGGTCTGCATAGGACATTTTACTTACACCCTATATTCTTTTAGTGAGGAACCTCTGTGGACTTTACAATTGTTGGATATGCCTGGTTAGGTATATACCAAAGGGAGCACTGTACTCAATGAGAGATCTGTTGAATGCCGAATACAGTGGAACAATGATGCCCTTGGACTTGGATGCCATACCTTGTTTATAAGCTGAGGACCTTAGAATGCTTTCCTCACTACTGGAGACACATAATGGTCAAAGGCTAGATTACTATCTGTGTGTGTCCCTAAGTCCATGACCATTGGGTCAACTCTAAAGAGTGTACTGTCAATATGATAGTTACTAGGGGTGGATGACTTCCCAAAGGATACTACTATGCATTTCTTGGTATTTAGTTTTAGTCCATGGCTCTGACACCAGTTGTTTGTCTGTGTCAGCCCCTCCTGGAGAACATTTGTGTCAGTGTGTGACTCAATGACAGCTCCTAATTTGCAATCTGCAAATTTAGTCAGCCAGAGACCACTGACATTGGCCTTGACTTCAGAGAAGTAAATTCCAAAAACGAGCAGTCCAAGGACTGATCCCTGAGGGACTCCACTTGTGACTGGCCTCTTTCTAGAGGTAGACTCATCAGTTCTAACTTCCTGGGTCCTGTCTGTGAGGCAGTTGGTTATCCTTCGGGTGACATATGAGTTTGTACCTAACCTCTTGAGTTTGTCAACAACGTCCCAGTGGGGTTTTGTGTCAAATGCCTTCACCAGGTTAAGGTAGGCAGTGTGAATCATTTTTCCTTCATCCACTGCTTTGGTTATCTTCTCAAAGACGTCTACCAGGTTGAGAAGGCATGATCTGCCTTTGATGAAACCGAACTGGGTTGAGTCCAGTGTCTGGAAGTTTACTATATCTCTAGTGATCATTTTCATTTCCATGGCTTTACATACAAGACTAGTGAAACTTATGGGTCGTTAGGTTCCAGGGTCTGTAGATAGCCCACCTTTGTGCAGAGGGATGACTGCTGATGATCTCCATTCATGCGGCACAGAGCCTGTTTGGAGGCTGCAGTTAAATAGTAATTCCAGAGGCCCTGACAGGTCATGTTTCATGCTATTTAGAAGGCATCCTGGGATACTGTCTAGGTCCATTGATCCAGTGTTTTTCATCTTAGAGACAGCATTACGGACCTGTTCCCTTGAGATAGCAGGGGGAGTTATATTTAATGGTATTTCCTGAGGGAATGTTGATGGGGGAGACGGGTAAAGTTAGAGCTGAATTTATCAGCCAGGAGGTTTGCTATGTCTTCTGGCTCAATATAGGTGGCTCCATTTACAATGAGCTCTGCACACAATTGTGTATTGCCTTTGAGGTTGCGGACATAGCTAAAGAGTGCTCTGTGGTTGTCCTTAGCCTGGGAGGCCAAATTTACCTCAAATTTGGCTTTGGTTGACTTTATCTGTCCTCTTGAGTTGTTTGTTTAGTTTGACGAGAGCGCTTTTATCCTGCTGGGTGCTGCACTTCCTAGTTTTTGCTATGATTTTCTTCGTTCTGTTATACAGACTACTGAGTTTTGAGATTCCACCAGGTCAGCTTGTTTTTTGAGTTAGTTCTGTACTTCTTCATGGTGGGTGCAGCTGCCTCTATGCAGCTATTAACATACTTGCATAGGGTTTCTTTGAACAGTTCTGCATAGGCAGCAGTACTCTCAAGGTTTATGTGAGCTTGGAAATTTGCCAGGTTCACTTAATAGCAAGAGGTCAACCTTACAGTACTTCCGGAATATTCCAGGCTTAGCTGGGAGTACAGGTATTATTTTTATTTCAAAGGAGACCATTTTGTGGTCTGACCTTACCAGGGAAGACATTATGTTAGTGGCTGTGCAGCACTCTCCCATATTAGTGAGGACCAGATCCAGTATGGTTACACTCCTGGTTGGTGTACTGACTATCTGGTCCAGGCAGTTTGTGTTTAAGAAATTTAGGAATCTTTGTGTATGTACATTTGCTGTCATATAGGATTCCCAGTTAACAGTGGGATAATTAAAGTTACCCACAAATATGGTATTGGGTTGGATGGTTAGTATTTCTAATAAGTTTAAATACATGGTATGGATTTCCTGGGTAATAGAAGTGGACCTATAGCTTGCAAGGAAGTGGTATTGGATTTTGCCTATATTGATTTGAACATGGAGCAGCTCATGTGCATTGTCCTGTTTGACCAGCCTTGAAGTATATTTATTTCGGATGTAAATAGAGACACCTCCACCTTTAGTCCCTGCCTGTGAAGTAGCTGGTCTAAATGTGTTGAAGGCATTATAACCTTGCATTGTTGGTGTGCTCTCCATGGCTTTAAAACCATGTTTCTGTGACCACAAAGGTGTCAGCATTCTCTAGGGTGACGAGAGCTTTTAGAGAGTGGAGTTTTTTATTTAGACTCCTAGCACTGAGCAGTAATACCTTTAGATTTTCTTGGTTTTGATTTGCTATGTCGTAAGTATTGTCAGTTTGGCATTGCCTAAAAAAGGCAATATGGGGAACGCAATGTTTTAGCTAATATTCCAAAGCCTAGATGGGAGAGGTGCAGACCATTCATGGAAAAGCAGAGTGGTCTGTTGACCATCTCCTTCCATGCTGATGAATACTGCACCCCCTTAGAATGACACCAGAAAACAAGCCAATTATTAAAGTCAATCATCTTTTGTTCCTATTGTGACATCATCCTTGGAGAAGGTAAAATGCTGCTCAATGCTAGACTCATACCAGCCTGAGACACATATCGCAAGAGCTCCATGAAATATCTCTTCATATAGTCTAAGGACGTAAGTCTCAGCCTATTTACTCCCACATAGACTATGACTTGAGTCATATTGGTACTTGTGGCCAATGACCTGAGTGAGTGCGCAATGTGGTGGATCCAGGCCTGTGATAAGCAACTGACCGTGACTTTCTCCTTACTCCGCCTGGTGAGAGGGATATCAGTGCATCTCAAGATGGAGTCTCCAATGACTAGAATGTTGGACTGTGTGGTGACTTCCCTTATGAGGTAGAGGCTCCATGAGATGTAGCTCTATGTGTTGATGAGGATGTACTACTGACAAACTTTTTGACATTAGGAGTACCGCTATGCGAGAGCTTTGCCTCCAGTGACATTGTATAAATACATCTCTCATATACCTTATCAGTTTGTTTGAGAATGAACTGGTTGTCAGTAAACATGAGGCAATTTCTGTATTGCCTCAGGATGCCCATATCCACCAAGGTGGTAACGAAGACAGTGGGAAAGTACATATCCATGTCAACAGACCCCTTTTTATTGATTAGACAGTTGGAGTGAGAATATGAATCAATGTCGGGAATATCTGATTTGCAACTATGGGGACGAGTATCCAACGTGCAACTATGGGAAAAGTACTTGTCACTGCAAATTAGTTGTCCTGTGTGCAACTAGGTAATGGAGAAATTTCAATCGTGCTTTTACAGGAAAAATGTATCTTAAGGTGTCTGAGTCTGGAAAGTACAGTTCTGTAAGTAAACTTACCATAACAGTAGATATTCAAATGATCACTGCTGAAGTAGCCTTAGTTATACATGTTATATCCTGCCAAGAATATAACAGCCAGACAGCTACCACATCTACAGGGCACCTTCCACTTGTCCAAAATGCCAGTCAGTTCAAGCTGAACGGACAACAAAGACATACTTTCTAATAACCCATGAAACACAGCAACCAACAACTAAATCTCTATCCAAAGGGGAATTGAAAATCTAATTTTTCATATCATCTTCATATCATCTGAGAGGTTCTGACAATGTAGCGAGGCAAACCTCTTCAAAACAGCACCAGTGGCCACAGTCCTGGAAGAAGTATCACCTGAGTCATACACACCCACTGTAACAATGAGTAGTGACTGTACAATGGAAAAAATAAATTATTTAAAGCAGATCTTTCCTCTTCTTACTAGACCAAACATCACTACTATTATTTTCCAATTTATTCTTTATTATTTTGGTTTGACATGACCAAAGATAACAAATACAACATACATATAAATAAGAACAAGTTAAAAACCAAAACAGTAAAACATTTTCTAAGAAAAACTATAGAAATAGATCCATCTAAAACATATCCTACTGTTAAATGTAAGTGTATCCCAAAGTAGTACTTACTATTCTAAGGTATACCTTCATCTAGATTATAAAGGTGGTTGTTAAGAACTGTCTCTTAAGAATTACAATGATGTGAGAAGTAGAGGGTTGGTACACTATGTGTCTACTAAAAAGAAGAAAAGAAAAGAAAAACTATATAGATTATATACATCATGGATTCCACTTAGAAATAATTTGAGGGAAATTTCTATTGTTTTTAACACTTATTTTGATTACTAACGAAAAATAAAATGGGGAATTTGCATTTTATCTAGAAACTGTCTTCATGAAATTTAGTTCTAAGAGTAAACTTTAGTTAATTAGCTAGAATGAAATAAAGTAGATTGCTCTAGTAGGTCTGAAAGTAAGATCTTTTCTTAATGTTTTTAGTTAATATGAGTGAAGATATGTATTTTATTGCCATCTCCTTGAAAATTTCCCAGGAGATTTTAGATTTACTTAGCCAATTTTTGGCTATATAGTATTTAAGTAGGGCAAATACTGTGATTAGGACATGGCAATGTATCCCAGTCAAAGATTTGGAAGTTATATGAAGGATTGTATTTCCCATGAAAAAGTTTTTTTTGTATCCCATTTTTTCGAGTTTTGTTCTAATGGAGCACCATAATTTGTATATGGTTTTACAATTCCAAAATATGTGAAGTATGTCCACATTAACAAAGGGGATAAAGGACAGGATAGTAGTTTCAATAGTCTAATTTGTTTTGAGTTATTGTTTATCATGAGCTGCGTATATATTAGATTTTTGAAAGGAGTTAGTTTTAAAGTATTTTGTATAGCATCAGATTTTTGCTTGGTTTAAATATTTTTAATCATGTCCTCCCAATATTTGGAAAAGAGAAGTGAAGATTGAAATTTAATTCCTGTTATCAGTTTATATGTTTGGGAAATCATGTTGGTTTTACAGGCTAGGGTTTTTATAATTAACTGAGTTGTTTTGATTTCTTGATCATTTATTTTAGCATTTGAGTATTTTGCTCTTACTAATGATTTAAGTTGCCTGTATGGGATCACAACTGCGTAACGCTCCTAATTGGGATCTTAGTTCATTTATATTTAAATTATTAAGGTGGTATATTTGCCAGACCATTATATTTTTGACTTGTTGGTATCTGTTGAGATTTATGATTTTATTGCTGATTTTGAAATTTGGATTAAGATGAATGGGCTGTAAAAATTAAAGTGTGATTTCTAGATGTAAGGATGCAATTAAAGTTTGAAAAATTATTTTGTTTTTAATTGTGGGGTAGAGCTTTGTAACAGGGTTTTTTTTTAGCTGTATATAAGGAATGGCCTTGGGATTAATGCCGAGAGAGCATAATTGGTTGTTCCAGATTTTAACCCAGGTTGGAGACCATGATTGGTACTCTATCTTATAGTTAAAGATTTAAATAAGCTGACTAGCATTAATGATGTGGTAATATAATTTGAAATCTGGGAGCCTCAATCCTCCTTTTACTTTTGGGAGTATTAGTTTTTCATAGTGAATTCTTGTTTTCTTAGGGAACCAAATGAATTTAGAGAGGGCAATTTCCATTTTGTTAAAGAAATTTTAGAAATATTTAAGTTAATAGAATTTAAGTGAAACAGGATTCTAGGTAAGACGTTCATCTTAATGATGTCTGCTTAGATAAGGGGGATAGATTTATATTTTTCCATTTTGTGATGTCTTGTTGAACTTCTTCCCATGTTTTTAGGAGGTTAGCCTTCATCAGATCTTTGTGGGTATAGGCGAAATTTATACCGAGATATTTTAGTGTGTAAGTGACTGGAATTTCGGTAAAAGGAAAGTATAATTCACTGTGTTTAAGTGGGTTTAGATGAAAAATAGAAGATTTTAAGGGGTTCATTTGATAGTTTGCTATACTGAAAAAGTCATCAATTGATTTTAGGATTTTGTGCAAGTCTGTATTTGGTAATTCAAAATAAAGATTTAGGTCATCTGTTAAGGCTATTTTAATTTGGTACTGTATATTTTGGGAATATGATTATACATTTTTTGAGTGATGAGAAGTAAAAGAGGTTCTAAGTAGAGGTTGAAAAGATATGGTGAAAGGGGACATCCCTGCTTGGTTCTGTTATTTTAATGGGCTGATATATTGTTTTGACGTATAGAGTTGTAGTAGCATTTTTATACAGCATTTTAATGATATTTATGAAAGTTTGGGAGAAATTAAAGTATGGCATAGTTTGGAATAAGAAGTTAAGATCTACATTTTCAAAGGCTTTGGTGGCATCAATCGTAACAGCATGCCTGGGGTGCTTATCTTTTGCTAATAGGATCATTATGGTGTCTAGGGTAAGGGTGTTGTCACATACCTGACTTTGTTGCTTGAACCCTAGCTGCTCCTGGGAGATTATGCTGGGCATAATTTTTTGCAAGCGATGTGCCATAATAGAGGTTAATATTTTGATGTCTAGATTTGCAACAGCAATGGGCCTATAACTGACAGGATTTGCTTTATCAGCATGGGGTTTGAGTATCAACATTGTTTTTGAATTATTTAAGTATCTATCTGAGATTCCATGATGCATTATGTACTGTATATTTTAAACAGGATTTTAGATAGTTGTAGGTCGAATTTTTGATAGAATTCAGCAATGAAACCATCTGGGCCTGGGGCTTTATTTATTTTTAATTTGTTTATTGCAAGTCTGATTTCATCTATTGTGAGAGGTCTAGCTAAGAGATTGTTTTCCTCTTTGCTTAACCGGAGAAAGCATAAGTTCTTTAAGAATTTATCATATAAGTCAGGCTGTATTTGCTTGTGAGGGTTATATATGTTATTGTAAATTTCAACAGAAGAGTTAATTATATCAGTATTTCTGTAGAGAGTGTTTCCTTTATAATATAACTCTGACATGTTCGGGGGTTCATTCTTGATGTTTATTAATCTGGCTAAGGTTTTAGAGGGTACCTGGGCCCATTCAGAGTATTTATAGAGAAGTTGTAACTCAGTAAAAGATTGTTTTTGCAAATGATGTGTGAATAGTTTTTTTTTTTTTTTAATATCACACATACTATCAACTAAGTCAAGGGAGTATTTACTTTGAAGTTTTTGTTCCATCTCTTTTAATTGGTTCTCTAGCAACTGTTTTTCTTCCTGGTTCTTGTTTTTTATATATAGATGCTTTTTGTATGAGTACCCTCTGCCAATAGCTTTGGTCGCTGCCTACTATATATCATATGGCATGTCACTGGAGGTTAAATCTTGTTCTAGTTTAGATAGGATTGAATTGATTTCTTGTATTACTTCTTTTTTTAATAAATTGACATTTAGTGTCCACTTTACATAACCCTCTCTACAAATGTTGTGACCTACTGGCTTAAGAGTTAGTAAGATTTTCGAGTGGTCTGAAACTGATCTGACATCTATCGCATAGGAAGATTTTTATGGATAAGGTTGCAGAAATTAGGAAGAAATAAATTCTGGACCATGCTTTATGCGAGGCAGAGTAGTAACTGTATTTATTTGTTGATCTATCATGTTCATAAAGTAAGTAGGGATCTATTAAGTTCAAATTATTTATTAATTATTCTAGTGTTAATGTGACCTAGGGTGGTTGTTTTCTAGTTTTGTTCAAGCTGTCTTTGGTAGGATCAATGAGAATGTTACAGTCACCACCAATAATAAAGTAGTGGTTGGGGAATTTGAGCTGTATATTGTAAATATCATAAATGAAGTGCTGTTGATTGGAGCAGGGGCCACAGATGTTGAGAAAAAGGATATGATTATTTAGTTGGGGATAACAGCAAGTAAAGTAACACCAACGACGATTTATGTCGGATTTGGTATTCATGATTTCTCCTGGGATTGATTTTCTAATAATGGTGGTGCCCTTAGAAGCAGTACTATTGCCAGGTGAAATAATTTGCTTTACCCAGTTTCTCTTCCTATCCTTTTCCCATTGGTCATTGGTTAGATGGGTTTCTTATAGGCAAATAATGTTAGATTTATTCTGATACAATAAATGCATAATCAGATTTCTTTTTTTCTTGTCATGAAGACCATTGATGTTCCAAGAGTCAAGTATAATCATAGGTTCATAGGTGTGTACTAGGCTAATGGCCATGGAGCCTTTACAAGCTTAGCCCATAGGATTACACTGGCATAGTGCCTCTGTCGAGTAGAGCCACTGGAGTGATCCCCGGGGTGAATGTTCTATTTCCCATCCACTCATCAAGATTTCTCTTGAAGAGGGCCAGTGAGGTGCTCTGTTTGACATGTATAGGAAGTCTATTCCATAGCATGGGCAGTCTCTGGGTTATGAACCTGTCCCTCCAGCACATTCTGTTGATTGTGGTAATGAGGTTGAGGTCTCAGCAGTATGTGGTGTGCAGCGATTGGGATTTCTTTAGATGTAGGATTTCTAACAGAGCTGGCTTTGTAAGTCATGCAGAGATTGCCTCTAAGTAGGTGATATGAGACAGAGAATATTTTTTTGAGTCTGTCCATATAGGACAAGTGTTTAAGGCCTAGGATCCTCTTTGTGAGGTACTTTTGCGGCCTCTCCAGTTCCTGCAGGTGTCTAGTGAGGTACATGCCAAATGGGGCATTGTACTCGATGACTGGCCTAACTAGGGAAGACTAGAGGGAGACAATGACCTCTTTCTTCCTGGATACAAAACCCTTAGTAATGAGATGTGCCACATAGAAGGACTTTCTGATCATAGTGGCAATGTGGTGATCAAAAGAGAGGTTCCTGTCAACTTGTGTTCCCAGATCTCTTATAATGCCTTCTGTGTTCAGTGGACTACCATTGATGCGGTAATTCATGGGAGCTGGGTTTTTCCCAAAGGGGATGATGACACAATTTTTGGCACTGAGCTTAAGGCCATGGCTATGACACCAGTTGTTGGTCTCAGTGAGGCCTTTCTGTAGGATGTCAACATCACTTGGGAAGTTAATAATGGCTCCCAACTTGCAATCGTCTGTGAACTTTGTCAGCCAGAGTCCCTTTGTGTTGGCCTGGACTTCTGAGAAGTAGATACCAGGAGAGGACCCAGGACCAAACCTTGTGGGACTCCACTTGTGACTGGTCGGCAGTCTGACTTTAACACTGTGGGGTCTCTCTGTGAGCCAGTTTGCAACCCACCTAGTGATACAGGAGTTGATGCCTAGTTTAGTGAGTTTTTCTATGATTCCAGAGTGGGGAATGGTATCAAAGACCTTGGCCATATCAAGGTAGGCTGCATGAACCACCTTACCTTCATTCACAGCTCTGGTGACTGACTCAAAGAAGTAGACCAAGTTGAGCAGGCATGATCTACCCTTCACAAAACAAACTGTGTGGGATACAGAGTTTGGAGATTCCCTATATCCTTGTTTATTAGGTCCATGATGATGCGTTCCATAGCGATAGTTCCCAGGGTCTGTAGTTGCTCCCCCTTTGTGGAGAGGGATGACTATAGCAGTGCGCCATTTAGTAGGAACAAAAGCTGAAGTGAGGCTGTGACTGAACAGGGCACACATGTGAGGTGCCAGTTCACTCTGTAGTTCATGTAGAACACAGCAAGTGATATTGTCAGGTCCCATAGAAGCTGTATTCTTGGCATTGGCAGTGCTATTTTAACCTGTGCAGCAGTAATACTGGGTGCCTGGCAATCTACTGGTATTGTGATTGGTCCTTTGGGAGGGAGGGGTAAAGTTGGCACTGAATCTGTCGACCAGTATACTGGCAATATCTGTTGGCTCGGTATAGGAGGTACCATTGTGCAGTAGCTCAGAGCAAATCTGGGTATTGCCGTGGAAATTCTTTACATAACCATAGAAGGCCTTGTGGTTGTCTTTACTATCTGCTGCAATTCTGTTTTCATAGCTAGCTTTAGAGGAGTTGAAGAGGGATCTCAACTTTTTGTTGAGGCTGATAAGGGAGTTTTTTCCAGTCTTGGGACTTCACCTTATTCTGCATCAGTTTCCTCCTTCTGATGTCGAATTTGTTTATGACAGAGGAGCACCAGATTGGCTTCCTTTTTTTTTGAGGAGAGCATCTTGGTTCTATTATGTATGGTAAGATCCATGCATTTTGTGATTCATGGATCTCACCATACCCAACAGAACCAAGACAGTATTTTAAGTATATGTGAATTGGATAGTAGTAAACCATTTGTATGGGTGTTACAAGATTTAACATTTAATTTTTGAGTGGCATCCATTACTCCTATACTTACCTTAGTGCCATTCCACTTATCTCCCTGAATTATGTTGGAGATAGTTATAGTTATATAAGCAAAGAAAATGCAGAGATAAATTGAACTTGTGTTACTGTAAGGTTGCAGGGAGATAAAAAATAACAATATTAAACAACTCCAAGTATCAACAATCATTATGCGACTCATACGATTAGCTACTCCTTTAGTACGAGTTACCTAGAACAATAAATATTTTGTTGTATCCTTCTCTGGAATGTAATGTAAAGAGTTTGAAGAAGAAATTATTCATATTATTCACCATCCAAAGATATTAGAACAGTTACTGGCATTAACTGTTTGGATAGATTAGACAACAGTCTAGAACAGACATTCTTAATCTAGGATGACTTGTGTTACACCTATGGCAGTATATATCTATATTTATATATATATATATATATATATATATATATATATATATATATATATATATATGGGTCTACTTCTGATTATCGAAAACTCACTTTCTTGACAACCAGAAGATCGAACTCATTTAAGCGAAAGTGCACTAAATCGAAAGTGCACTTTTGCAAAAGTCAGTTCTCTGAAGCGCATTACACTGGGGTAAGGAAATATATCCTTTTCCCCACTGTAGTGTGATCTCGGAGTTAGTATATTGAAGTAGGGGGGTGCAGGGGGGGCTTTCTCCCCCTTGCAAAATACTGTTTAAAGCATTTTTTTTTTCGGTTTGGAGAACCGGCTTTTGCGAAAGTGCACTTTGATCTAGTGCACTTTCGCTTTAATGGATTTCGAAGTAGCTTGATCGAGATTGTGAGATTTCGATCAAGCAACATAGACACATACATACATATATATATATATATATATATATATATATATATATATATATATATATATGGAACACTACAGAATCCTGAAAGCCCAAAACCCTGAAGACCAAAATCCTGAGAGCAAAATCTCGAAAGTTCAAAATACTGAAAACACACAGGATACCAACACTTACTATATTCCTTACTATATTCCAGCACAAGTACATACAGAAACATATTACCCTTCAACTATATATTACAAAATATAATAGATCAGTTTTTACCTGGAAAGATACTATTAAGTTGAAAAGAATCTGTTAAAATTAACTAATTATATATAAGTAATGTAAGTAAGCAATATTAACTACATATATAATACTGTTTGTTTGTCTTTCGGCTTTTCCCAATTAGGGGTCACCACAGCGGAACTCCGGTCCGCTAATGATTGGCAGTTGATTTTTATGGTGGTGAGTTGCCAGCCTGATGCCCAACCTTCAACAAAGGCACGCCGATTCAACGCATGTCTTTCGAATGCCCACTCGACCGCGGGAGGACATGCAGACTCCACAGGAGGACATGCAGACTCCACACAGAAGGCACTCCCAACCCAAGCCGTGAATTAAACGGGAGAACCTCTTGCTGTGAGGCAACAACGCTACCGCTGCACCACCGCGGAAGTATAACTACATATATAAGACTGACGAACATCAATGAAATCACTGATTTTAGACATTTAAGAAAAGCACACAGTTAGCACCATAGATTGCTACCAAACTTAAGTTTACGAAATGTATGCAGGCATTGTAGTTAATAAGATAAGCAATTATACTGTCCGAATATTAAGGTTTTTTGTTTTTTTTTAAGTTTAAGTTGTAGATGTTGTTACATTAATTATTTAAGGATGCTAATAGCAATATCATCCTTGCTTGTTTGATTGGGGTGGTACTTGTCTAAAATGATCATTTAACTTGATGGCATTTGAAACTTCTGTGGGGAAGTGCACCTTTGGTCACGTTTTTTTGATGACATGTAAAGACCTTCATAAAATTCCAGATGTAAATGCCATGTGTATCACAGCAAATTGCTGTGTCCGTGGACATGTACTGTTTCTATACATACTATGAAGTACTCTACAGTGAATATAATCATTTTACCATGAGCAGTAATACGTTAGTAAACTCAAAAATGGTTTGGTAAATACTGTTCTACAGTACAAGGTGTGTTGTAGGGATACAGAAGCATAAAAATCTGAGGCCTATATGCTGTGTAACCTTGCACTGTGATTGCAGTTCATCTTATAAGCCAATATATTCCCTCACCTTCCCTTCAGCATCAAGTAGTTATGTTCACTTGCAAGATAATGTTGCCTTACTTTCAAGTACTATTAACATGATGTATTAACTACTAATATTTGCATAAGCCTCCCCCTTCCACACCATAAGCATTACATAATATGTTGGACAGCAAGTGCTGTAGGAGATGAACTATACATGCCCTCAGACAACCTCATATCAGTAAACACTGAACTCTTCTGTTCTTGTCCTACAGGTAGTTATGAATTATACATGTACAGACAGCAATAAGATATGCAGTGCAGGTCAGTGTGATATCCCACAGCAACGTTTCTATTTATCCTACCATGACAGCCTACACAAACAATCAAATTAACACACCCCATCTCACTGTCAACATTGATGAACCTTTAAACAATAACATAAACAAGACTGTTGAAGTGCAAGCTTTCAGGAAAATCCTCAGGCGGCAGTGGAGGCATAGTAGCATGTGATATCAACTCCTTGGAAATATATTTATCTTTAAAATACAAAGGTTACATTTAAAAGTGCTGCTTTTAAAGCTTTCCACAAGCTCAGTTAGTTGCACCTAGGCAATCTTCTGTAGCTTGATGAAGGCCATGGCAGATGCAGGAGTTCACCCAATGTCAAAGCTTTACAGTGGACATTATGCTAATGAGGAACCAGCTAATGAACATGCACATATTTCTCACTGGAATGATGAACAATGCCATGCTGAGAGGCTCACATATTTGCATGCACTCACATGGGCATCTGCAATGTGCACTGAGCATACATGAGAAAGTCATTGATCCTTGCAGGGACATGGATAAATGTGCGTGTGTGTATATATATATATATATATATATATATATATATATATATATATATATAATTTTTTTTAAAGTGTATATACATATCAAATCATAAACTGTAACATACGGCTTATTATAAGAGTTATATTACATATTTGTAATAAGTGCTTTACTGCAAAGTTAGACAGTAAGACTTTCTTTATTCTTTTCCTTGTAGCTGGTGAAGAATTGTATATTAAGTCTATTGTCCATTTATCTGAATGTAGCTCGATGTACAAGTATATTACCTTCGGGGATGATATAAGCCATTACGAAGTGAATTACATACATTATATATCTTTCATTAGATTCCTTCCATAGAGTGCAGCAACCAATGTCCTCTTAGTCTAGGTTTTAGTCAAAATATTTAAAGTAGTAGTAGTTATGGCAGTATTTTCTGTTGACAGGTGAGTTTCTTGGTTCTTTTCCCAGGAATGCATTGCGGTAGGCAGAAGTTAATGGGAGTTGACGAGATCTTGACTTCCAGGCGGAAATATTTAAAAGAGTTCCTGGGTAGTGGAATTTCCAAACAATACGAACGCCAGGTAAGAAGACCACTTCATTTTGTTTTTTTGTCTTTTTCAGTTATTTTCAGGATTTATGTTACTCTAACGTCTTCTTGGTTAAGGTTTGTGAAATGCTTTTTAAAGTAATCGCTTGCTTCATGTAATATTTTATTTATTAAATCTCCTAGTTTATGCCCTTTTTTTTGAAATATCTCTTTTCAAGTAGTATTTGTAGTCTAAGCTGAAGACAGTAATGAGTAAAAAACAGGTGCTATTTATTGATGGAACCAACATTTAGCTGCAATTGGTTGAAGCAAGTTAGATGAACAAATGGGTTTTTTGGTGAAAAACAGTTAGATGAAGGCTTCTGTAGTCTTGTTTTGGTGTCACTAAGTTATTAGGATTAGATTTATGATGACGATCATAGTTTTTTTCACAGGTGGAGAACCACACTTATTTGGTTAGTAAACTGAAGTTGCAAACCACTTTGTAGACACAGTTTTATTTTCTGCTCATTTTTCCATCTTCTTTTTAAACGCTTTTAGTTTCCTTATTCGCTTCATTTCCTTTACCATTTATACGTTTGGAATTTCATTGAAAGCTTTCTTAAAAGCTGTTTTAGCTTCTTCAACTGTTGTGATTTGCAACTTTATGTCTTTCTGTTGAAATGCTAGGGTTGCTGGATACTTCATTTGAAAGCGGATTTTTTGATTTATAAGGTAGGCGCAGTACGGAGCCAAGGCCTGTCTCTGTGGTTTAGTAGGAAGCGGGAGATCCTCTGATAGTGTTATTTTTGACCTATCCAGTTAGAAACTTTTTTGATTTGGCAGCAGTTAGCAGTAACATGAGAAGAGTTTAATATCTTTACATATATTTGTCTTGGAATAGTTTTATCTTGGGTCTTTCTGAGTGAGCGATGGGGCTCTTTCAATGGCAACGTCTTTGATTATGTTTTTGTCATAGAGTATAGTGTCAAGGATTTCTTTTACTATGGTTGATAGTTGCGTATGATCAAACTTCTCAGGTACTCCTCATATTATTATGTTGTTTCTTCAATTGCGTGCCTCCAGATCAATTATTTTCTGCTGCATTTCATTTATAGTTTTGTCATTCATTTTTATTTTGCTCTGTACATTATTTATTTCGGTTTCATTCTCCATGATTTTTACTTCACTGTTGTTTAGGCTTGCAATTATCTGATCGAGACTATTCCCAAAAGTATTTCGCTTTTTGGTGAAGCTTTGAATTTCTTCCTGTAATGGCTGTAGGGCAGTTTTGAGATCGTCGATGGAGTAAGGGGAATCCGTTTTGGGTCTTAAGGGTATTTTGCTAGTGTCATGCTGTACCTTAGTGGGGTTTTTTGCCTTTTAGAGGTTGTATCTTTTTCTGGAGAAGCTATTGAGGAGAGCTTAGTTTTCGCAGTTTGTGCTTCCATTTGTTCTTGTTGGCTAGCCATTTTTTTTCTGATGATTTAGCGTTCATTTCTGTTTTTATTTTGTGTAGGTCTTAATCCTTTGGAGAAGAGCTGGCACAATGCTTCTGTCACTGCCTCGCTGAGGGATGAGCTTGTAAGTTGTTAAAACACAATTGAGAACTTAAAATTGGATTGGTAGTGTTTTTCAAGCAGAAATCTAGAGCTTCTGTACTTATTTAAGTTAATTCTAGAGCATAATGTGGGTTTCTTTTGTCGGATACAACTTTTAGCTTTTGGAGCAGTACTGGGTATGTGTCTAATGATCAGTGACGATCTTGGAGCCCCCAAAACATTGCTAATATTTTTAAAGGTCAGAATAAACTTAAACAAATGAGCCTGACAATTTAAGGTTCTGAAAATCAAAGTTCTCCTATCCTTGTCAGAAACAGTAGGATTGAAATTAACAAAATGTTTAGCAGCTGTAGTGCTAACAAAGGCTACAGCTGTTGGATCAGGTTTGGGAAGAGTGTATACAAACTTAAAAGACTGTGGGACTTATGCATTCTACCTTTTTAAGGGCCGTAGGTTATCAGAAAAATTGCAGGCAGTGGCATGCACATTTTCCAGAATTGACAGAATTTGGGGAATGGGTGAAGGTTCTGGACATTCCTTCTGTAACAGCTCAAAGTATTTTCTGAGGGACTGCGAGAAGTACAGTTGTGTATGTACCATAAATGTAGATGTTCGAGTGTATTCACTGTTGCAGTCATTACTCTTGGGTTATCCTGCTGGCAGGCTACCCGCAGTCGGCCTGAATTCCAAAGTCCTGGTTCGGCGTTGGTTGCTGTTGCCTCTTCCCTGACGTTAGTGCGCCAGGGGTATAAAAGATGCAGCCGACGCCATTTTCTTCAGTTTTTTCTTGCCCCAGATGTCAGGTGCCCTCAAAATGGTAAACTAAATATATTATGCCAATAAACATACATGCAGTAAAGAAACATTTCCTTCATCTACAAGCAAATACACCACATAGGTTGTATAGAATAGAGAAGTGCAGAGAAACACCAGCAAAAGAAAGGGGGATGGAGGGAGGGTAACCTGGACTGCAACAGTGAATACACTCGAACATCTACATTTATGGTAGGTACACAACTGTACTATGTTCATCGTGTTTCACTGTTGCAGTCATTACTCTTGGGTTGAATCCCAAAGCTGAGGATGCGTGGCTGGTCTAAATAGGATTAGGAGAGGCTATGAGGCCCTGCAGAACTGCAGTGGCAAAGCCTGCTCTGGATTTAGAGTAAAGATTTAAGTGGTAGTACTTTGTAAAAGTGTGCACTGAACTCCAAGTTGCAGCCTCTAAGATGTCTTTGGTTCGTACTCCTCTGAGAAAGGCTGCTGCTCTGGTAGAATGAGGCCTAATGCCCTTAGGCACTGATTTGCCATGCTGAGAATAGCAGAAATGGATGCAATGGCCTATCCATTTAGAAATAGTCTGTTTTGAGATAGCCTTTCCTTGTGATCCTGCAGCATATGACATTAAAAGTTGCTCAGTCTTTCTGAAAGCTTTAGTTCTGTCCAAGAAGAAGTGTAGCTGCCTGTGTATGTCCAAAGAATGCAGAATTTTCTCACCTTTGTTCTGTGGGTTTGGATAAAAGGTAGGCAAGTGAATGGTTTGGTTAAGGGCCACACTGGACACCACCTTAGGCATGAATGTTGGGTTTGTCCTCAGAGAAACCCTGTCAGGATGAAAAATGATAAAAGGTTCTACAGCCATGAGTGCTTGTAACTCCGAGACCCGTCTTGCAGAGGTTATTGCTAGGTGTAGAGTTGTTTTCCAGGATATGAATTTTATATCCGCTGTTGAGGCTGGCTCAAAAGGAGGCAGTGTGAGTTTTTCCAAGACATAATTGAGGTCCCATGCTGGAATTAGTGCTCTCCTTGGAGGCCTGATGTTTTTGGCCCCTCTGAGATACTACTTTATTAAAAGATGAGAAAAGATAGGTGGTTTGTATTGTAGTGGGCTGAAATGGCAGAGGCATGAATCTTAATTGATGAAAAAGAAAGGCCTTTGTCCAGCATCTCAGTTAGGTATTGCAAAATCTGAGGGATATTTGGTACATACGTGTCAATGCCTTGTTCCTGGTTCCAAGCACAGAATCTCTTCCATTTTTCTGCATAAGATTTTCTGGTACTGGGCCTACCTTTTGCCCTTGGAAGGGTGTGAAAATGGAACCTGTAGCCTTGGGACACTATGTTCAAGACCCATTTGTCTTAGGTAACCTTTTGCCAATTTGATGAAAAAAGTGCTAGTTTTCCCCCTAAGGGGGCTGCCAAAAGAAAAGTGCTTGGATCTGGCAGAGGAAAGTCATTGGGACCGTTTCCTGTACGGTTGCGATTTGTCTTCTCTGCTTTTGGAGGTAGGAGCACCCAATTGTTTAGGCCTGTATAAGCCTTGGGGCTGAGATCTGCCTCTGGGACGTCTGTATCTGCCTCTTTGTGGTCTGTCTGACACTGGAAAGGACCAAATTTTAGGCGGCCAGTTCCTGCTAAATCTGGGTGGCTGTACCTGTAAGAAATCCTTAACTGTCTGCATGGATTTCACTTTATCCTCCATTTTCTTCAACACCTCTTCTGCTTTAGCACCAAAGTATCATGCTGTAATGTAGCATCTAATAATTTTGCTTTAACATGATCAGGCAGATTCTGTTCCTTTAACCAAGCATGCCTTCTAATAACAGAACCTGTAACAGCAGCCCTGCAAGAGGCTTCCAGTGAATCATAACCACATTGCAAAGTATGCTTTCCCACTTCTTCAGCTGCATGCAATAAATCCTGCAATTCCTTGTTCTCTGAACATTCAGGATTTGTCAATATTTTCTGTTTAAGCAGTGACATTAAGTATTGCTGATATTTAAGCATATGAAACTGACAATTTAAGGTTCTTACAGCCAAGGTAGCAGAAGTGTAAACGTTTTTCCTCCATCTGTCCAGTGCCCTAGAATCCCTATCAGAGGGGACAGGGTTTTTTGCAGTGGAAGCGTTGACCCCTTTGGGACCCTGAGATATAGTTTCTGGGTCAGCAGCAGGGTTTTTATATAGGAATTTATGAGAATTCGGGACCCTGTAATATCTGTCTGGCTTAGCAGGTGCAGGGGGTAAAGAATCAGGAGAGAGGCCGGACTCTGAAAATACATCATCTACAATGTCTAGAACAGGTGGAATAGCAAGGGGTCTGTGCTGAGGAAGTAGCAGAAAGTCTCTGAGCCTTTTCTTAGATTCAGAGTAATCTTGGCTCTCCCAGTGGAGATGCTCCATCATGGTATGCAGGGTTTCCACAAAAGAATAATCCTCAGGAGGAGAGGCTGAAGGAATGGATCATTCAGCATCAGAGTCCTCATAGGGAGGAATAGAATAATCCTGTTCAGAAGAGGAATCAGAGAAAATAGAAACCTGATCAGAAGAATCATATTCTGTCTCTTGCCTAGGCCTCTTATCAGGAGGGGGATGGGAACCCCTGATCAAAGTAATTAGGTCTTCGGCCATTTTAAGCATCTGTTTTTTAGGCATGGAAGTCTGAGTAGGAGAATGCTGTACTTGTTTCTTTGTCTTTAGAGCTGCTTTAGTCTTTGAAGCTGAAGATGGTTTAACATATAACTGTGTAGGTCTGAAGACACCCTCAGAAGCCGATGCCTGCTCAGCGGCTCTGGACCCATCTGAGGGGATGATTTCCGAGTGTCCAATACCTTGAGTATCCAGAGGCCCAGTCGGCTTCACATGGGAGTTGGAAGCGGCCTGTGGCTCTGAGGTATCGGGCACCAGGGGCTGCAAAAGCGCCTCACTGAGAACCGGTGAACTGGCGACTGGCCTAACGGAGGCCTTGTCATCGGTTTTGGACCTTGGATGCCTTTCCTTTTCCTTGCCCTTGCGTTTTTTGTAAACTCCGGTCATCGACTGTTCCGACGGCATTATATAGTTAAATCTTCGGCGAAAGTAATGAAATGCAAAATCGAACCAACACTTAATTGTGCGTTGGTTAAATCTAGCACAAAACCAACAGCTAGCAACGTTGTGATCAGGGCCTAGGCAAGGAATACAGTAAGAGTGAAAATCCTTATGAGGTATTTGCTTCCCACAAGAAATACAATTGTTAACTTTTTCTGACATCGGTCTGGAGCAAGAAAAAAGTTTCCCCAACGGGGTACTTAGCTTTAATTAAGACTTCGGTTCTCAAATTCGGATTTGAAAATCTCAGGAGTCAGCCGACTGGCACTTGCGAACTGCTTTTGCTTCGGGCACCGCGCGGCAAGAAAGACTGAAGAAAATGGCGTCAGGTGCATCTTTTATACCCCTGGCGCACTGACGAGAGGGAAGAGCTGACAGCAACCGATGCCAGACCAGGACTTTGGAATTCAGGCCGACTGCGGGTAGCCTGCCAGTAGGATAACCCAAGAGTAATGACTGCAACAGTGAAACACGATGAACATCCTCAGTATTCTCCATCTGAAAACACTGGCACATTCTGGAAATAGTCTCAGAGAAAAAGAAACCCCCAAAGGGAGAATCAGAAACTAAGTAATCCTCTTGAAACACCAGTGTCTGTCCCTTCATCTTTATGTCCAGATTCAGAATTTCTGAACCTCTTCAGGAAAAGCGGTATCTCTCTTTCTTTTACCAGAAAAGAAAGATCAATGGCCTGATTTAAACCCTGAGCTAGATTCAGTATGCTACTCCTGTGTATGGAAACTTAAGGAGGAGAAGATAGATGTTTAAATTTATGTTTCTTTTTGACAAATAAAATAGGGCCAACAATGTCATTAATGTCAGAAACAACTTTCGGAGGGATAGGCACAACATTCTGACTTAACGGGTAATTCTTCCTTGTTCCCTCTGCCAGGACCAATAAAAGTAGCTCTCCCTTGCCCTCTGAGGGGACCTCAACGGATTCACTTTATAATCCCGAAATCCTGAAATACCGAATCTCAAAATTTTGAGACCATAAAGCCGAAAGCTCTAAATACCGAAATCCCAAAAGCGAGAATTTTGAAATTGCGAATCCTACACTAACCCCCTTGTGCCTCCACACCCCCTACTTAAATATACTAACTGCAGGGTTGCACAACACAAACACACAAAAACCCCACCACACACCTACATTCCCCTTACACACACACACACACACACACACACACACACACACACACACACACACACACACACACACCACAGTCACAACACACACTGACACACTAAATCCCCTAATCAACACCCTTAAACATACATAATTATCTGAACTTGCATTCAAACACCGCAACACCAGAAGCGCTACTTCAACATCTCCGAACGTCGGGATTTTGAAATTCGCGCTTCTGGGGTTTTGGTATTTAGAATTTTCGGGTTTATGATCTCAGGATTCTGAAATTCGGTATTTCAGAATTTCGAGATTATAAAGTGTTCCCACCTCAACAGTTGCAGAGGATGTAGCTAACCCACGATCCATATGTTCTGCAAAACAGGGATCTGGGGTAAAAGATGTGTGGTCTGAAGTACAAGCTATGGTCACTGCCAAATCACCTATCTGTGGCTGATGGAAAATGCAAGCTTGCTGTAGTGACAAAGGCTGTTTAATTAACTTTTTCTTTTTGTGGCTGGAAGAAGGACCGGCCATGGGCCAGTCAGTTTGCTCCACGGTCAAGTCGATAATGGTGAAAATAACCAGCAAACGCTGGTAACAATTAAATCTTTAAAAGTTACTTTTTCTCATAAAAACACAGTAAAAAGTACTTCAGAACAATTTGTTAGCCACTAAAGTAAAACAAACACAATTTCTCCACAGAACAAAAACGTCTCTCACTTTAAACCACTTTTAAACTGACAGGATAAAAATGCGCTCCTGTTTAAAAGTATGCACTCCCAGCTTAAAAATAACTTTACTAAACATGAACATAAATAAAATAACAATTTCTATAAGCGGAAGAGAGTTCTCTAGAGGTAACCTACCTGCCCAACAAATGAAATGCACAAGCAGACAGCCTATTCTCAAAAGCCTGCAGAAGAGTGTATTCTTCTGTGGCAGGAAACCTCCAAAGGGCTTGGAGGCCAAACCTGTCTTTTTAGTCTTCTCGGTTCAAGCAGACTAATGGATTGTGCACCAAAGGTGCCCTGAAACTTTGGAAGCTGGACGGGCCTTTTATCCTTGGCAGGATATAAGCCATATAGCTAAGGCTACTGCAGC
>NC_056744.1:1005724963-1005794963 GCF_019279795.1 Protopterus annectens | reverse complement strand
AAATGTCTTGCACTCTCATAACTTTAAATGGAATGCTACAATTTGCAGCATCATGCAAACATATAATATAAAGAATATGATCCAGAAAAATTTGATGTTACAACTCAAAACAGCAAATGTGAGTGTTAAACAAAATGCTCACTATTAGTTATGAGAAATATTTTTAAATTTGGAAAAGCAAGTCAGAAAATTATTATCAATTACAAAGTGCAAAAGGAACAAAATAGATGAGGTGCCAACTTTAAAAATACATTTTTATCAGTTACATCAAGGATGTAGATGGCACAACAGTTTTTGATCAGTATCAAACTGGGAACATAATTAAATATTTGCACACAGGTATTTATAAACAAAAATGGCTAAAAGACTCTGGTGAGATAAATAAGTGGTTATGCACAACTTCTACATTAATACTGGATTCTTTGCATTCAGAAGTCTCTCTCCAGGATATAAAAGGCACCATTAAATGCTTTAAGTCTAACAGAGCTTCTGGATCAGATAGCTACATAGCAAAATTTTACCAGGTATTTAAGTAATGAAATTGCTCCTCATTTACATAAATTAACAAGCCAGATAACTATCCCTAACTGAGGAAAAACATCATAATATGAATCTTACTGTAATGGCACTAATTAAAAAAATAATGGAAAAGAATGATTTAAACCAGAACTTTATGGCTCCATTTTACTGCTTAATAGGAATTACAAAATTATAGCTATGGTAATCAATTCAAAATTAATACAATTAGATAACTTTTTACATCCCATGCAGTTTGTCTTCTGTCCTATAGGAACAAGGCAGAAGCTAGCAAATTGGTTCAAGCAAACATATCACAAGCTATACATTCATTGTTAAACCCAGAATTTTGGTATTTAATCAAATTACATGCAACAAAAATATCTGACCTCATTAACAGAAAATACATCTGGAGAGTTTTAGAATATTATGAAGCTCTGCAATCATCAATTAGCATGATTCAAAATTATACATTAAATTAAATAATAAAGCATTGCCTAAATTTAAATTAACAACAGGTGTGAAGCAAGACTGTCTGTTATCAACAAGTTTTGCATTCACATTTAACATACGGTTATATAAATTACAAGAAATAATTTCAATTTCTCATATAAATTGAAAAGAACATTCTTTATTAGCATATACAGTCTAATGATTTTAACTACCGATTTTATTAAAGTTATAAATTAACTGCAGATGTTATGGAAAGAATAAAAAAAGTAATAGATTATGTAATGAATTATGAAAAATCTGAAATACTCTAATTATATTATAAGGAAGGAAATCAAGATAAAATTTCTCATATCATATTGACTCAAGAAAAGATAAAATTCCTGGCATTCTTATAAACGATGATTATGATAAAATAAGACAGAAGACATAAGTGTTATGTTTAAGTAAGTGGAATTTTTGTTAAAGAAAATAAAAAATAAGATTTGTTTTCCATATTACAGATAATTAGTATAAATTAAGAAGTCAATAGTTCCCCTGTCGCAATTTCCCATGAAACATTTGCTAATACTTCCTAAAATGTAATGGATATCCTAGGTCAAAATATTCATTTTTATGGAGCCAGGAACACCTAAAATACCATGGCAGGTCCTAATGGTTCAAGGACACAAACAGGATTATCTTTGCCAGATATTTTCAAGTATGCATTAGTATACGCTTTTACAAATATAATTAATTTGCAATATGCTGGGGAAAAAGTCTATGAAATAATGCAGTAAGATTCTGAAATCAAGGCGTTCTATATTCAAGATTGTTATTTTTAAATTCTTCTACCTCTGGATTATTAGACTGCTATAGCTTACATAGAATTCATTTACTTGTTGGTTCTTCTGCATACAACTGATGTACCATGGGGGAATCATCAGATTTCTGCTTGATTCCCTTTGATACAATGTACAATACCAGCACAACATTACTATACATGGACAGAGAAAAATCATAACAGCAATTATTCCATCTGATGATCTTTAGATTACATAGTGAAATGTTAGACTTAGATGGAGAAGGTCCTAAGGCTTCTGGAAAATTTGATTTTTTTTATGTGCAAAGTCAAGTGGGGAAAAAATCCAAAATTAATATACCCTAAAAAATAAAAAAGGAAACTTCATTTTCTACAACATTAAGTGACATAAATTGGCTAAAAAATCTAAATGCAATCAACATAAATCATAAGTTTGATGCAAATTAAAGAAAATACTGCATGCTGGCATTTTATTGTGAACCAGTGTATTTATATTATGGTTGGTGGTCTTGTGACCAAATACATCATTATTGGGTTAGAACACAAGAAATTGTACAAATTAAAATTCCGTTTTCTCCAGATATTTTATGTTGGATACGTTAATAATGCTCCAGAAAACTTGTATCATTAAAACTGTAGCAGCATCAATAGTAACTAAAAAGATGGCATTGGGATGTTGCAAAGAATCATCACTTCACTTTGTTCTAATCAATATTTTACCAATGTCTCCTAGAAGCTTCTGTGACCTCACCCATATTCTCCTCAAGGTTGCTCATCAAATGAAGTCCTAGTTCAGTGTGACTTTGTTCAGTTACTAAATTTCAGATGAAATCAGTAAATTAAAATGTTACTCAAGACTTGTAAAAACCCTTAATGGTGAAATATGAAAATAGTGCAAATAATGGGCGTGCCTTCACTGAAGGTTGAACGTCGAGCTGGCACCTCGGCATTCGTGAAAATCTACTGCCAATCATTAGCGGACCGGAGTTCCACTGTGGCGACCCCTAACCAGGAAAAGCCGAAAGACAACAACAATGTGCCAATTACATATTTCAACTATCACTTGAAAGTAGGCAAAATGGCCTTAGCTTACCTTGGTCTTGTTTAGTTAACCAAGTACTCTAACCTGAGTAAGCATTATAAATATGAAGATGACAGAAGAATGCATAACACAAGGTATTGCTCTAAAATGAGATAAGCAGTATAAGTAAAGGCCATAAAAAAAAAAAAAAAACAAATTTAAACATTGTCATCTTAAAAGAAAACAACTGCTATGCAAACTCTACATTTTTTCACTCACCTGTCTGTTAGCTTCAATATACAGTGCTAAATTATTTACACGATAACACATCCCCTCATTCATAATGTGAGCATAGCAGCGTAATTTAGCTCCATGATAAGCTTCTTCCATATCCCCTCTGTGGTCATTCCAGCAGGACTTATCTCTGGCCAGCTCTGTTAACTCATCATCCTTCAGAAAACTATAAATATCTTAAAAAAAAAAAAACAGTACACAACTTAAGATGTGCAGTCTTTCCTGCTGTAATTCAAAAATGCATTCACTACTGTGAAAAGGTGTTTCCGGAATATGCTGAATCAGAAAACAAGAGAACTGTTAACCACTACTGTGCAATCAAATGATCTCTGTATTTCATTACACTGTTTTCTTTCTTCTGTTCACTTGTCTTTCTAGTACTGTCACTTCTCAAGTGAGAAATGTTTCTGGTCATACTCTTGATCTTAATATAGTAGCCTGCATCCTGTAAAAGTTATGTCTTACCATAATGTTCCATCTGTATTGTTGATCCTCGTTCAGTCATTATGTATGGGTATCGGTTCTAACCTCGGAACCGAGCCGGCCATTTTCCAAGCTCGCGTCAGCTTCAAACTCTCAAGCTAAACTCTTACCCACAATCCCCTCTCCCTGTTACCTCAGATTGAGTGTGCAAGTCAAAGAAGGTAGAGGCTACCTCTGGTCAAATAACCTAAAGAACCGAATGGTGAGATCCACTAGAAACCACAGGAGGGGGAAGGAGGGAGGGTTGTAATGACTGAACGAGGATCAACAATATAGATGGAACGTTATGGTAAGACATAACTTCTTTATCTGATATTGTTAATCCTCGTTCATTCCTTACACATGGGACAGAGTCCCCAGCTACCTCTATTCCTGGGAGGCTCTCATGGAAGGACATTCCTGAGCACCATAGAACCGAAAGATGCTCTTCCCCTGGAGGCCAAGTCCAACTTGTAATGATTGATGAAGGTATGAGGCGTAGCCCAAGTTACAGCTGCACAGATGTCATGTAAGGAAGCTCCGGCATGGAAGGCAGCAGAAGTTTCCACCAACCTTGTTGAATGAGCTTTCATGGTAGTAGGCAACGAGATATTGCATTGTGTATAAATGAAGGTCACATAGTCCTTCGATCATCTAGTTAATGTGACCTTAGCTACAGCAGATCCTAATCTAGGTCCAGAAAAAGCCAAAAATAGCTGGTTAGACTTACGAAAGGGCCTAGTCCTGTTTAAGTAAAAATGAATTTGCCTGTGGATATCTAGGGTATGTAGGCAATACTCTCCTCTGTTTGAATGATTGGGAAAGAAAACTGTCAATTCAATGGCTTGATTAATGGACATTTCAGAAATCACTTTAGGCAGAAAAGATGGATTAGTTCTCAGAGACACTCTATCTCTATGAAAAATCAAGTAAGGACTCTTGATACATAGAGCTTGAAGCTCAGAAATACGTCTGACAGTAGTAATGGCAACCAAAAACAAGGTTTTCCATGACAAATACTTGAGGTCGCAAGAAGAGGCAGGTTCAAAAGGTGGCATTGTCAGAGCTTGTAGAACTAATGATAAATCCCATGGTTGAAGAGGTTCTCTAAAAGGTGGCTTCAGATGATTCACATCTTTTATGAAGGTCTTGCACAACTTGTGGGACCATAAGAGAGGAATCTTGTACACCCTCATGAAAATTAGAAATTGCAGCCAAATGAACTCTAATGGTAGAGGCCGATAGACCCGATTGAAAGAGGTCGGCCAGACAGTCTAGTATTATAGACACTGGTGCTGAGAAGGGATCTACTTGTTTATCCTTCAGCCAACAGGTAAATCTTTTCCACTTGCTCAGATACGTAATTCTAGTGGAAGACTTATGAGATGCAATGAGAATATCACGTACTTGTAGAGAAAGATCATTCTGCCTGGAAATCAAGGGAATTGGAGTAGCCAAGCCGTGAGCTTCAGGCTGTTCAAGCTGTGATGAATCAGGTTCTGTGGATGTGAGATCAACTCTGGGGTTGGATGGAGAATCCATGGTCAATCTAGTAGGTGAGGCCAAAGGAAGGGGAACCAAATCTGTCGAGGCCAATATGGTGCTATGAGGATCACCTTGCTCTTCAACAGACGGGCTTTCTTCAGAAACTGGGGAATGAGGGGAAAGGGTGGAAATGCATAAAGAAGACCCAAGGCCCAATCGTGGACTAGAGCGTCCCTGGGTGACTGTCCCGGAGGGGGAATCAGGGCGAAGTAGTTGCTGCATTTGTAGTTGGTCGGGGATACAAAGAGGTCGCAGCAAGGACGGCCCCAGCGGTGGAAGATCTCCACCGCTATCAAGGGATTCAGGGACTACTCGTGAGGTTGAAGAATGCACCTGCTGAGTCTGTCTGCTATCACGTTGGAACTCCCAGGAATGTGCGTTGCTAGAAGAAAATGGTTGGTAGCCATCGCCCATTGCCATATTCTCATGGCCTCTCGACAAAGGGGGAAAGATTTGGTTCCACCTTGCTTGTTGATGTACCAGACCACCGCCATGTTGTCTGATTGAATTGCAATTGTCCCAGATGGCAGCAGGGGATAAAATGCTTGCAACGCCAGAAGCACTGCCCTCAGCTCTAGAACGTTTATATGTAGATGGGCCTCCAGTTGGGACCAAGTGCCTTGGACTGTCTGTCCCTGACATAGCCCCCCCACCCCATCAGGGAGGCATCCGTGGTCACTGTGGCCTTTGGTTGCTGGGAGGAGAAGGGGCGAGACCATTGTGACAGATTGTGTGTCATCCACCAATTTAAATCCTGTTTGCACCTGTGGGTTACTCGAATCACGGCTGAAAGAGGATGCTGAAAAGAATACCATTGGGTAAGCAGTAGCCATTGTAGAAGCCTCACGTGAAACCTGGCCAGGGGAACAATGGTGATGGAGGCTGCCATGGAACCCAACAGCTGTAGAACCGAGTGAGCCGTGGATTTCTCCCTTGACGGGATTGTAATCAGCTGTTGCTTTATCCTTCAAATTCTTTGCTGTGGAATAGCAGCTCTGCAGTTTTTTGTGTCCAAGAGAACCCCTATGAATTCTGTCGATTGAGATTTGGTGAGATTGGATTTTTGCCAGTTTATGGTTATGCCTAGCCTTTCAGCAGCGAGGAGAGAGTATGCCAGGGCTTTTTCCAGTAGATGTCTGGTGGGGGCGGAAATGAGTCAGTCATCTAGGTATGGAAACACCTGGAATCCTTGAAGTCACAAGTGAGCTGTGACAACTGCCATGCACTTTGCGAACACTCTGGGGGCTGTAGAGAGTCCAAAGGGCAGTACTCTGAACTCGTGGTGACTGGCTCCCGCATGGAAGCGCAGAAAACTTCTTGATGGCCTGTCCACTTTTATGTGGTAATACGCATCTTGAAGATCTATCGAGCACATCCAATCGTCTTTTTCCAAAAGCGGGAGGATAGATTGTATTGTGACCATCTGGAATTTTTGTACTCTCTCAAACTTGTTCAATACATTGAGATCCAAAATTGGTCTCCAGTGCCCGGTTTTCTTTGGCACCAAAAATAGTCTTGAGTAGAATCCGGATCCTATCTGGTCTGGAGGGACTATTTGGATGACTCTCTTTCTTAGCAGCTTTTCTCTCTCTAGTGCTGCTTCTTCCATTTGACTGGGTGGAACATCGGGAAGGTTTTTTGAAGGGGCAGGACAAAGATCGAAGGGGATATGATAACCTCTGGTTATAATCCTTTGCACCAAAGAATCGGTGGTGATGGTTAGCTAGGCAGAAGGGTACAAGGAGAAACATCCCCCAACCACCTCCAGAGGAAAGGAGTTGGGCTGCTCTTCAGGAGCGCTGATAGGATTGACCAGGGAAAGAATCCCTGGAATACTGATTTCGCAGACCCCTTCTGCCCCGAAAGGAGAATCTTTACTGAGAGTTTCCCCCTTTGCCTCTAGGGGAGAACTTGTCCTGTGTGTCACGGAAAGGAACCTGAGATTTCTTGAAACATATCTTCCCACTCTTTTGGTTTCGGGAGAAAGCACATTGAGGGGAAGAATAACAGACACCTATGGCAGAAAGGGTCTTACCGTCCTGTTCAGATCTGGACAGTGTGCTTTTAACTTTGGGCCCAAACAACGAGGAAGCCTCAATGTGGACATTAAGAAAGGAAGACAAAGGGTTCTGCGAAGTTGCAAAAGTGCATCCAGGCATGTCGTCTCAAGAACGCAGCTGAACCCGCTGCTCCTTCTAATGCGTGAGATATCAGTCGCATAGAGGAGTTAGATATAGATTCAATGGTGGCCAGCTGAGAGGCCACTTTCTCATGGACCTCATCAGACACGGCACCAGCCAAGGTTTCAGAAAGCTCAGAAATCAGATCCCTTTGAAGCCTGCTAAAATGTGCCATATAATTCAGGGACCTGATAGCAAAGGTCGCTGAAGCAAAGGTGCGCATCCCTATCCTGTCCAGGGCCCGGGACTCTGTTAGGCGGATGGACAGTCTGGCTTTCTTCTTCTGCCAGATCCTTTTTTGTTGCAGCCGCCACCATCAAAGCATCCACAGGGAGACCTCTGGACCAGTGGGGATCCGAAGCAGGAGGGGACAAGATCTTATCTGGCCTCCAGGGAATAGCTTTGACAGTATCAGGAGCCTTCCAAGCATGCTGCACGATGAGCCAGGCAAGTTCATTGGCAGGTGGAGTAACCCAGGAGGTAGGGGGCCGGGCGCGAAAGGCCTGCAGGAACACAGATTCCTCGGAGGTCAGATTAGAGGACTGCCAGTCACCTCTCTGTTTCAGGATTTTGAGGATATCATCAAAGGATACCTCGGAGGGTGACCGAGGGGATCCTTCCCCCTCATCGAAATCTGTGTCTTCGGTGAGGGACTCCTCTGTGTTGTCCATGTGCTTCCTCTTACATGAACTTTTCTGGTGGCCCTCTCAGCGACAGAAGCTGGAAAATACAGCGGAAAAGGTGATTCCTGAGGGAATATGTCCTGTGGCCCTTCCACCTGATGTCCACTAGGTGCGACTTGTGAAACCACTGTACCAGAGCAGGACGGAGGTATAGACACAGTCCAGTATCGCCAGCAGCAGCGAAAGCCTTCTCCATCAGTTGGAAGGCTGGTCCACCCAAAGAGGAGTGCATGTCTAAGACAGGGGTCACCCCTCCCCTAAGTGGCTCAGTCTGCCGACCCGGAGTCCCTGGATGGCTGTGGAGCAGCAGACTATGCGTGTCACAACTGACATCCTGGGTTGTAGCAAAACTTTCCTGCCACAAAGGCAACTGCAGTTCCTTAGTGAGATCCACAAAGGGGACCGCAGAAGGGGAAGACTGTGCTATATCCATGGACTTCAAAGGTAATGAAGGAGGAGAATAAGAAGGGGTCTTTGGAGATGGGTGATCACCTCCCTAGAAGGATAGTTCCTGAGGGGTGGGATACCTCTGGCCAAGAGTACCTGGTCCACAAGATGCAACACATCATGTTCGGAGAGGCTTCTAGTGGACCTCATGGAGACTGTGGGAGAAACAGGCCTGTCCACAGAAGAGGCAGACTCGGTGCCCATCTCATCTGTCCACACAGAGGACAACGGTGCTGAGAGAGACTGGACTACTGTTGTCTGCACTGAAGAAGTCATCGGTGCCGAGCTCATGGTCTGCACTGACACAGGGATCGGTGCCGAAGTGGTGGTTGTTGGTGCTGAGGCTGGAGCCGACAAAACTGGAGTCAACAAAAAAGTCGTCGGTTCCAAGGAAGATCTCAGAGCTGAAGCAGTCGAGGTCTGCGCCGACTGAATGGTTGGTGCCGATTCAGTGGTAATAGTCTGAACAGAGGAGCCCCTCTGTGCCGATATATAGAAGGCTGCAGGAGAAGACAGAGCCGAAATCACTAATGGAGCCGAAGGCCTCAGTGCCGAAGGTCTAGGCACCGAAAGCACTGGGGCTGACTGAGTGAGCTCCGGAGCCGAAACTTTAGCCTTTTTATGTTTTGGTTGGTGGGAGTCCCCAGCCGGGGAGGAAGGCAAAGATTTAGCCTTAGTAGGAACATTCAAGGTTTCCTTATGGGCTCTAGGAGGGGTTGAGGCCTCCGATCCAGAAACAGCCTATGAAAAGGGAGAATTAAGAAGTCCCTTCAGTAACAGCTTGTTTTTCCTTTCCAACAAGGTTCTATTAGAAAAGTTCTCACAAATAGTACAGGGTGGGTCAACAGACAAATGGGAAGCTCTCAAACAATAAACACACAAAGAGTGTGCATCAGAAGTCGGTAGTTTGTGTCCACAATCAGAACACCGCTTAAACCCCGGACTACCTTTCTTATCTGCCATGACAGCAAATTAATGAATAGAAAAGGTACCAGCAATGGCACAAGAGAGTACCCGAAGATATGAGAGAAAAAGGAAAAGGATTACCAACAATGGTAAAGAGAGAATACCTTGCGGTAAAAGTGGTAAAGAAAGAAGCAAAAAAATCTGAAGAAATTATGTATGCTAAATGCGATAGGGTAAGAGACAAAATATAAACTTTTCTGACAGAAAAGTAATCTGTAAAACTATTAAACAACAAATGTCTGTACTTAGCTCAAGAGAAGTAGCTTGAAACGACTGAATGGCAATGTGGCAAATGAAATCTGAGGTAACTGAGAGGGGGATTGTGGGTAAGAGTTTAGCTCGAGAGTTTGAAGCTGACGTGAGCTTGGAAAATAGCCGGCTTGGTTCCGAGGTCGGAACCGATACCCATGCATAAGGAATGAATGAGGATTAACAATATCTTCATCATTACAACTGTAAGGCCTCTGAAAAGGGTCAGCTCAATATAATAATGAAATTCAGTACAGATAACAGCTGATGAAATAGCAGCCAGAATATCTACATTTTTAAAGCACTTTCAAACCTACAGTTGGTGCTGGTAGACATACTGCAAACAGAAGGAGTTACATGTACAAGAAGCAAATCCTGTATCATGAAGATTAACTTCTCTGAAAGTTAAAAACAGAGCATGCAGTAATACCCATGTTAAAAATGGACTTTGTAAAGTAACACGCCACACTGGCCACTCAGTATTCCAATGGTTAACATTTGCAGGGCTATCTCCTCAAAAAGGCACGAGCACCAACTCACAACAAGAAAACTGGGTCTTACCTACACTTTGTTGTGGTATATTTTGATTGAGTCTCTATACTTGGAATTCCTTTATAAGTGTATTTTGTGTTGGCAGTATACTTTTGGCATTTTTTTTCGTCTTAATTGTAATACAACCTTGGAGTTAGTATAAATAAATTAAGGGATACAGGGTGTACAAAATGCCCAGTCCAGGCAGTACATGAGGTTTGCCCCCTGCAATGAAGATTTTTTTGTGTGTGCTTTTACGTTTTGGGGGTATGCTGTTTGAAAGTGAATTTTTGAAAAAGTGTAGCTCATACTCTTGTGCCTTGAATGAGCACAGGTAAACCAAAAATTAGCACACAGGAATGTCCCAAGACCGCTGCACAGAATCTTATAACCTTCCCAGAATGGAAGTGATAATCACAGTCCTTTAAGAATCTGGCTACTTTGCAGATTCATTCTTCAACAAAGGAGCTACCCTGGTCAGAATTAATTCCTCTAGCACCTCTCCAGTTTTTAAGATGAGATTATAAAGTTCTACCACAGATTCTTCTCTAAACCCTGCCCTTTATCTCTGATTTTTTTTTAATAACCGTTTTATTGCTGTCACGGAGATACATCAGCAGAATATATGAACAGTCGCATATAATTTCCTTCTATTAACATCCACTGCAAATATTTTCCAGTATGTACACACCTTACTCCAGACAGCATTTAACTTTTAATTAATGGTGCTCAGTAATTTTAAGCAGCATTGTCAAGTTTTCCAATGGCATAACATTCAGTAATAAAACACTAAATGTAGTTTCATCAAAAGTACAGTTGTGTAAAATCTTACCATAACAGTAGATACCCCTCACTTCACTGATGCAGTATTCCTTATGTAAGGGATCTCCTGCCAATGATAGCCCAATGTCCAGCCAGTATATCAAGCCTTTTGAGTTTACAGGTGTCGTACGTCATACATATGCTCCCTGTGCAAGGCGTAGTCCATAAAGGTGATGTACGGCTATACACACCTCAGAAATGAAAAGCCCTAGGAGGAACAGAATGTCACGAGGGACTATGAGTAATGTGCATAGAGGAGGAGGAAAAAGAAAACAATAACTTCCCAGGAAGGCAAGGAGAAGAGAGCACGGCAGAGGAGGGAGGAAGCGAATGCTGCAGCAGTGAAGAGAAGGACATGTTATGGTAATATTTTACACAATTGTACTATGTCTTCCATATTATTGTTGCAGTATTCCTTATGTAAGAGAGTACAAAAACTCAACAGGAAACCTTGGAGGTTGAAGGCACTGAACAGTCCTCTAGAAACCCATGCAGGATAGCCCTGGCAAAGCCAGCCCTTGCTCTGGAAACAACATCCAACTTGTAATGCTTAGTGAAGGTATGGACAAAAGTCCAAGTAGCAACCTCAAGGATGGAATTGGTATCCAGTGCTTTGAAAAAGGCACCAGAAGAAGCATGGTTCTGGTAGAATGAGCCTTTACAGATGAGGAAAGACATTTACCATGAAAGGAATATCGAAGAAACGGCCTTAGAAATCCAGGAAGAAACAGTTTGTTTAGACACTGCCAAACCCAAAGAACTGGGATGAAAGGAAACAAAGAGTTGATCAGATTTCCAAACAGCCTTAGTATTATCCAAATAATATCTGAGCTGCCAATGCAAATCCATGGTGTGAAGAACTGCAGACAAGGAAAAAGGAGGGCAAATTAATAGGCTGATTAAGAGACAATTCATTGACTACCCTGGGCATAAAAGAAGGATTGGTAAAGAGAGAGACACCCTGTCCCTGAGGAAAACTAAAAAGAGAGGAACAGCCACAACAGCCTGAAGCTCAGATACTCTCTTAGCTGAAGTAAGGGCCAAAAGAAGAACAGTCTTCCAAGTACAATGTTGCAAGGAAGCTGAAAGAGCAGGCTCAAAGGAAGCCTGAGTCAAATTTTCCAGAGCAAAACTGAGGTCCCAGGAAGGCGAAATAGGCTTCTTAGGATGCCTGATATGAAGGACACCTTTAAGAAATTGCTTGACCTGAAGCCTACAGGCCAAAGGAGGGGTTAAAGGCAGACAAGCAGAAACTGCTGAGAGGTGAGCTTTAACCAAAGAATATATCAACCCAGCATGGAGCACATCACACAAACAACAGAAAAGCAGAGGAATCCCCACTGAAAAGGACTCTTGGTTACACGAGAGGCACCTGACAGAAAATCTCATCCATTTGGACAAAAATGATTTCCTGGTAGTGGGTTTCCTGGCATTCTGCAGGACCTGAAGCATGTCCCCAGAAAAGATGTGCCTAAATGAGATTAAAACCCTATCACTCACAGTGCCAGTTGAAGAGTGGACAAGTGAGGATGGATAAGAGACCCACTGTTTTTGTGAGAAGGTCCACCCGGTGAGGTAACTTGTGGTTATTGCCCCTGGGCAGGTGAAAGAAGGCACGCAACCAATGCTGTCTGTGATAAAGGGCAATCACCAGAAGATTCTGAAGGAAGTCCTGTCTGATTTTGTGCAGGGACCTTGTAATCAGAGGAAGGGGAGGGAAGGCATAGAGAAACATCCCCTACAAAAGGAAAAGACTGGGCATCCAATCCTCCAAGCCAGAGGGGTTGGGACTCTAGAATAGAAGAGAGGAAGTTGTCTGTTCACAAAGGAGGCAAAAAGATCTACCTAAGGAATACCCCACCGATGGACAACATCAAGAAACACATCTCAGCCTGTGTGCTGGACCTGCTCAAAGAGTCTGCCACTATATTTTGCTCTAAAGGAATGTAGACAGTCTGAAGAGTCACTTGACACTGAACAGCTAGATCCCATACCTGAAGAGCGAGCCTGCAAACAAGGTAGGATCATGTCGCCCCTTGCATACTGACATACCATATTACTGTGGTTTTGTCTGTGAAAACATTGAGGAGCCTGGGAAGAAAAAGGAAATGAAATGTCTGAAGAGCTAAAAGGAGAGAACTCATCTCTGATGTGATCTGACCTCAGATATGGAGGGCAGAGACCCTGGACCTTGAGAGAACCGAAGGAAGCTCTTCACACCCTGTTTGACGCATCCAAAAAGAATTCTTGAGATGGGATCGGAGGTTGGAAAGCAAGCCCTGGGCTGACAGAGAGCTGATGAATCCACCACTGAAGCTCGAGCTTGGGACAGGTAAAGGAACGGATCTAGGAGATCCAGGGGATGACAGTGTTGAAGCTACACTGACTTGAGGTATTACTGAAGTTTGTTCATATGGAGCCTGGATAGAGGCAGCACAGGAATAATGGAAGCCAGAAACCTGAGAACCTTGAGAAAATCCCTGGCTGTGACTGAAGCAAGAGGAAGAAGACTACAGAAAAGCAGTCAGAGAGAGAGCTTTGGGGAGGCAGAGATGCTAGCATGGGAATAGTCTGGATCCTGCAACTGCGAAAAACATGATCCCAGAGTAGAAACCACAACTGATATTTGAAAGTTTATGGCACACTTCAGGCTTTGCAACAGGGAAACAGTAATATGGAGGTCCTGAAGCATAGCCTTGGGGGATAAGGTCTGAATGAGCAGGTTGTCTAAATAAGGAAAGATATGAGCCCCACTCACCCTGTAAAAAGCAATGATAAGAGCAAGGCATTTGGTAAGTACCCCTGGGGCAGCAGACAGGCCAAAGGGCAAACAGAGAACTGAAAATGCGAGGAAAAAAACAGAAATGCAAAAACTTCCTGAAAAGGGATGGATGGGGATGTGAAGACAGGCATCATTGAGATCCAGAGATACCAGAAATGCTTGGGGAAGACGAAGAGGGAACAAGGTTTGAGGGGACAACATCAAAAAGGAGAGGACCTTTAGAAAGATGTTGAGCTGAGACAGATCCAGAATAGGCCTCCAGGTCCCTTCCTTCCTTCCTAGGCACCCGAAACATAATTCTTGGGCAGAGGGCACAGCCTGAATGGTGCCATGGGCCAAAACAGCCTGAATCACATCTGGAAAGAAAGGAAGCTATTCTCAAGGAGGTTGCGGAATGCCCAGAAATGGAGGAAATAGATTACCACACCATGAAATATCTCTGGTGGATTATGGACAGAACCCAAGAGTCTTGTGTGACCCTTAACCAACTGGGAAAAGACAGGAAAAGATGAAGGGACAATGGAACCTGGCCAAGGGAAAACAAAAGCAAAATTGTCAGATGGAACCTGGTTTATCTTAAAAAGGAGGCTTCTGAGAAATAGGAGTCTGAGTAGTCATAGCTGGGGCTACAAGTCTACAACCCTTTTTACCTTTGGATGGAGGGTTAGACAAAAATATGTTTTAACTCCTGCAAGGCCTTGCCCTTGTCCTGGAGGGGCTTAAAAAGTTCAGCAGCAACAGCAGAACCAAAAAGGTTTTTATCATCAAGAGGAAACTCTAATAATTTAGCTTTAATAGCAAGCAAACCCTGAAGACGAAGACAAGAGTAACATCACAGAACAGAACCAAATGCAGCAGCCTCAGAGGAAGCATCAGCTGAATCATAAATACACAATAAAGTGATGAGCCACTCGAGAGGTAGAACCCAACAAAGAAAGGACCAAAACCTTCTCTTCATAATCAGGAATATCAGAAACCTGAGAAAGAAGGACACACATACCTAGTAATATAAGTCTGCTAATAGACAACCCTATAAGACTGGGTGAGAGCAGTATACAACATTTTGCTCAGTTGTTCCATGGCCCTACTATTTTTCTCTGAAGGAAGCAACTTAGTAAAAGGCAATAACTTAATGTTTTCACATTCACTTGACTTAGGGCCATACAATATCTATTTCTAAAACAAAGTCTTAAATGCTATATACAACCATTGCAATTATAAAAGTAACCACACATAATGATACTGACACTGTCAATGTACACAAAGATCATCAACATTGTTACACTTACCAAAATTACATTTGCTGACTTCACTCAGATGAAAAAAAGAGGAACAAATGCTCTGCTTGTGAATCTAAAAACAATTTCACTAGACACACTTTGTTTGAATAGTGATACTGTCCTAAAGTAATGTGTAAGCCTGAGCTTAAGAACAGGGTTAGGGTTAGTACAGTAGTAAGATGGGCAGAGGAAGTCTTTCATATTTTCTCTACTTCTCACTTTTCTACATGCCTGCCTCCTGGTCTTACTTCAGTCTGCCTGATAATCTCCTTTTCCAGTTCCTTCACTCAAATACATGATTTGATTCACCTTCTCACTTCTTTCTTAATGTGGCTTCACAGTTCTTCCAGTAATTACATTCACCACCGACCTTCTTAAACTATCAATGTACTTCCTAACAGGCAGCGATGTACACACCTGTAATCCCAGAATGGCGCTTTTGTGGCACTACTGAGGATTACTCTAGGGATTGTAAACCAGACTTTGCTGCCACAGTCATAGTTAACCAGTTGTTCTTTTCTCTAAATCTCTAGAATCCAATCACAATTAGAATTAAGCCAAGGATATTCATTAACTTGGCCATAGTCTTCATTCTGCTCAAATCCAGCTTCTATCTGATCAGCAGCAGCCTGAATATGGTCTCTTCTAATTTACTGAAAGAAGACCAGCATTTTCTCACATGAGCATGGTTTGCTTCCTCTTCTTTCCCCATCCAATACACCTGCCTTTGAGCTTGATAGTACCCTTGTTTTCTTTTCCTGGTGATATACATACACCAACTATGTATCACAAATCCTTTGCTTCTCCTTCTAGTATCATACTTTGACATGTCAACTTTCCCCTTCATTACACTACACTTCATTTACATCTCCTGCCCCTAATGCATACCCTGAACCAGGTGGTATCCAATGGCAGCCTCTATACAGTATTGCCAATGTTTATGATATGTCTGCAATGTATGTACACCTTCTTGCATTAGGACAGCAAGTTGGATTTGCATTTTAAATTAGGCTTCTGGCACAGTGTAGTATAATCTTGCACTCAATATTCCAACCACTGCTCTCTTAACTCCATGTTGTTCTCTTACCTTCACATTCTAACTACCCAATTAACACTTAGATGGTTTCTTATTGTAGTACATTTGTGCAATCTAGCTTTGATTTCCTTTCTGCCAAGATTTACTCACATAATATAATACAATATATCAGAACATAATATAAATGAAAGCAATGTATATACCATAATGATAAACAGGACTTGAGTCTACCAAGATCTGTTCAGCTTGACATCTAAATATTTTCCAGGCCATCAAATTCCCCTGCTTTACCCACAATTTTGTGTGTGGAGGAATCTCTTCTTCAGATCTCTGACATCTCAAAGAAGGCAGAGCAAAAGGAAAAAAAAATAAACATATAAACAAGAACCAGCCACACATCCAAAGGCAGGGAAAGGAGGGGTTCTAGTGGAAGAAAGATCACAGTCCTACACATATTTATCATTATGGTAAGTGCAAAACTTTCATAAGTTCATAGGTAGGTACTAGGCTATCGGCCCAAGGGCCTAAGTAAGCCTAGCCAACAAGGTCTCCTGGCTTACGCCACCCAAGAAAGTTATTTTCCTGTGCCCCTGTCGAGCACAGTCACAGAAGTGATCCCCGGGGTGTATTTCCTATTTCCCATCCACTTATCAAGATTTTTCTTGAAGAGTGCTAATGAGGAACTTTGCTTGACATAGATGGGTAGCTTGTTCCAGAGTATGGGAAGTCTCTGGGACAGGAATCTATACCTCCAGCATGTCCTGTTTATTGTGGTGACAAGGTTTAGGTCCCTAGACAATGTAGCTCAGAGGGATTGGGATTTCTTTAGGTGTAGCATGTCCAACAGCTCTGGGTTTGACATAGATTTATATGTTAGGCACAGATCACCTTGGAGTAGGCGATATGCTACAAAGTAAAGCTGGAATTTTTTGAAACGGTCAGTGTAGGGCATCTGTTTAAGGCCAGTAATCCTCTTTGTGAGGTACTTCTGTGGCCTTTCCATCTGCTGCAGATGTCTTGTGAGGTACATTCCAAAAGGGGCATTGTACTCTATAAGGGGGTCTAATGAGTGTTGAGTAAGGGGGAACAATGACCTCTTTTTTCCTAGATGAGAACCCTTTTGTGATGAGGTGTGCCATGTAGAAGGATTTCCAGACTACAGTGGTGATGTGATTATCAAAGGAGAGACTACTGTCCACCTGTGTCCCCAGGTCTCTTATCACATGTTCGGCATTAAGTACACTGCCGCCTATGTGGTAGTTCATGGGTACAGAGTTTTTACCAAAGGGGATGACAATGCACTTTTTGGCATTGAGCTTGAGGCCATGGCTCTGACACCAGGCATCTGTCTCATTGAGGCCCTTCTGTAGGATGTCCACATCGTTTGAGGACTCAACTATGGCTCCTAGTTTGAAGTAATCTGCAAGCTTCATTAGCCAAAGGCCTTCTGTATTAGTCTGTACTTCAGAGAAGTAGATACCAAACAGGAGAGGTCCCAGGACTGAACTCTCTGGTACTCCACTTGTCACTGGTTTGAAGTCAGATTTGGAGTCTGCAGCTTTTACAGTGTGGATTCTGTCAGTGAGCCAATTGGAAACCCATCTTGTGACGTAGGGATTTATACCTAGTTTAGTGAGTTTAGCTATAATTCAAGAATGGGGGATGATGTCGAAAGCCTTGGCGAGGCCAAGATAGGCTGTGTGAACCACCTTACCCTAGTCTACAGCTTTGGTGACTGCCTGAAAGAAGTCAATCAGGTTCAGGAGGCATGATTTGCCTTTCACAAACCCGAAATGGGTGGGATCCAGAGTTTGGAGGTTACCAATGTCTTTGTTTATGAGTTCCATGATGATACGTTCCATGGCCTTACAGACCAGGCTCGTCAGGCTAATAGGGTGATAGTTCCCAGTGGCTCCCTCTTTGTGGAGTGGGATAACTGTTGCTGTGCTCCATTCAGTGGGCACACAGCCTGATGTGAGAACTATGATTGAACATGGTGCTTAGGTGGGGAGCCAGTTCATTCTGAAGTAAGTGTAAAACGCAGCCTGGGATGTTGTCCGGTCCCCATGGATGCTGTGTTTTTGGCTTTAGAGAGTGCATCTTTTACCTGCGTAGTTGTGATTAATTACAGGGACTCTGCATTCTTCCTGTATAGTCATGGACCATTTAGGGAGTGAGAGGGGGGTAAAGTTATCACTGAAGCTATCTGTCAGGATGTTGGCAATATCAGTTGGTTCTGCAATTTTCATACTGTTGTGCTGTAATTCAGAGTAAGTGACAGGTCATGGTCAATCCTACTCTAGAGAGTTAGGATAAAGTACTTAGCAAATTCAGTAATGGGTGGCCACCTAACAGGACTGTCAACAATAAAGCATCTCCAGAGGACCTCAAATAGCTATAACTATCCCATAAAGGTTTCATAAGAAAGAGAAGACCTGAAGTAAAGCTTGTACAAACATAAGACTAGGGCAGAGGAGGGTACAGACATAAAGATCTATCGTCTGACGTTAGAAGGACAGCAATGAAGGGAAGTCTTACAGCAGCAGTAGCATCATTGGAATTAACAATAAGGAATACCTCTGGAAAAGATAATGAGAAGAGATGAAATCTTTCAGTGACCCATCGGCCAAGGGGAGAAGAAATACTTGAGCAAAGGTGTGCCTAAAGAGGTTTGGCAAGCCTCATATCACAGTAGCCTAGATGGAATCTATATATATAAATGCTCTAAAGGAAAATAACTAGTGGAAACACCAATAAGTATGGTGTAAAGTGTGAGCAGTAGAGAAGTATAATTCCAGAAGTGGAATGGGAGGAGAGCACACGGCCAAGAAAACTGTTTCCAATAAAGGAAAGCACTAAAGAACAGAAAAGGTAGGAGTTTAGGAAACCAGAAGAAAGGCAGAGGATCAGGCCTAAAAGCAGAACACACTTGAATCATAGAGAACAAAAAAAAAAACATCTGTACAGAAAAGTGGTAAGGAGAGCTTGATGAAATAGGAGGAGAATGAAATAAAGTGTCTTAACATTAATTAAAAAGGGTATAGCAATAAAGATTGAGGGTTTAAATAAAGGTCAGCCAGGGAAGTTTTCTCATGGTTAGAGACTGTTGGCAGGGTATAGCACTTAACAGTGGCTGCACTATAGAGTCCACCACAAGTTGTGAAACAGTATATAAAAATATCATGGGAGAAGTTATAACCTTTCATCAAGGATGTATAATAGCAGCAGAAGACTGGGACACTACAGGAAATGAGGACGATGCCCCTGGAGGACCAAGATGCCATAAAATACTGGCTGAAGGCAAAAAATAAGAGAAATATATGCATGTATTTGGGTTTACTAACATAATGAAAATAAGGCAGAAAAAAGGGGAATGTACTTATTTTTTAGTGAAATATGGTTCCTGGGCAAGATTAAATACATGTTACATATCAAAAGAATACAGCAAAATAGTCCAAACCATATCTGGTGAAATTGTCAGACCATGTACCTACAGACATTTTTTGACAAACACTGGCATTTTCCAAAATTCCTTCTGGAAAGGAAGGCTTTTAATGATTTGGTTAACCAAACTTTAACTGGAATGACATTAGATTTGAACATAATAAGCAGTAAAAAAGCTTGGATTGAACTGGGGTAATTGTAAAGTAAAAAAATGTTGCCACAATGAAAGCAAAAAATAAATATAAGGAATAACAGCAACAGTAACTATCTTGAGGGCTTTAAAAAGTAAGGTATTTGCACAGGCAAAAAAGAATAAGTGGAACACAACAGGCTGGACATCAAATGAAATAAGTTAGAATGTCTAATCAAGAATATTCAGAAAATATGAATGAACACAGCAACTGGCTCAATGTTTGAGGCAACAGATTTTGAAAGAATGATAACTGAAATCAGGAATTACGAGAATGTTAGGGCAGAAGTTTACCCAAGGAAATTATGAACATAGTGGTGAATTATTACAGTACATTGTTTGTTGTTCGTCTTTGTTCGTTCACTATATTATCAGGATGAAGAGGTTGAGAGTCACATACAGGAAATGGGACCATACTTCAGACAGTTACAATGTCTTTGGCTAAAAGAAGCCGAAAGAGAAGTATCAAAATAAAAGAAAAATGAAATTACAGAAGCAATCTTCTTCTTCTTTCGGCTTTTCCCGGTTAGGGGTCGCCACAGCAGATCATCTGTCCACTCATGATTGGCAATAGAGTTTCACGGTGTCGAGATGCCAGCCCGGCGCCCAACCTTCCACAGAAGGCACACACTCTCACACTCACACACTCACACACTCTCACACTCTCACACACACTCACTCACACACTCACACACTCACACACTCACACACTCACACTCACACCTAGGGCCAATTTAGAGTGTCCAATTCACCTACTGGATGTCTTTGGGATGTGGGAGGAAACCGGAGAACCCAGAGGAAACCCACACGACCAAAGGGAGGACATGCAGACTCCACACAGAAGGCACCCCAGCTGAGAATCGAACCGGAGAACCTCTTGCAGTGAGGCAGCAATGCTAACCACTGCACCACCGTGGCTGCCCGAAATTACAGAAGCAATAAGAAACCATAATTTGGGGGGAGAATCCTGGCTATGATGGAATTTCAATAGAAGTATGGAAAATGAAGAGGCAGGACATAATAAAAGTCTGTCTGGTACTTTTTAACTATATTTTTTCTGGGTGGGGATGTACCTTTGACTCTGAAAGAAGCACACGAGCTAGTCATACTAAAGGAGGGGAAAGATACTCTTGGTCCAGGGTCATACAGATCAATTTAAATTCTAAATTATGACTGCAAAGTTTTTATTACAATTTGGCAAAAATGGCAAAGGTATTGCTGAAAAAAACAGATCAGTGTGGATTTACAGAAAGAAGACAAACATGACAATATTAATAGAATCCTTAAGAGTCAAAAGGATGTTGTAGGCAATAATAATATATGAAGTTTAATAGATTCTGATGATGAAAAAGCATTTGACAGAGTTAGTAGGGAATTTATGAAAAGATCTTGAAGCATTTGGGTATTCAAAAACTTGGACAATATAAACACTTACAGAAGAGCTCAAGTTAGGGTGAAGTTTGATGGTGAGCTGTCTATAATATTTAGCCTTATAAAGTACAGTTGTGTACCTACCGTAAATGTAGATGTTTGAGTGTATTCACTGTTGCAGTCATTACACTTGGGTTATCCTGCTGGCAGGCTACCCACAGTTGGCCTGAATTCCAAAGTCTTGGTCCAGCGTCGGTTGCTGTCACCTCTTCCCTGACGTCAGAGCGCCAGGGGTATAAAAGATGCAGCCGACGCCATTTTCTTCAGTTTTTCTTGCCCCAGGTGCCCCCAAAAGGGTACGCTTATAAAAACATTGCCAATAAAAGCATGCAGTAACATACAAAATACCTTCATCTACAAGCAAATACACCACATAGATTATATAGGATAGAGAAGTACAGAGAAGTCCCAGCACAGAAGGGGGTTTATGGAGGGTGGGTAACCTGGAATGCAACAGTGAATACACTCAAACATCTACATTTATGGTAGGTACACAACTGTACTATGTTCATCAAGTTTCACTGTTGCAGTCATTACACTTGGGTTGAATCCCAAAGCTGAGGTAGGGTGGCTGGGTCTAAATAGCATTAGGAGTGGCTATAAGGCCCTGCAGAACTGCAGTGGCAAAGCCTGCTCTGGATTTAGAGTGAAGAGGTAAGTGGTAGTGCTTGGTTAAAGTGTGCACTGAAGTCCAAGTTGCAGCCTCAAAATATCCTTGGTTGGTACTCCGATGAGGAAGGCTGCTGAGGTGGCTGCTGCCCTGGTAGAATGTGGTCCAATTCCCTTGGGCACTGATTTGTCATGTTGTGAATAGCAGAAATGAATGCAGTGTCCTATCCACTTTGAAATAGTCTGCTTTGAGATAGCCTTTCCTTGCGATCCTGCAGCATATGCCACTAAAAGCTGCTCAGTCTTTCTGAAAACTTTAGTTTTGTCCAAGTCGAAGCCTAACTGTCTGTGTATGTCCAAGGAATGCAGAAGTCTCTCCCCTTTATTCTGTGGGTTTGGATAAAAAGTAGGCAAATGAATGGTTTGGTTAAGAGCCACACTGGACACTACCTTAGGCATAAATGTTGGATTTGTCCTTAGAGAAACCCTGTCCGGATGGAAGATAATAAAAGGTTCCACAGCCATTAATGCCTGTAACTCTGACACTCTTCTTGTTGAAGTTATTGCTAGGAGCAGAGCTGTTTTCCATGATAAGAATTTTATCTCAGCTGTATTGGCTGGCTCAAAAGGAGGCAGTGTGAGTTTTTCCAAGACAAAATTGAGGTCCCATGCAGGTATTGGTGCTTTCCTTGGAGGTCTTATGTTTTTGGCCCCCTGAGGAACTGCCTAAGCAATGGATGTGAAAACATTGGTGGTTCTGTATTGTAATGAGTTGAAATGGCAGAGGCATGGATCTTAATTGATGAGAAGGACAGACCTTTGTCCAGCATCTCAGTCAGATACTTGTAAAATCTGAGGAATATCTGGTACAAGCGTGTCAATTCCTTGTGCCTGGTTCCAAGCACAGAATCTCTTCCATTTTTCTGCACAAGATTTCCTGGTGCTGGGCCTCCTGGCCTCCAAAATAACATCCTTTAGAGAGAGGAGTATTCTGAATGGTTACACTATCCGCCATGCAGCTAGATTTAGGGTTCTGAGTTGGCTGTGCAGGATCTGATTGTTTTGTCGGGTCAGCAAATGAGGAATTTGAGGCAACGTCCAGGCTGGGCCTTGAGACAAGCTCCTTAGGATAGGGTACCAGTGTTGGCATGGCCAATCTGGTGCAATTAGTATCATTTGTGGCTTCTCTTGTCTGACCTTTAGGAGTACCTTTGGGAGGAGAGGCAGTAGAGGAAAGGCATATACTGTAAGGTTGTTCCAGCTGAATGACAAAGCATCCACTTTCCATGCTTGTTTGTGATAAATCCTTGTGCAGAATCTCTGAAGTTGGCAGTTGTGGGGGGAGGCAAAAAGATCTATGCCTGGGCATCCCCATTTCCTTGTTATCATGCTGAAGATTTGTGGATCTAGTTTCCACTCATGAGGATCCATGAGGTTTCTGCTTAGTTCGTCTGCCAGAGCATTTGTTTTTCCTGGCAGGAATTGTGCTTGCAGGTGTACTTGGTAGGTCAATGCTGTGTTCCACAAAATCATAGCTTGTCTGCAAAGGGGGTAGGAATGTGTGCCCCCCTGCTTGTTTATGTACCACATAACTGTGGTGTTGTCCGTCTTTATCAGCAGCTGTCCTGGATGAAGTAGGTCCTTGAAGGCTGTCAGGGCATTTTGTACAGCTAGCATCTCTTTTTGATTGATGTGAAGATGCCTTTGGCTTGGGGGCCATGTGCCCTGAATACATTTTCCTACCATGTGGGCCCCCCAGGCATAATCTGACGCATCTATTGTTAGTGTTTGCCTGGCTGTGGGTAAAGTGAATGGCTGTCCCTTGTTGTGGTGACAGGCCTGTGCCCACCATCGAAACTCCTGTTGCAGGCAGGGAATGAGTGAAATTAATGATTCCAGGCTGTGGCACTGTTGAGTCCAAATATCTTTTAGATACCATTGTAGTTTCCTCATATGCAGTCTTGCATAAGGAATTAGCAGAATGCAGGAGGCCATGTAGCCCAGAGCCTGCAGAATTTTTCTTGCAGATAACTGGGTCTTTGTTGCCATGCTTTCGAAGTAAGAAGTCAGTTACCTTTGTTTATCTGGCGTGAGATAAGCCATCTGGGCAGTTGTATTTAAGTTTGTACCCAGGAATATTATCTCTTGAGAGGGTACTAGTTTTGATTTCTTTTCGTTTACTGTGTACCCTAGGCAAATTAGTAATCTTTTTACAAACGCCATATGCTTTAGTAGAATGTCTTTGGTCTCTGCTTGAATAAGGCAGTCATCCAAGTAGGGATATATTTGAATTCCTCTTTGTCTGCAAAATGCAATTACTGGTGCCAGGCATTTTGTGAAGACCTTGGGCGCAGTAGATAAGCCAAAGGGCAGTGCAGAGAATTGGTAGTGCACTGAGCCAGCTATGAATCTGAGGTATCTTCTGCAAGATTGTCTGATTGGGACATGCAGGTATGCCTCTTTGAGGTCCAAAGTTACAAGCCAAGCCTTCTTTCCCAGCATGGGCAGAAGCTGTTGCAGAGTCAACATTTTGAATTTTTGGTACGTCCAGAAAAGTATTTAGAATAAACAGGTCCAGAATTGGTCTCCATGCTTTGTCCTTTCTTGGAACTAAGAAAAGTCTTGAGTAAAATCCTTGTCCTTGCTCCGGTTGTGGCACTGGCTGAATGGCCCTCATGTCCATGAGAGATGTTACTTTTTTTTTGTGCCTCTGCCCATTGATTGTGTGGCAGGTCTGGCATACCTTTTGCCTTTGGAAGGGTGTGAAAGTGGAACCTGTAGCCCTTAGAGACTATGTTTAGGACCCATTTGTCCTGTGTGATCGTGTGCCAATTTTATGAAAAAAGTGCTAGCTTTCCCCCTAAGGGTGCTGCCAAGAGAGAAATGCTTGGCATTGGCAGAGGGAAGTCATTGGGACTGTTTCCTATATGGCTGTGATTTGTCTTCTCCGCTTTTGGAGGTAGAAGCACCCCATTGTTTGGGCCTGTATGAGCCCTGGGGCTGTTGCCTGCCTCTAGGGCGTCTGTATCTGCCTCTTTGTGGCCTGTCTGACACGGGAAAGGACCAATTCTTAGAGGGCCAGCTCCTGCTAAATCTGGGTGGCTGTACCTGTAAGAAATCCTTCACTGTCTGCATAGATTTAGCTTTATCCTCCATTTTCTTCAACACCTCTTCTGCCTTAACACCAAACAAAGTATTATGCTGTAATGGAGCATCCAATAATTTTGCTTTAACATGATCAGGCAGAGTCTGTTCCTTTAACCAAGCATGCCTTCTAATAACAGAACCTGTTACAGCGGCCCTGCAAGAGGCCTCCAGTGAATCATAACCACATTGCAAAGTATGTTTTCCCACTTGTTCAGCTGCATGCAATAAATCCTGCAATTCTTTGTTCTCAGAACATTCAGAATTTGTCAACATTTTCTGTTTTAACAAAGACATTAAGTATTGCTGATATTTTAGCATATGAAACTGACAATCTAAAGCCCTTACAGCCAAGGTAGCAGAAGTGTAGACTTTTTTTCTCCCATCTGTCCAGTGCCCTAGAATCTCTATCTGAGGGGACAGGGTTTTTAGCAGTAGCAGCCTTGACCCCTTTGGGACCCTGAGAAATAGTTTCTGGGTCAGCAGCAGGGTTTTTATATAGAAATTTATGAGAATCTGGAACCCTGTAGTATCTGTCCGGCTTAACAGGTGCAGGAGGTAAAGAGTCAGGGGACAGGCCGGACTCTAAAAATACATCATCTACAATGTCTAGAACAGGTGGAATTGCAAGAGGTCTGTGCTAAGGTAACAGAAGAAAATCTATAAGCCTTTTCTTAGAATCTGAATAATCTTTGCTCTCCCAGTGGAAATGCTCCCTTATGGTATGCAGGGTTTCCCCAAATGAGTAATCCTCAGGAGGAGAAGCTGAATGAATAGATTCTTCAGCATCAGAATCCTCATAGGGAGGAATAGAGTATCCCTGTTCTGATGAGGAGTCAGAAGAAATGTAAACCTGATCAGAGGAATTATATTCAGTATCTTGCCTAGGCCTCTTATCAGGAGGGGGATGGGAACCCCTGATCAAAGTAATTAGGTCTTCGGACATTTTGAGCATCTGTTTCTTAGGCATAGAAGTCTGTCGTGGAGAATGCTGTACTTGTTTCCTTGTCTTTAAACCTGTTTTTGACTTTGTCTTGGATGCTGAAGTAGGCTTGATATAAAGCTGTGTAGGTCTGAAAACACCCTCAGAAGCCGATGCCTGCTCAGCGGCTCCGGACCTATCTGAGGGATTAGTTTCTGAAGGGCCAATACCTTGAGTATCCAGAGGCCTAGCTACCTCCACGTGGGAGTCGGAGGCGGCCTGTGGCTCTGAGGTAGCGGGTGTCAGGGGCTGCGAAAGTGCCTCACTGAGCACCGGCGAACCGGGGACTGGCCTAGAAGAGGCTTCGTCATCGGTTTTGGACCTCGGATGCCTGTCCTTTTCTTTCTCCTTGCGCTTTTTATGAATTCCGGTCGTCGGTTGTTCTGACGGCATTATATAGTTAAACCTTTGGCCAAAGTAATGAAAAGCAAAATCGTACCGACGCTTAATAGTGCGTTGGTTAAATCTAGCACAAAACCGACAACTAGCAACGTCGTGGTCAGGGCCTAGGAAAGGAATGCAGTAAGAATGAAAATCCTTATGAGGTATTTGCTTCCCACAAGAAATACAATTAACTTTTTCTGACATTGGTCTGGAGCAAGAAAAAAAGTTTCTCTAACAAGGTACTTAGCTTTATAGAAGACTTCGGATCTGAAATTCAGTTTCGAAAATTTCAGGAGTCGGCCGACCGGCACTTGCGAACTGCTTTTGCTTCGGGCATCGCGCGGCAAGAAAGACTGAAGAAAATGGCATCAGCTGCATCTTTTATACACCTGGCGCTCTGACGTCAGGGAAGAGGCGACAGCAACCGATGCCGGACCAGGACTTTAGAATTCAGACTGGCTGTGGGTAGCCTGCCAGCAGGATAACCCAAGTGTAATGACTGCAACAGTGAAACACGATGAACATCAGGAACTAGGCAGGGTTGTCCACTTTCACCATTAGTCTTTACTTCATATATAGAGCCATTTACCAGGGATATACGACAATCAAAGAAAATTGGATATAGATGCAATATAATATATGCTACCAAACCAGAAAATTATAAAAAAATGTATTTGATCAATTGAAATATTTTAATAAGTACAGCAGGATATAAAGTAAATGAAGCAAAAACAAAGGTTATAGTAATAATAACTATGCCCCAACACATGACTTGGTACAGTTTTCCCCTTTTTGTGGAGTCAAAACAGGATGAAATACTTGGCAATTTGATTGAAATGGAATACTGAGCAAGTAGCTAAGGAAATGTAGGAAGAAATTACTCAAAACATTACAAATAAGATAAAATTATGGAAACTTATTTATGGACACTGATAATAAGGTACAAGCAAGTTAAGACATTTGTATTCCCGCTGGTGCTTTTTTGTAGGTCAGGCATATAAGCATCAACCAAGAGACCAGATATGGAAGAACATGAAAAAGGAAATTAAGACATTTATTTGGGTTAACAAAAGAGAGTGTGCAATGGGTGGGAAAACTAATACTGACAAAGGAACAGGGTGGTTTGGAGCTCCCTAACTTGGAGAGACACTATAGGACCACACAACTTAGATTAATATATCTGATTCATGATATGGACTATATGACCAAATGGAAGCACATGATAGGGAAGAAAAGTATCACACATGAGCATTTGGGCAAATCTAGGAAATGAATGTACAAAACATGTATAGCTTGTTATATAAAAACATATTTATTTATTTGACATTTGTTAACGGGTTAGTCTGACTGGGCAGCAGCCCTTTTACAGTGGAGACGCAAGGAGAAAAGCTCCGAAAAAAAAAAAATTAAAATGACAGATAATTACAGCTGGTTGAGTCATAACCAAACACAAAATAGATTAACAATTATAAAACGATAGATTAGAGAAAAAGACAACCTGCTGGAAAATGTTTAGTGGGTTAATCAACGTAGTAGAAAATAAAAGTTATATACAAGGAGATAATTCCAATGCACGGTCATTATCCTGGACTATTTTGCACGAGGCTGAGAGTAAAAACTAGCCATATGTATAGTAAAAAGGAAGAAGCAGAAATGGGGGGGAAATTAAAAAAAAAAGGTAGCTGTATGAGTATTCAGGGGAGTATAGGATGAGGAAAAGGTAGGACTAAGTTAGATGTTTGCATGGGCATGTCTATGATTTGTGAAGGTAATCCTTAAGAGCTCTTTCAAAAGAGTTAGGGTTAGGGATAGATCTAACAAAGTGGCAGTTTATTCCAAGCATTTGCTAGTAGCTGTAGAGGTGTACATATTAAAAGGAAGTTAGACCCTGGAAAAACAGAATAACACTAATAAGTTACACTGCATATAGTAATAAGAAAGACAAGATAGAATGTCATGAGCATGTGGAGAAAAATGAATAAAGAATTAAGATTTGGGAGCAAATGATAAAAGGAGAGGAGTTATAAAATGGGGTGAAGACAGACAAGTTTTTAAGTTGTTGAACTCAGATCAACACACACTATTATAGTTCAAGGAAGACATGCGGAGGTTGGAAAGTAATTTTCTTAAACTAAAACCAGAAGGCTTTATAACTGAGGCTAGAGAAGTAATGTCAAACTGGGACAGTAAAAAGTAAAGCATATAAAACAATATTAAATTTGAGAAGACAACACAGTATAAAGATAGAAACATAATGGAGTGAATGATTAAATAATGGTACTACAAATGAGGAGCGGAAGGAAATATAGCTTTAATCCTAGATATGGAACTAAATCAAATTTAGAATTTTGCATGGTAATGTTTAACAATCATTTCAATACTCCCATGAGTCAAACGTTGAAGGTGTGATGGTTCAGAAAAAGGCTCCTAAGCATATATTAAGGAGATGCTTCAGTACAAAAATTACATGAATACTATACTACCTTATACTTGGAAGAGAATTTGACCTCAGTATAGAGATGTTTTTTTTTGAGTTAGTGTAAAACAACATGTACTAAAGAAGTGAAAGCACTGCCATCTTTAGTATTGATACTAGCTAAGAAAGCTACGAAGCCGCGGAGGTGCAGCGGTAGCATTGTTGCCTCACAGCAAGAGGTTCTCCCGTTCGATTCTCGGCTGGAGTGCCTTCTGTGTGGAGTCTGCATGTCCTCCCCACGGTCGAGTGGCATTCGAAAGACATGCATAGAATGGGTGCGCCTTCGTTGAAGGTTGGGTGTCAAGCTGACACCTTGGCACTGTAAAAATCTACTGCCAATCATTGGCGGACAGGAGTTCTGCTGTGGCGACCCCTAACCGAGAAAAGCCGAAAGAAGAACAACAACAACTAGCTAAGAAAGCTACAACTAGAAATGAAAAGAAAACATAAACAAACTTGGTGAAAGAAGTAAAAAATGAATATAGAGATTAAAAATATGGAAATGAAAACTATTAGAGATCAGAAACAGAACTTTATAGTAAGAATATTGTCTGCATGGGATGCTATACTGGAATTTGATCTTGAAGAAGATGTTAACAAAGAACAAAACACGTAAGATCTATATATACTGAATAAAGTAGACTTCAATACAAGGTGAGAAGTCACTGGTCCAGTTGTTAACACTTGTAGAATATAAATAAATTCATATAGTCACTAATTCATTCCCGATTTCAAATTAGGTTATAAACAGTTAATTTGTGTGTTTAACTATTTTTGTTTAATGAACAATGTTAAGTCAGTCATGGGATTAAGGTGGAATAGAACAGCTGACTATGATACTTGGATTTGCAAGCTTAACACAAGGAAAGTTATTGTTAACAGAGTGTAAGCACTGACTATCTGACAAGAAACTGCTTTATTAAAATTATATGAACATTAAATTATAAAGCAGTTGTATCACTGCTAAAATAAGATTTGCACCACATGTACAGCTTGCACAGTATGTTATAAGGGAAATGGTATTAAAAGTATTTACTTTGCTCAAAAATTGTCAATGTCAGGGCTGAAAAGGTTATTTTTAGCTAATACAACGTAGTACTGAACTGACTGACTTCAAGCAACAGACCAAGGTGCTGATCGATCTTCAATAGCAAACAACGTACAGGCCAAAGGAATGCTGACCCTTCACAGGGGTAAGGTTCAGGCCACAACATCTGAACTATTCATTGCCAATACCAAGAAGTCTCAATATCAATTCTGGCTGGCCTTAGAGAAATCTGGGGAACAGACCACTGATGAAAATTTGCTCTGCACTGAACTGATATCAATAAAAAGATGGGGCTACAAAGAGCAAGATGGTCTGGGGCTGAGGTCAAAGCCTGAAGGACTGATGCCAAACACTTCGATGTCAGTAGTAAGTAAAAAGTAGGCTGCAATACCCTGCATCAGACCCTTAAAAATGTCCTATTTAAGGGGAAAAGGACTGTTATAAAGATCACTCATCAGACCTCTAAACGAGGTCCCGGGGCGTGGGACATGCACCAAATGCTGCAGCATTAGAACACTAAACAAGCCATACAAGTACATACTGACAGTGACCATGAAGCTGCCGCACAAGAATGAAACTGCAATATCAAAGCTGAAACAAGTACTATAGACTGTGAAAGAAACAGTCATATAGATAGCGGCCAGAACATGTAAGGGAAAAGGTCAGACTACCCCCAGCAAACATGTTACCAAAACAGCATCACCATTTAGTAATTAAAGTATGCACTGGCACCACATAAGAATTACAATATTTTAGTAAGAGAAAAACGTATTTCAAAAAATAAACGTTGCAGTTTACTAAAAGGAGAAGTTAAAACAACAAACCTTTCAGATAATACATTTCTTGATATTATATCACAGCAAGGGAAAATTCTGTAAAAATATAAGAATGGAACCTTCCAACTAAATAAAAAGTACATTCAAAAAACATATACACCCTACAAATAAGCCTAGTAGTATAATACCCACATCTAACTGTTACACAGTGGGGAAACTAGAATTTTACAAAAGAATCAAAATGGCAAGAAGATTCAGCGAAGAAAAGCAAATAAGAAAATATTGACCTTTAATATGAAAATGAAGAAATCTAAATTGACAGGAGGAACAGGGATCTTAAAACAACATAAAAAGTACTAAGAATATAATCCAAAAATGAAATGATAGCCTGGTAGAGCTGATGGATCAAATGCTCAGGATTGTGGGTAAAGACAGGAGTATGCTGACCTAGGAAAGTTTTAAGTGCTAAGTTACTCAAGCCCTGCTAGCCCTGAATCCTGACAGTTTAGGAAGCTGGACAAAGCCTCATCATAACATATATAATACAATACACTGCAGCATGAAAAAACACAAGGTTCACACCATACAAAAAGAAATTAATAATGTTGTTGTTGTTGTTTTTCTTTTGGCTTTTCCCGGTTAGGGGTCGCCACAGCGGAACTCCGGTCCGCTAATGATTGGCAGTCAATTTTTACGGTGCCGAGGTGCCAGCCCGACACCCAACCTTCAAAGAAGGCACGCCCATTCACGTATGTCTTTCGAACGCCACTCGACCACGGGGAGGACATGCAGACTTCACACCGAAGGCACTCCAGCCGAGACAAAATTAATAATATGAAAGGCTAATACTGGCACGAATGAACTCTTTCTCAGGGAGAAAATAGTAAAAGACTATTTGAAGCCAATAATAAGGTGGACTTAACTTGCAATCTAACTTTTAAACTTTGTAAGGTACTAACTAAAGCACAGTCACACATTTCTACCACGGAAATAGCAAATATAGTAAGCAAAGCTATCAAACAATTTTCCTATATTTTTCTATAAAAAGAGAAGAAATAAATGTCTAAAATTTAGATTATCCACTTTCATTTATTCTATAAAGTAAATGATACTTCTGTATTTGAGAAAAAGTATAACTGTAAATTCTTACCATAATGATAGATGTCTTTCTCTTCAGTGTTGCAGTACTCATAACATGGGGATTCCCCTGCCAAGGGTGACCCGACGTCCAGCCAGTATACTAAAGCCTTTTACTACTTGCAAGTACATTGGACATCGTATGTATGGTCCACATGTACGAAGAGCATAAATGCAACATCAGCACGTACTATCCTTAGAACTGAATGCCCCAGAAAGAACTACAGTCTAAAGAAACAAGGAGGTGAATCATACATCCATAAGAAACTACAAAATCCAGGTGGTTGGGAGGGAAGGACAGAATACTGCAACAGTGAAGAGAAGGACATCTATCATTATGGTAAGATTTTACACAACTATACTATGTTCTTCTATTCTACTGTTGCAGGATTCATAACATGAGGGAGAGTATCAAAACTCATGAAGAAAATTGGGAGGAGGAAGGGACAGTAGAGCTCTCTAAAAAAACATGAAGAATGGCCCTAGCAAAACTAGCTCTAGCTCTGGAGATTCCATCCAACTTGTAGTGTTTGGTGAAGGTACGAACAGAAGTCCAGGTAGCTGCTTCAAGAATGGAATTCATGTCCAAACCCTTGAATAAAGCACCAGAAAAAGCCGCAGCGCTATTAGAATGAGCCTTAACAGAAAAAGGAAGGCTCTTACCATGAAAAACGAAATAGCCTTAGAAATCCAAGAGGAAATAGTTTGCTTGGAAACAGATAATCTCAAGGACCAGGGATGAAAAGAAACAAAAAGCTGATCAGATTTCCTGACAGCCTTGGTTTCATCCAAATAAAATCTGAGTTGTCAATGTACAACCAAGGTGTGTAGTACCATCTCACTAGGAGATTGTGAAGAAGGGAAGAAAGTGGGCAAATGAATGGATTGATTAAACTGAGAACTCATTCACAACCTTGGGCATACATGAAGGATTAGTATGCAAAGACACCCTGTCATTATGGAAAACCAAATAAGGAGACGCCATAAGGGCCTGAAGCTCATATACCCATCTAGCTGAAGTCAAAGCTAACAAGAAAACAGTCTTCCAAGTGCAATGCTGCAAGGAAGCTGTAGCTGCAGGCTCAAAAGGAGCCAAAGTCAGTTTCTCCAAAACAAAATTAAGATCTCAGGGAGGGGGAACAGGCTTCCTGGGAGGTCTAATATGTAGGATGCCTTTGAGGAACTGTTTAGCCTCAAACCTAGAAGCTAAAGGAGGAGATAAAGGCAGAAAAGCAGAAATAGCTGACAAGTGGGCCTTGACAGAGGAACAGATCAACCCAACATTGAGCAATTCACACAAAAAAGACAGAACCAGTGGAACATCAACAGTCAACGGATGCAAATTATGTGAAAGACACCAAAAGAAAACCTCTTCCATTTAGATAAGTAGGATTTTCTAGTATTGGGTTTTCTGGCCTCCTGCAGAACCATAAGCATGTCCTCAGAAAAAAAAAAGTGTCTGAAAGAAATCAAAATCCTATCACCCAAAGAGTCAGTTGCAGAGTTGACAGGTGAGGATGGATAAGAGATCCTTTGTTTAGTGTGAGAAGGTCCATCCTGTAAGGTAACTTGTGATGGTTACCCTTTAACTAAATGCAGAAGTGAGAACCAACGCTATCATGGCCAAAAGGCAGTCATCAGCGAGATTTAGTTTTTTTCCTGCTGAATCTTGAACAGGACCATCGGAAAGAGAGGGTGGGTATGCATAAAGAAACATCCCCTTCCAAGAAAACGATAGGGCATCCACCTTCCAAACTAGAGGACCTGGGACTCTGGCACAAAATACAGGAAGTTGTGTGTTAAGAGGGGAGGCAAACAGATCTATTTGAGGAGTACCCCACTGGTGGACAATGTCCAGAAACACATCCCTGTGACGCATCCATTCCACAGATTGAGTCAAGGACCTGCTTAAAGTGTCTGCCACATAATTCTGACTGGAGGACATGTACACTGCCTGAACAGTGACATGATACTGAACTGCAAGCTCCCAAGCCATGACAACCAGCCTACAAAGAAGATAGGATTTTGTTCCCTTTTGTGGAGGAGGCTTCCTACTACCCTTGTTGGTCTTAGATGGAGGAGTGTGAACCTGTTTTCGCACAAAAGCAGCCTTAGAGGGATAATTTCTGTGAAACTTAGGTACAGGTGAGACAAAAATTTGTTTTAAATCCTGTAGCTCCTTAGCTTTCTCACGCAAAGACTTAAACAAATCAGCAGCAGCAAAAGTTTATTATCCAGAGGAGCTTCCAGTAACTTAGCTTTAATGTCTTCTGGAAAGCTTTAATGTCTTCTGGAAATGGTTGAAGTCTTAACCAGGACTACCTTCACAAAACACAGCCTGATCCAGCTGCCCTAGAAGATGCTTCTGCTGCATCATACTACACTTAATTAAATGTCTTACTACCTGAGAAGAAGTCCCTAATAAGGACAAGGCATTAGTTTTTCCTTCTGAATCAGGAAATCAGAAAAAACCTGAGTGGCCCATGAAAGAAGAGTCAAAGCATATCTGGTCATGTGAGTCTGATCATTAAAAGCACAGAAACCTAGGGTAGCAGAAGTATAGACCTTCTTTCCCCACCTTTCCACAGTACTGCATTCCTTATCAAGAGAGAAGTGAAGTAGATAGCAGTAATCTGGAATGTTTATCAGAAGCCACACTATTCCAAGCGTTTTGTATTAATTTTGCAACTTATTTGAACTGTTTTTTTTAATTCTGTTTGCACTTTAACTGATCATTAAGTGTTTTTCAACTGTTGAGGGCTACACACTCAAGTGCAATAGCCATTTTTCTGCTTTAAAATTGTTTGTTTTACTGTTATCTGTTTTAATTTTTGAAAAAAAAATCCTGTCTATTCGTTTCCCGCCTTTCTATAATCAGTAGAGTCTGGTTTTCAGATTTTGCTGAATTCAGAGCTGTTTTGTAGTTTCTGTGTTGCCCAGACCGTACTAAGATAGAAGGAAACTTCTCTGTTCATCAGCGAGAGTGGTGAGCTTTGAGCAGCCTATCTGTCGCTGGAGGAGTGGTTTCAGCTCAGAATCTGTAATGTTATGGGCCATTTTGGGCTATTTCTATGCCTTTCATCTTTCTGTTTAAAAACACGTGTTTGCACGGTTTTGAGCATTGCGCAGCGCTGTTTAATTAGGGTTAAACTATTTCCGGTGCCAGAAAGTCTGCTCTTCTAATTTTTCCCTTACAACTAGCCATTTTTTTTATAGTTTTAGCACTCAAAAACTGTTTTCTTGTGCTCAGGACTTGTTCAAAACCCGTTGCAAGCAATAAATAATCTACAAATTACTGCAGCACTCCACTTTCTTTACTTGTTAGGAGAAAAACAGTTTTAGTACTTAAATTAATAAGCACCTATCCAGGCATGTCTAAGGGTCAGCTCCCAGTATTTTCCCCTGTCCACCTGATGAATCTGGGCATCTTGGGGCAATGTAGCAATTTCCTCAGGTACACTGACAACCCTCTCCTCCTACCACCCAAAACTACAACCTGTGAGAGATGCACTTATATAGCCAAAATGGAAACCAAGCTCTCTCCAGCCAAGACTGTACTAGACAGTCAAGAGGAGAAGGTAAACACCTGCACCACACTACACTCAACACATAGTCCATCAAAACCTAAACCCACACATAGTAACACAAAACACACACTTAATTCGTGGAGGCTCTCAATAAAGATCTGCCCAAATAACAGAGACCTCCAAAGCTGAAACGCATGCAACCACTCTCCAACATTACCCAAATGACACATAGCCCACAAAATCAGTGTGCCACTCAACTTCAGCCCACAAGGCAAAACAACGTACCCAACACACTAGTCATAGGTGACTCTATAGTCAGGCACACTCATGTCCCACTCACCAGGCTAAACAAGGAGAAAGTAACTGTCAGCTGCCTATCGGGTGCCAGGATCTGCCATATAATGCAAGCACTCAGGTTACTCCACAACAAGTACAAATATGACTCTGTCATTGTCCATGTTGGTGTGAATGACCTGAGACGTACCTCCCTGGACTTCATGAAAAGAGACATGGAGGAGCTCTCAGATCATGTACCCCAGGCAGGTATGATCCTAGCCCTGAGTAGCATCCTGCCATCACCCAGAATGATACCACAATAAAGGACTTTAACAATTGGCTAAGCTTCTGGTGTCATTCTAAGGGGATCCTGTGTCTGTCTACCTGGGGCAACATGATCGACAGACCACGATGCTTTGCCAGAGATGGCCTGCACCTGTCGCCCCTGGGATTCCGGATACTGGTTAAGGCTCTTGCCACCCCTATAGTGCCTTTTTTAAGCAAGGTTCAAATGACAAACTCACCACTGTAGCAGGTATAAGCAAGCAAAATCTGAGGGTAATGCTCCTTAATGCTACAAGTCTAAACCTCAAAATGCACTCACTCGAGGCACTCCTTAAAATGGAGAACATCCACATCTGTGCAGTGACGGAGACCTGGCTCAAGGCTCCAGAGAGCACCCATGCATTACCAGGCTATAACTCATACCACATCTTTTGGCCACCTAACCTGGACGGAAACACTAAAGGAGGAGACGTGTCCATATTCATTAAGGATATCCATCCCTCCATGCTAGTTGCTCAACACAATGCATCCGAAATTATCCAAGTGTAACAAACACTGGGCAAGACTGCAATCCAGGTTGTAGCTTGTTACAGATCCCCCGCCATGCCCCAGGATGCCCACTCCCACATTTCTTGATATACTAGGTAATATTAAGGTACAGCCCAATACTCTAATAATGGGCGATTTCAACTACCCAACCATCAACTGGGAAAACTACTCATGAATTAACTCATTTGCTCAACGGTTTCTGGAATTCATAAATTACAACGCCCTGGATCAGCTTGTCCATACCCCCACCAGGGGCAGCAATATTCCGGACCTGGTCATTACCAATATGGGCAAAGTACAGTTTTGTACCTACCATAAATGTAGATGTTCGAGTGTAAACACTGCTGCAGTCATTACACTTGGGTTATCCTGCCATCAGGCGGTCCCACAGTTGGCCAGAGTTCCAAAGTCTTGGTCCGGCGTCGGTTGCTGTCGCCTCCTCCCTGACGTCAGTGCGACAGGGGTATATAAGATGCAGCCGATGTCATTTTCTTCAGTTTTTCTTGCCCCAGATGTCAGGTGCCCCCAAATAGGTAGGCAATTCAAATTGCTAGTAAAAGATACAAAAGAAAAGCAAACAACCATTTTTAGTTACCAGCAAATACTCCCCAAAGGAATAAAGGGAAGATGCCCTAGGTAAATACCAGAAAGTAAGAGGGGAAGGAGGGAGGGTAACCTGGACTGCAGCAGTGTTTACACTCGAACATCTACATTTATGGTAGGTACAAAACTGTACTATGTTCATCATGTTACACTGCTGCAGTCATTACACTTGGGTGGAATCCCAAAGCTGAGGTAGGGAGGTTGGCTCTATAAGGCATTAGGGGTGGCTATAAGGCCCTGCAGTACAGCAGTGGCAAAGCCAGCTCTGGATTTGGAGTATAAAGGCAAAATGTACTGTTTGGTGAAGGTATGCACAGAACTCCATGTTTCTGCTTCCAAAATATCCTTGGTAGGTACTCCTCTGAGGTAGGCAGTTGAAGTGGCTGTTGCCCTGGTGGAGTGAGATCTAATGCTGCTAGGTACAGGTTTCCCATGGTGGGTATAGCAGAAACGTATACAGTGTCCTATCCATTTTGAAATAGTCTGTTTTGAAATGGCTTTTCCCTGTGCTCCTGCAGCGTGTGCTACCAATAGTTGCTCAGATTTTCTGGAAGCTTTGGTTTTGTCCAAGTAGAAGTGTAACTGTCTGTGAATGTCCAAAGAATGTAGTAGTCTCTCCCCTTTGTTCTGTGGTTTTGGATAAAAAGTTGGCAAGTGAATAGTTTGGTTTAGAGCCACACTTGATACCACCTTTGGCATAAATGTAGGGTTATAGTTCTTAAAGACACCCTGTCCTGGTGGAAGATGAGGAAAGGTTCCACTGCCATTAGTGCCTGTAATTCTGAAACTCTTCATGCTGAAGTTATTGCCAGTAGCAGGGCAAATTTCCAACAGAAGTATTTTAATTCTGCTGTGTTAGCTGGCTCAAAAGGAGGTAAAGTTAATTTTTCCAAAACAAAATTGAGGTCCCAAGTAGGTGGTCTTATGTTTTTAGCCCCTCTGAGGTACTGTTTGAGCAAAGGATTAGAAAAAATTGGTGGATCCGTGTTGTAATGAGCAGAGATAGCTGAGGCGTGGATCTTGATGGATGAAAAAGAGAGGCCCTTGTCCAGCATCTCAGTTAAGTATTGAAGTATCTGTGGAATGTTTGGGACAAGAGGGTTAAGGCTGTGCGCTTGGTTCCAGGCACAGAATCTTTTCCATTTATCCGAGTATGCTTTCCTGGTGCTAGGCCTTCTGGCCTCCAGAATGACATCCATAACAGCTTTGGAGAGAGGCATTGCTTGCTTGACTAAGGAATTTTCCATGCAGCTAGATTTAAGGTCTTTAGCTGACTGTGAAGTATCTGATTGTTGTGCTGTGTCAGCAACTATGGGATTTGAGGCAAAATCCAAGGTGGTTCTTGTGCTAATTTCTTTAAGATTGGGTACTAGCGCTGGTGTGCCCAGTCTGGTGCAATCAGGATCATTTTTGGCTCTTCCTGCCTGGCTTTTATGAGTACCTTTGGAAGGAGAGGTAAAGGAGGGAAAGCGTAAACTTGTAGTTTTTTCCAGTTGAATGAGAGGGCATCCACTTTCCATGCTTGTGGATGGTAGGTCCTTGTGCAGAATTTCTGTAATTGGCAGTTCTTTGGGGAAGCAAACAGATCTATGTCTGGGCTTCACCATTTTTGTGTTATCATTCTGAATATTTGTGGGTTCAGTTCCCATTCGGGTGGGTCCATAATGTTTCTGCTTAGGTCTTCTGCCAGTGTGTTTTTCTCTCCTGGCAGGAATTGTGCTTGCAGATGAACTTGGTAATTTAGAGCTGTGTTCCACAAGGTCATGGCTTGTCTGCACATGGGGTAGGAGTGTGTGCCCCCTTGCTTGTTTATGTACCACATAACTGTGGTGTTGTCTGTCTTTAGTAGTAATTGTCCTGGATGCAGTAGGTCCTTGAAAGCTATAATACCATTTTGTACAGCTAGCATCTCATTTTGATTGATGTGGAGATGTCTTTGCTCTGTGGGCCACTCGCCCTGGATACATTTTCCTGCCATGTGTGCTCCCCAGGCGTAATCTGATGCATCTGTTGTCAGTGTCTGCCTGGCTGTGGGTTGAGTGTCCCTTGTTGAGGTGACAAGCTGGTGCCCACCATCGAAACTCCTGTTGTAGGCAAGGAATTAGTGGTGTAACTGTTTCCAAACTTTGACAGTGTTGAGACCATACGCTCTTTAGGTACCATTGTAGTTTCCTCATATGCAGTCTGGCATATGGAATTAGTAGTATGCAAGATGCCATGTAGCCCAAGGCCTGCAGAATTTTTCTTGCAGGGAGTTGGGTCTTTGTTGCCATTAATTGAAAATATTGAGTCAGTTGTACTTGCTTGTCTGGCGTGAGATAAGCCATCTGGGCCGTTGTGTTCAAGCTGGCACCCAGGAATATTATCTGTTGTGAGGGCACTAGTTTTGATTTATTTTCGTTTACTGTGTACCCCAGGCAACTTAATAACTTTTACGTCGCCAGATGCTTTAGTAGAATGTCCTTGCTCTCTGCTTGAATCAGGCAGTCGTCCAGGTATGGATAAATTTGAATTCCTTTTTGCCTGCAAAATGCAATTACTGGTGCCAGGCACTTTGTGAAGACCCTGGGCACAGTAGATAAGCCAAAAGGCAGTGCAGAGAATTGATAGTGCATTGAACCAGCTAGAAATCTGAGGTATCTTCTGCAATTTTGTCTGATAGGGACATGCAGTTATGCCTCTTTGAGGTCCAAAGCCACGAGCCAATCTTTCTTGCCCAGCATGGGAAGAAGCTGCTGTAGTATCAACATCTTGAATTTCGGAACATCCAGGTAAGTGTTTAGTAAAGAAAGGTCCAGAATGGGTCTCCAGGCTTTGTCCTTTCTGGGAACCAGAAAGAGTCTTGAGTAAAATCCTTGTCCTTGTTCCTGTGGTACCTGTTGAATAGCTCTCATGTCCATGAGTGCTGTAATTTATTTTTGAGCCTCTGTCCACTGATTTGGTGGCAGATTTGGCATTCCTTTTAGCCTTGGCAGGGTGTGAAAATGGAACCTGTAACCTTGAGATACAATGTTGAGAACCCATTTGTCTTTGGTAATGCAATGCCAGTTGTGATAGAAAGTGCCAGTTTTCCTCCTAAGGGGTGCTGCCAAGAGAGAGAGACGTTTGGCAGCTGCAGTGGAAAGTCATTGAGGTTGTTTTTTATAAGGTTGAGGCCTGTCTTCCCCTTCTTTCTGGCCTGGTGTACCCCACTGTCGAGGCCTGTAAGGACCTTTTGTCTGACCTCTACCTCTTGGACGTCTGTATCTGCCCCTTTGAGGTCTATCTGTGACTGGAAAGGACCAATTCTTTGTTGGCCAATTTCTGCTAAAACGAGGAGGCTGAACCTGTAAGAAATCTTTCACTGTTTGCATAGATTTTGCCTTATTCTCCATCTTCTTTAATACCTCCTCTGCCTTAACTCCAAACAGCACATCCCGCTGCAAAGGTGCATCCAATAATTTGACCTTAACATAATCTGGTAACGTATGTTCTTTTAACCAAGCATGCCTTCTAATGACAGAGCCTGTAACTGCTGCTCTACAGGAGGCCTCTAAGGAATCAAAACCACATTGCAAAGTATGTTTACCCACTTGTTCAGCTCCATGCAATAAATCCTGCATTTCTTTTAGGTATGGAGGATCTGAATCTGGAAGCATCTATTGTTTCAACTGAGACATCAAAAATTGCTGATATTTTAGCATATGAAACTGGCAATTCAAGGCTCTCATTGCTAAAGTAGCAGACGTATATACCTTCTTTCCCCATCTATCTAATGCTCTGGAATCTCTGTCAGAGGGAACTGGGTTTTTTGCTGATGAGGCCTTAATCCCTTTGGGTCCCTGAGAGACAGTTTCAGGGTCAGCAACAGGGCTTTTGCACAGAAATTTGTGAGAGTTAGGGACTCTGTAATATCTATCAGGTTTAACTGGGGCTGGGGCTGAGGGTAAGGAGTCAGGGTTTAAACTGGATTCAGTGTACACATCATCCACAATATCTAAAACTGGCGGGATAGCAAGGGGTCTGTGTTGAGGCAATAAAAGGAAGTCTCTGAGCCTTTTCTTGGATTCTGAGTAATCCTGGCCTTCCCAATGGAAATGTTCCCTCATGGTATGTAAGGTCTCTCCAAAGGAGTAATCCTCAGGCAGAAAGGCTGATGGAATTGATTTCTCAGCATCAGAATCCTCATAAGGAGGTAAAGAATATCCTAGGTCCGAGGAAGAGTCTGAGGAAATGGACACCGGTCAGAAGATTCATAGTCTGCATCCTGTCTGGGCCTTTTATCAGGAGGGGGGATGGGACCCTCTATCAGGGTGATTAGGTCCTCGGCCATTTTTAGCATTTGTTTCTTAGGCATGGAAGCCTGTACTGGAGAGAATTGTGCTTGTTTCTTTGCTTTTAAAGGGGGGGCTTAGACTTAGCAGAGGGTTTAATGGTTAACTGGGTAGGTCTGAAAACACCCTCTGTAGCTGTGGATTGTTCAGCTACTTCGGTTCCCTCTGTAGGGTTAGGATCGGTAAGCTGAAGCCCTAGTGCATCCAAATGCCCAGCCAGCTACACGTGGGAGTCGGAGGCGGTCTGTGGTTCTGTGGAAGCAGTCGTCAGGGGCTGCGTAGGCGCCTCGCTGAAAACTGGAGAACCGGCGACCGGCCTAGAAGAGTCCTCGTCATCAGTTTTGGGCCTCGGATGCCTCTCCTTGTCCTTGCGCTTTTTATGCACTGCGGTCATCGGGATTTCCGAAGGCATGGTGTAATTGAATTTTCTGCCAAAATAATGTTGGGCAAAATCAAACTGACGTTTAACAGTGCGCTTGTTAAACCTAGCACAAAACTGACAACCAGTGACGTCGTGGTCAGGGCCTAGGCATGGAATACAATAGGAGTGGAAATCCTTATGAGGTATTTGCTTCCCACAAGAAATACAGTTATTAACTTTTACTGACATCGGTCTGAGGCAAGAAAAAGTTTCCCCAACAGGGTACTTAGCTTTTTTAGAAGACTTCGGTTCAGGATTCGGAATGAAAATCTCAGGAGTCGGATGACCGGCAGTTGCGAACTGCTTCTGCTTCGAGCACCGTGCGGCAAGAAAGACTGAAGAAAATGGCGTCGGCTGCATCTTGTATACCCCGGTCACACTGACGTCAGGGATGAGGCGACAGCAACCGACGCTGGACCAAGACTTTGGAACTCTGGCCGACTGCGGGACCACCTGACGGCAGGATAACCCAAGTGTAATGACTACAGCAGTGTAACATGATGAACATCTGATGTTCCATGCCAGAGGTTAACTCCTCGCTGGTCAGATCCTACTAAAAGCCAATCACCCTAAACAACAATATCCCACCCCCATCCCCCATTAAGGAAGCAACCACAAAAAACTTCTCCAAAGCCAACTTCGTGTTTAAGACAGAAGTGGCAAGCTTCATGACACTCATACAGACGGAAAATAGAGGTATGACTGCTGAATCCTATACAAATGCACTGTATGAGTGCATGGATCTTGCCATCCCCACCAGAACCAAGACGCTTATCCTCCAGAAAAAGGAAGCCAATCTGGTGGTCCCCTGCCATAAACAAACTCTACAACAGAAGGACGAAGCTGTTGCAAAAAAGAGTAAAATCCCCTGATTGCAGGAACTCCCTGGTCAGTCTCAGTAACAAGCTGAGATCCTTCATAAAATCCTCCAAAGCTAGTTATGAAAATAAAATTGCCACTGATTCTAAAGACAACTACAAAACATTCTACAGCTATGTCAAGAATCACAATGGCAACACTCAAATCTGCTCTGAGCTACAGCACAATGGCACTAGATATACAGAACCAACTGATATTGCCAACATCCTGGAAGATAGGTTCAGTGCAATCTTCACCCCCCCCCAAAGGACCCCATCACTATACCAGAAGAATGTAAAGCCCCTGTAATCATGGCTGCACAAGTAAAGCCCGCACTCTCCAAAGCCAAGACCACAGCATCCATGGGACCTGACAACATCCCAGGCATCATAGCCTCACTTCAGGCTTTGTGCCTACTAAATGGTGCACAGCTATGGTTAATTCCACTCCACAAAGGGGGTGTCACCACGGACCCCGGGAACTGCTGCCCCATTAGCCTAATGGAGCCTGGTCTTCAAGGCCATGGAACCATCTTGGAGCTTATAAACAAGGACATAGGTAACCACCAAACTCTGGACCCCACTCAGTTTGGGTTTGTAAAAGGTAGGCCATGTCTCCTAAACTTGACTGCCTTCTTTGAAGTATTCATCAGAGCCATGGACGAGGGTAAGGTGGTGCACACAGCTTGCCAAGGCTTTTGATACCATCCCCCATTCTAGAATTATAGATAAACTCACTAGACTGGGCATAAATCCCTATGTCACAAGATGGGTGGCCAACTGGCTCACTGACAGAACCAACACAGTGAAAGTAGCCGACTCCAAATCCAACTTCAGACCAGTGACAAGTGTAGTACCACAGGGCTCAGTCCTGGGTCCTCTCCTGTTTGGCATCTACTTCTCAGAAGTCCAGGCTAATACAGCAGGTCTTTGGCTAATGAAGTTCACAGATGACTGCAAACTAGGTGCCATAACAGAATAGCCTAATGATGTAGACATTCTACAAAGGGGCCTCACTGAGACTGATGCTTGGTGTCAAAGTCATGGCCTCAAGCTCAATGCCAAGAAGTGCACTGTCATCCCCTTTGGGAAAAACACTGTACCCATGAACTACTACATAGGCGGTAGCCTACTAAACAGCGAAAGTGTTATAACAGACCTTGGGATACAGGTGGACAGTAGTCTCTCCTTTGATAATCACATCGCTACAGTGGTCAGGAAATCCTTCTACATAGCACAGCTCATCACAAAGGGGTTCACCTCCAGAAAAAAAGAAGTCATTGTTCCCCTCTACTCATCCCTCATCAGACCCATTATACAGTATAATGCCCCGTTTGGCATGTACCTTGCAAGAAATCTACAACAATTAGAAAGGCCACAGAAATATCTCACTAAGAGGATTACCAGCCTCAAACAGATGCCATAGGCAGACCATCTAAAAAAACTACAGTTCTACTCCATCGCTTATCGCCTACTCAGAGGCGACCTCTGCCTAACATGCAAAGCCATGTCAAACCCAGATCTGTTGGACATGCTACACTTAAAGAAACCCCCGATTCCTCTGAGCCACATGCTCTAGGGACCCTAACCTTGCCACCACAATAAGCAGAACATGCTGGAGGGATAGATTCCTGTCCAAGAAACTTCCCATGCTCTGGAACATACTACCGATTCATGTCAAGCAAAGCTCCTCATTAGCATTCTTTAAGAAAAATCTCGACAATTGGATGGGAAATAGGAAATTCACCCCGGGGATCACTTCTGTGGCTCTGCTAGACAGGGCCGCAGGGAAATAACTTTCTTAAGTGGCGAAAGCCAGGGAACTTTTTTCGCTAGGCTTATACAGATCCCAGGTCCGATAGCCTAGTACCTACCTATGAACCTATGAGCCACAGAGACCACAGCAGGATCAGCAGATAGACACCCAAAATGAAATTTGCTATTCTCTGGCACATTGTAAAAGTGGTCTGGCGTCTTAGGGGCCAGGGGCTGAGACTCTGGAGTTTGGGATACTGACATGAAAGCCCCAATAAAGCAGGTAAAACAGAAAGAACAGCCGGTGAAGGGGACTCCATTTGCAATAGGTCATAGCATCTCTTCTGCACATCACTAACCTGGGAACTAGCCCATTTGAAAAACTCCCTCATTTTGCAAATAGTTTCCCCATACAGTAATCTCTCCTATGGGAGAATCAGTACCATTAGACTCCACTTCTGGAGAAGTATACTCTAGAGCAGAAGGAATCTGTGTAAAGTAGGCTAAAGATTCATCATCTGAAGAAAATTCTTCCTCAGAAAAATCCTGTTCCCTAATTCTCTTTTGTGGTGAAGATGTCAAAGGCGGAGTGGGGACAGAGACACCAGAAGGAGGCTTAAGGGCTATAAGGGTATTAAATAAGTCTTGGGTAAAACTCTGCTATTCGCTTTATGGATCTCTGGGGGGGTGGAATGCTTGGCCTTTTGCTTCTTTTTAATGTGCACATCCACCTTATGAAAAGTGGAAGGGCCCAATGTTGGTCTATACTTCACAACTGTAGTCAGGACTTCCTCCCTAACTACTATTTGAGGGATCCCCCTAGGGCCTTCTGAAGTCATTAGTCTCAATTCCCCTGAACATCCAAAGCAGATGTCTGCAGAGCCTCCGAGGATGTGCCTGTCATTGGATCCATGGTGACCTCTAAACCAGTTTCAGCTGAAGAATCTGAATCAAGGACCAGATGGATCTCTGCGCATTCACTGACCATGAGAGAGACATCTGATGTAGGGTGCTTGGCCCTTTTCTTCACAATTAACTTGGCAAAAGACCCAGACATACCCTTCACAACATCTTTTACTAAGCATTTAAGAAGCTGGTTATCTAGATAAACAGCTAGTAAGGACAGCTAGCTACGTAAAGACTTAGGCACAAAGGCCTGGCAAATGGAACAAGTTTTATGGTCGTGGGTAGGTCCTAAGCAAAATAAGCACAGGTCATGACTATCTTTATGTGGAATCTGTCTCCGAAACTGGCATTTGCCTTTCTTGTATGACATGAAAATAACTCACAAACACAGTAGAAAATAAGAAGGAGAAACCCCCAAAGGAGCACTTATCTGAAATGGCTTGATACAGTAGCAAACAACTCGAGCAAGCAGACCAACAATCGAAGATGGCGTCCGGTCTGGCAGCAGAAAAGTTCTGAGGATGGTACGTGCAGATGTTGCATTTATATCCTACATATGTGGGGAGCATATGTGCGATGTCCCATCTAGTAAAAGGTTTTGGTATACTGGCTGGATATTGGGTTGCACTTGGCAGGCAATCCCCATGTTATGAAAAGAAGGACAACAATAGACATAAATTTTAAGTATGATGCAAGGCACAACAGATCATTAAACTCAGGACTTACAGAATTTAGACAATCCCAAGGATTTAATAAAATCCATGTAGACATAGTGTACAGCCTACACGGAATGTTACCATGTCCATGTACATGGTTCCCCCTCCGCAGTGTGCCAAGCATATTAATCAGGTTCCTATTAGATGACCAAAGATGCATTCTATCAAATGCGTCTTGATCGAACTTAAAACAACGAAAAGGCAAAATAGTGAAGTAACTTTTAAGCAAATTCTTTCCCAGGGAAAGAATTCGCTTGGCCGCTTCCATTACTTTGCCGTTTTCGGCACTGTAGTGCAATCTTAGAGTTGGTATATTTAAGTAGGGGGGCACAGCCCCCCTCATTGGGGCCCAGGTAGCAGCCGAACAGATATTGCCCAGGGGAAACTCTAGACCAGAATGCAGCTGAAGAAGCCATAGAACGGGTAGAGTGAGCATGCACCCCTTCTGGGGCTGATAATCCAAGTTCTCTATAAGCTTGCAAAATACAAAACGAAATCCATTTAGTGATAGTCACTTCTGAAACTTCTTCTTCTTCTTTTGGCTTTTTCCCGGTTAGGGGTCGCCACAGCGGATCACCTGTCTGCTCATGATTGGCAGTGGAGTTTTACAGTGTCGAGTTGCCAGCCCGGCGCCCAACCTTCCACAGAAGGCACACTTCTGAAACTGGTTTTCCCAAAAATGGTTTAGCAAAGGAAACAAAAAGCTGATCAGATTTATGGAAAGGTTTGGACCTATGCAAATAAAATCGTAACTGCCTGTACACATCAAGTAAATGAAGTTTATATTCCCCTTTATTTTGAAAATTAGGGAAGAATACAGGCAAATTAATCAACGGATTAATATTTGACTCTGAAGCAACTTTGGGTAGAAAGGACGGGTTAGTCCTGAGAGATACTCTATCCTTGGGAAACACTAGGTAAGGCGGTTTCATACACAGGGCTTGAAGTTCCAACACTGTTCCTGGCTGAAGTAATAGCCACCAGGAAGGCCGTTTTCCATGATAAAAATTTTAAGTCAATTGATGCTGCAGGTTCGAATGGGGGCACGACCAAAGCCTGAAGGACCAAAGTCAGATCCAACGGCAGAGAAGGATTCTTAATAGGAGACCTCAGCAGAAAAGTACCCTTTAAAAAGGTCTTGCAAATTCTGGCAGCAGCTAGGGAGCCTGAATTTTCCCCAGCATGAAAATGGGAAATAGCCGCCAGCTGTACTTTCACTATGGAAGCGCTAGCCCGTTGTTGGAAAATATGAAACAAAAAGTCTAACACCACTGGAACCGGAGCAGTAAAAGGATCCAGATTTCTCTCTGAAGCCCAAATGGAAAAACATTTCCACTTACTACTGTAGACTTTCCTGGTAGAGGACTTATGTGCCGCTATCAGGATGGATTTAACTGGGGAAGAGATACTGGGAGTCCTAGCAACTAATGGAACTGGAGTAACCAAGCTGTGAGCTTGAGGCTGTCCAGATCCGGGGGAGCAATTCCCGAGGGATGATGAATAAGATCCAGAATGGGATCCAAGATCCAGGGTGGAGCTAGGAGATGAGACCGTAGGCAAGGAAACCAAACTTGACGAGGCCAGAATGGTGCTATGAGGATAACTCTGCTCCCTAACCGATGAGCTTTCTGCAAAAACTTTGTCATGTGAGGAAGTGGGGGATATGCATAAAGAAGATCAGGTGGCCAAGCATGGACAAGAGCATCTCTGGGGGCTTCTCCCATCGGGGGAATTAGAGCGAAAAAAATCGCTGCACTTCACGTTGGACGGCGATGCAAAGAGATCGTAGCAAGGCTGACCCCACTTGAGGAATATCTGGTCCATTACATAAGGGTTCAGAGACCACTCATAAGGTGAAAGGATAGTCCTGCTCAATTTGTCTGCCAAGATGTTGGACAGACCCAGAATGAGCGTTGCTATCAGAAAATGGTTGGTGGAGATCTCCCATTCCCATACTCTCATGGCCTCTCGACAAAGTGCATAAGACCTGGTTCCCCCGGTTTGTTGATGTACCAGACCACTGATGCATCTGACTGGATAGCAATAGTTCCCAGAGGAAGAGAGGCATGAAGAGCCTGCAACGTTAAAAGGACCGCTCTCATCTCTAAAACATTTATATGCAGAACGGTCTAGCTCCGAGTCCACGTGCCTTGGACAGTCCTGCCCGAGCAGTACCCCCCCAAGTGGGAGGCATCCATGGTCACTGTGACTTGGGGTGGAGGCGCAACAAAAGGGCATCCTTCTTGCAATTCCTGGGCTTGAAGCCACCACATGAGAGACTTCTTGCACACTCTGCTTATAGGGATTGGAAAGTCTAGAGACTGATGAAGTAGAGACCACTGAACCTGTAACGTCCTCTGTAAAACTCTCATATGCAGACGAGCACAGGGAATGAGGTTTATATTAACTCCACTGGTGGTGCAGGGGATTGAAGGAGCACCAATACATGCAGAGCCAGGCTGTGAAGTCTGTCTGGAGTCAAAAATATCCTGGCGTGAAGAGTGTCTATTCTCGCTCCTATGAAATCTAGGATTTGAACAGGTTGGAGAGAAGATTTCTTGAAATTTATTGTGATCCCCAGCTGGGTAGATAACTGAAGGAAGAAATCACTAGCTAGTACCAGTTGATGCCTGGTGGAGGCAGTGAGAAGCCAGTCACCCAGGTACAAAAAGACCTGAATGCCCTGAAGCCTCAGATGGGCCGCTACAACTGCCATGACCTTGGTAAACACCCTGGGGGCTGTGGTGAGACCGAAGGGTAGGATCCTGAACTGGTAATGACCGGCTCCTAGCCAAAAGCGGAGGAACCTCCTGGATCGCCTGTCCATCCGAATATGGTAGTACGCATCCTTGTGGTCTATCGAGCACATCCAGTCTTCCTCCTGCAAAAAGGGCAGGATGGATTGTAGAGTGACCATCTGGAACTTTTCCTTGGCAACGAACAGGTTCATCGCGGATAGGTCAAGAATCAGCCTTAAGTCCCCCGTCTTTTTTGGCACCAAAAAGAACTGCCTGATCTGGACTGGTCCGGGGGGCACTGGCTGGACTGCTCTTTTTTCTAGCAGCTTTCTTATCTCCATAGCTGCCGCCTCCCTTTGAGCGGGTGGGACGTCCAGGAAGAGTCTTGTACAAGGTGGGTTGTTTATGAAGGGAATTGAATAACATCTGGATATTATTCGAAGCACCCAGCAATCTGTGTGATGGACTACCATTGGGCTAGGTGCCTCAAGAAACACCCCCCAGCAGCCTCCAGAGAGGAGCAGTCAGGCAACCCCTCAGAGCTGTGGCACAGGTCAATCGGAAAAAGGTTCCTGTGACCTGAAGTTTTTTGGTCCTCCTCTGCCTCTGGGCTGGTGTCCACCTTGTCCCCCTCTGCTTCTGGGGGAGAAGGAGTCCAGAGTATTCTGGGACTGCTGAGATTTCCGGAACCACAGCTTCTTTTGCCCCCACTGGTTCCTGGAGAAGAACCTTTGAGGGTTAGAGAAGTGGATCCCAACAGCTGACAGCGTTTTCCTGTCCTTCTCACTCTGGACAAGCGTATCTCGGATGGTCTTCCCGAACAGGGTTGAACCGTCAAAATGGGCATTAGCGAAGGACGCCTTGAAAGGTTCCAAAAAATCGCAAAGGCAGAGCCAGGCACGATGCCTCATGGCAATACTGGACCCGGCTGCCCTAGCGGCTCCCTCGGTGGCATGAGAGAGTAAATGCATGGATATATTTGACACAGATTTGAGTGTGGCCATACGCACTGAGAAAGTCCGTTTATCCTCGGCCGAAATGGACTCTGGGGGGACTCAGCGTACTCTTTGACAAGGTCATGCTGCAGTCTGATTACGTAGGCCATGTAAATCAGTGCCCTTATAGCAAAGGTAGCTGAAGCAAAAGTCTGCTTTCCAAGAAGATCCATCGCCCTGGACTCCCTTGTCCGGGGGATGGACCGAGGAACTTTCCTGGGTGAGTTACTTTTTGGAGGCCGCTGCCACCACCATGGCATCACTGGGGAACCCTTACTCCAAGTGGCTTTGTCTGCAGGAGGACTCAATACCTTATCGGGCCATTTAGGTATTGACTCCACAGTGTCTGGTTCCTTCCAGGCTCTGGTAGTGGTAAGGTCCACCAGAGGGTTGGCCGGGGGGGGACACCCAACAGGTAGATGGGCCTGTATCGAACGCCTCCAGAAATACTGACACGTCTGAGGTAGGCTTTTGGGCGGACCAACCCCCCCCTGAAGAATTTCCATAATGTCTCTGAAGGAGACATCTTCCGGGGGTGATCTGGGGGAACCTACCCCTTCCTCCAAGTCAGTATCTTCCATGAGGGATTCAGGGGAGTCCATGTGCCTCCTCTTGCATGGGCATTTGCGAGGGACCTCCTCTGGGGGACTCTCTGGGAAGGGCTCGCAAACTGTCTCATATTCCTCAAGGGGTACTGTCTGGGGCGTACCGGATACAGGCTGTCCCTAGGAGGATTGGATGATGGAAGACAAACCTCAGTTGCCAGGGAGCAGGGGGACTCCGAGGAAAGAGTGAGGGGTCTCGATCCTCCAGAGAGAACCCTCTCCACAACGTCAAAAGCCGAAGGGGAACTGGCTTCCTTCAAGCTGGTGGTGTGGGTAGCCGTACCCCTCGGATCTGACGAAGGTATCTGAGCAGAGGCTTGCACAGCCAAGACCAAGGGGACAGTATGCCCCGACCACAACGGGGCCGAAGACATGCTCATCCTCTCGGATCTGACGCCCAGATCTTGGCTCCAAGAGCTCGAGGGCATAGCTGGCGTCAAGGTAGGAGTACTATCGGCGCAGACTCCCTGACTCTGGGGCTCCTCGGATCTATAGACTCCGAAACTCAAGGGTGGATCAGAGAAGGAGCTATCAGGGCGAATGTTGGGGCCGAACTCTCCGCTGGGGGGCAGCAACAGTCCCATCTGCAACTGAGTCTGCAGAAACCTCCCCATCATCCAGTCCATATCGGCTTCAGAGAGGCTCCTAGTAGACCTCGAGGACGCCACCGACACTGGCCGGGAGGGCCGATGCGAGGACGACCTTGAAGGGGGTCAAGCCTCCTCCTCCAGCTCTGGGGAGAAATGTGGAGAACGGAGCCGAGGGGAAGACAGCACTGTAGTTTTCTGTGGAGACACTAACACCTTGGCAGGAGGGGCCGATGGATCCGAGTCGGCATGCCTCTTGCGACCCTTCTCTCGGTCTCTGTCTCTCTCTCTCTTTTTTCTCTCTCTTCCTTTTTCCTTATGTTTGTCTTTCTTGGCCGCTCTCTCCCTGTGAAGAGGTGGGAGTGGAAGTCCCGGACAGGGGAGGAGGGCCAGAAGGCTGAACAGCCACTGCCATGGCTGAAGAAGTAGATGGAGGAGCAGAAGTAGCAGCCGATTCTGCGGGTAAGCGACCTGCAAGAATCAGCTTGGTCCTGCGATCCCGCAAGGCCCGGAGGTTGAAAGCTGCACAAATTTTGCAGCCGGTCAATAAATGGGGGACCCCCAAACAGACTTACGCACAGAGTGTGGCCATCAGCCGGGGATAGCTTATGGCCACACTTTGTGCACTTAGAGAAAGTCGGTTTCTGACTTTCAGACATACCTGCTTAGACAGCTAAGACAGGGGCAGATACACACACACACACACACACACACACACACACACACACACACACATGCTCGCTAAGGGCGGGAAGGAGGGCCTACACCACTGGAGTTAAGCAACTCTTTAAACTACTTTTGGAAAAGTCAAAAACTATGCACCTAAAAAAAAAAGGGGGGAAGGAAAGTTATTCACTTAACACACACACACACACACACACACACACACACACACACACACACACACACACACACACACACACACCGAAAACATTAGTTTAGACCTAACTAACCTCTTGGAGCTCAGAAATCTCTTGCTGGCGAAGCCGCGGCAAACAAGATCTGAGGACTGGAAGGAGGTTGCAGGCTAATATGGGTAAGGGGGAGGAGCTTGCTGGATCTTTTGGCTTAGCTCGCTGCGCTGCTTGGATCCGTAACCCACAGGTTTATGATGATATGAAGTTACTACTTTCAGATTGGATGTTCAGTTTTGAGATATTTAGATGAATATGATTTTTTGTATAACAGTGTGGCTGTAGTAGCAGGTATATTTGAGTTCAAAATCCATGGGATATACAACCCCTCCCCTGACCTGTGTGGCTGATAACAAGCGTAAACCTATTAATGGAGATGGTCCTGTCAATATTTTTTAATTTTTGAAGGACAACTGTTTAAGCAAAGTTAAGGGGATAGCAATGGGGGCAGCTTATTGCCCCAGTTCTGCAAATTTAATTGGGAAAAATATTTGGGAAAAATATTATATTTTTTCATCCCCCTTTAGTTCAGTTTTGCTTTACCCGCTTTTTTTAGCATTCCTATAGTAATATGAGGGGTCTATATTAGATACGACAGTTATCTCTAACGAGGCAGCTCACATGAAAAAAAAAAAAAAAAACTCTGCAATTGTGGGGGCTGCACCCCCCACCCCCCCAAATATATTATTACTCCGATACGCAGCTATACAGTGAGGGAGTTTAACATAGGAGACAGTTTTAAAATAAGCAACGGACATCTCCGTTGCTTATTTTAAACCTGTCTCGCTATGTTAAACTCATTTAACATAGCGAAACACTAAAAAAGCAACGGAGATCTTGCTTTCTCCGTTGCTTTTTTTAAAACACTGTCTCGCTATGTTAAATGGGTTTAACATAGCGAGACAACTTTAAAATAAGCAACAGAGATCTCCGTTGCTTATTTTAAAGCTGTCTCGCTATGTTAAACCCATTTAACATAGCGAGACAGTTTAAATCGAGTTATACTAATGGAAAAAAGTCCGGGCGACCAGACCTTTTTCCATTAGTATAACTCGATTTACAACAGGCATGCTGGCCAATCAGCGTGCACGTTTTGGGGGGATCATGGTATAATAATAATTATTTATGTGTGTGGAGAGAATTTAGTAATCAACTGTCTATTACTTGCATTTATTCTTATGCTTTTTTATATTTAACTGTATTACATGGAAGCATTCTTGTAAATATTGTATATAGAGTGTGGTTATTAGTGATATTAGTTAATGCTTGATTTGTGAATATATGTTATTTTTGTTCTTACTTGTGTTTGAAAATAATATAACAATAAAGATTTATTATGGAAAAAAAAGGTGCTTTGTATGCAATATTTTTTGTAAATCTACTTTCTCTAACAGTTATCTTCATTTTGAGAGTCATCATCTTTATTACCAGAAGAAATCAGTGGTAAAAGGACAGTTGGTTAGATTGGCCAGGATGATTTCTGAGAATGACTCTTTTGATGAAGAATGTGGGGTCCTATTGAATATGTTTATCAAACGGGGGTACCCTTTGGAGTTTTTGAGACCCATTTTTGAAGAAGTAACCATTAAGAGAAAAAATGGGTTTTATGTGCCTTTGTTACATACTAATGTTATGATGGTCCAATATAGAGCTATTGAGGCTGGTGATCTGGGTTCCAATGTCCCACCTGATGTGGTGGAATCGCAGAAGGTTAACTGTAAGAAGTTTAATAAGTCTTTTGTTTGTACCTATTCCCTAGACAGTTCAAAAACTGTTCAAGCACTAAGAAGTAACTGGTTACTGATCTCAGTTAACCCACAAATGTGTAAAATACTGGGTGATGGACCAACAGTTGTTTATAGGAAGGACTCTAGTTTCAAACTGTTAGAGGGAATAAAACTAATTTTAGTAGATGTGGGTCTAATGGACTACAAGGTATACTTAAATGTGGGTGTTGTAATATTTGATTTTGTATTATGGTAAGTGGGCAGTTTGTCCTGAATGGACAAAAATTTTTTGTTAAGGGAAACTATAATTGCTACACTAAACGGGTGGTTTATGCTGCTTGCTGTTTACATTGTCCAGCTTATTATATAGGAAAAACTATTACACATGTTAGGGACAGGATCTATGAACATGAAAGGGACATTCTCAATAAGAAAGACACTAATACATTGTACAAGCATACTGTAAAACTTCCTGATTATAAATTTGGTTATTTTGTTATGGAAGAACTTAGAAGAGATGAAAGGGGATAATTGTAGAGAATCATTTGTTACTTAGGGAATTGAAATGGCAACTCAGGCTCAATTCCTATGTGGAGTCGGGGTTGAATGATGCTTGAAAAGATCACTGATGAAGGCTACTTGCTGAAACCAGTCTGGAATGTGATATAATAAAATAACTACAAATTTATTTTTGTCATTGTGGTGCTGGCCTCTTCATTTTTGGATCTACTAAGCTTGTTTGGCTGTTCGCATCATCCGTACTTGCTAGCTAACTTGTGGGAATGAAATGGGTGAGGTAGCCCATATTATAAGTAAATAACTGTGTGTTCAGATGTCACAGACTGTTAAAATCATTAGCAAGAATGTGAAAATACAGCACAACATAAAGGAAATAAATATAATAATAATAAAATTAAATTAAATAAATAATGTGGAATCTTGGTATGGACGTATGCTTGGAGTGTACTGTATGTTCAAAATTGCTGCAGCCAATTCATACATTCCATGCAGATGTCCTCTACAGTGACTGCTATTGGATTCTATCCCCGTGCCTGCCAAGCAAGGCATGATAGTTGTTTAATTTCTTTACTGTACACATACATGTCTCTCAAGTGTCTAGAGGTCATGTAATGTAATTAGTGGTGTGTAATCTGCCTGTCACAGGATTACCATCGGAATGATTACCTAAACTGCAAAGTACCTCTACATCAGCCCACAGTACACCTTGGTAGTTATATAGGTCCACCTGATGCAACAGTGTTCTGTGTAGTTGTATATCCACAGTTGTTACTGCTTGGCCCATACTGTCCCATTTGAATAACTTGAGAGGTATGTATGTGCTACAGCAGTTATAGGGGACTTGTACACAAAGAAAGGACAGACCCGTAGAGTACATAGTAGCACTGTTTCAAGTAAATAGCCTATAATGGTACTGGTGGACTGTTTTTCTCTCTCTCCCTACCCTTTATCTTCATTTATTTGTTATTGTTATCCATTGGTTATGGTTTGATATTCACATATGTTGGTAAATTAACTGTATTTTTGGGGCATGTGCATTATTATTGTTATGCATTATAATGGTCCCACATTAACATATTTTGTTGAATTACTTATTTTGTTGGCCTTATGCTGTAACTGTTACTGGGATGCTGTTAACATACGGACTGTTTTGTCATGTATTGTTGTGTTTCACATAATATGCAATGGTATGGTATTGGGTTATTATTCTGCTGCTTTGGCATGCTATTACTATGTTTTGTTCATAACTAACCTATACTTAATGCTTTACCTCCAACACCACAGCATGTCAGGGTAGGCCAGTTCCCGGTGATCCATCTACCTTGCCTCAACTGGCTGTGGCACTGGGTCCTAGCACATCTGGGACCCAGGCAGGTTGTGCCCCCTCCACTGCCCCTGCACCACCTATAGTGTTGAGTGGAACTGCCTCAGGGGTGGGGCCAGCCACCTCCTGGGTGCGGTGGCGGAGTGGCTGCAGTCGCCCAACAGGAACTGCCAGTCATGGTATGCAGGATCATTCATTGGACCTATGAATGTCACCTGCATCAAACTGAGGGCACACTGGCCAACCTGGTGGGGCAGGCTGACCCTGGCGCCCAGCCTCCAGCACAGCCACCTTAGGGGCAGTGAAGGAGCAGTGTCAACTGCCCATGGGTGGGGATGTCAGTCACACTGCTGCTGTCTAGAGGCACATGCGACTCCGATTCCACAACACCCTCCCCATCCAAGGTGTTTACCCCCCCTCATGTGTCACACACCACTCCTGTCTGCAGTCTTGTCTGTCTGCTATTGCATCCTCTCCTACCCAGCTTATCGCCTTACATGTACCTATGTCCCTTTCCCAACATTCCACTATCTTCTTAAAAAAAAATGGGCATCTGTCCCACAAAAAAGTATCACCCCATACATAGCTCTCCATTTCACAATCATGTTCACTGGACACAACTAATGTGGTCCAACTGGCAAGAAAACACATTTATGTTGTCCTCACCCCTCTCTTTGGGGTTTAAGAGCCCAAATTCATCTACAAAATCTGTCAAAATGCACAGCTGTTGCTGTACAAGAAATGGATATCTATGGTCCTTTCCTACTGTTGTCCTGCACATCCCTACCTGCCTTTCACATTGTTTTTAACCCCTGCTTGCCCCATTTGACCACTTTCCTAGCACCCCCTTTTTCTTTTCTTTATATATTTTTAGCACGGGTTTGCATGGATTTGTGCAGAGTGGCACAGCATGCCACTTTGCTTGGCTCAGCTTAAATGAGATTTAAAGAGCTTTAATGTCTATCTGCGTCAATTACACCGTAAATCACATGACATATTAGTGGGAGTTTGGCTATAGGGGGCTCACTACATTAGACTGCAGTGAAGGGTGTAGGAACATACAGCAGAATTTGTCATGGCACACAGGGACATACCCCAGTACTGTTAATATTTTGGTGATAACCACACATGTAGCGTGTTGCCAGACTGTGGGGTATGACGTGAGAGGGAGCAGTGGGTAGTGCAGGCCATTATAGGTGTACTGGATCTGTACATAGTGGATGTCTATGTATCTGGTCCTGTAATGAGTTCCCCTCTTGTTGTCTTTCAGGAACCATGTACCGCAGCAGACACATACACCCTTCTCAGCAGAGAATGACATTATACTGGATGGATTGAGACACCACCGTCAGATCTTGCTGTCCAGGGATAGGTACAATTGGGAACAGTGGGCGGCACTGTGGGCAGACCTTGTGTGGGCAATCAGACTGGCCAAATGGACAGGACCTATGAGCAGGTCTGACATCAGGCCACAGATATGGTGCATGCTGTACGACGAAGGGCAGCTGCTGTTGCCATGGATCATGTTGTCACCAGTGGACAGCATCCGACAAAACAACCACTCTCACAGAAGAATTCCTGGCAAATCTGGGAACAACCAACAGCTCCTAGGCATCCATCACACCATACATTGTGGAGGTGGGTACCACAGTGCCCACATGAGAGGAGTGTCCAGGTAAGCTTACTGTGTTCAGCAGTGTAATACTGTATCAGTCATTGTGGCAGGCTGTAATACCAGTACATGGGTGTTGGGTCTATCTGCATTGGGAGGGTTGGGTTTTATGCTCCGTTGTGCACACATGTTCAGAATATCAGCAATATAGCCATAATCACAGTAGCTACTGTACATGTGGACATATGCACAAATTACCTTGTAATGTTGCAACAGTTGGTGGTGCTGACAACACCTCTCCCTCATCTTTTCATAGGTCCATCAGGTGTGGCCCAAGTCCATGGTCCTGTACCTGGTAAATGTGACACTGTTGTTTTAAGGATCATATATACCCAACGAAAGTTAAGGGCTGCCATTTTGCTCTATGTACAACTGCTGTGCTTAACCAGAGTATAATATTTGCATGTTCCATTCTGGAACAGTTAACTAGAGTGCATAGACTGGATAATCACAGGTGCGTAATTGTACAAACATTAACACATTTGCACTTATTGTTATGAGCGACTACGCAGTCCGCTATACATGAGGCAAGTACTCCAAGATGCCTGTTGGGAGATGGTACATACCTGATGCAGTGATACTACTACTGGCTTATCATTCTCAATATAGGTGTACTGGGTTTTATGTTTAGTTTTATCACATATACGGTCATATTGCATACCTTACAGGCGTACTGTATTGGCGACGTTAACTGGATGTAGCTGAAGTGCATGTTATAACGGGCCTGACTTGTGTGTGTATGTTGTTATGAGTTTGTCTGTTGTGCATGGGAGCAGAGATGTGAAGACATTGCACTTGTAATGCAGTTGTGGATCTTCATCTGTATGAGTCTGTGTGGATTACCATACATAATAGTGCAGGTAGTAATGTACTGCTGTTGCTTTGCTTCTCACAGATGACCGGAGGGTTTGGAGTCTGTCCCTCTCACAACCTAGTGTCAGTGTCTCATCGGATGCTGATGATGAGGCACAGGCAAGGTTGTCGATGGCTGAATCTGTCTCAGAGATTTGACATCCCTCTTCTGCCCCCATTGTCACTGCACACAGTCAGTATAGCCACACATACCCAGTCCCCAGAGGACACAGATATTAGACAATGGGTGGCGACATTGAACAGGGCAGTGCGACAACTATGGCATCAGTGAGTGTAGACAATGGCCATAGCCAGAGAGATGGCGAGGTCTTACACAGGCGGATTTACAGGGGTGCTCATAGGAGGACTGCTGTCCATCCACCACCTGTTGCAGGTGTTACATCATGGGTCACTCGGCACACATTTCAGTCTGTCATGGAGGCACAGGCACATTCTGAATGCAACACCATATGGGTGCTTAGGGTTATGGATGCAGCACAGTCTGGCATCCCTGACTGCCTCCATCACATTGGGGACACTCTGGATCAATTCACTGCTGCTGTGGATAGACGGTGGGGCTGAGACAGTATCTGTCTTTGACCACACAATGTCTGTGCTGGAACATCTTGTTGGAGTTGGGCGTCAGACACATGAACAAAGGTTAGCAACACCATCTGCTGGGAGTCCACGTGGCCATGCACAGTCACGCTCCCATAGTGGCAGTACCTACAGTGCTACAAAGGGAAATGTGCTGTCCACACCATGACGTGGCAGGCCATGGGCATGTGGTCCTGGGCTGTCCCATGGGGGAAATAGCCCCAACATTTTGCAGTCACTGTCAGGTACTAGCACCGCATCTGACCTTTGGCATGGTGGTGCCAGTGCTATGCCTGGCAGAGCCAGTTCACGTGTTAGTGGCCTGAGACAGTGAGCTGTCCCACTCTACCATATATGGTCCACAGCTGTTCAACATACACATGTGTAGGGCTAGCACTGGGCTTGACTGTGTACATGCACACATTCAAACACCACTGTTGCATGCAGGTCACCAACAGACACATACGGCACCATCTAACCCGCACCCCTTCCTGACTCACACACATGCTGTCATCTGTTTGGCACAGCCTAGGCCTCTGGCAACCCTACACCACACTCTATGCATGTGATGATACCTGTGCCACATCCTTGCCATCCGTGCCTTCAATGCAGGGAAATGCAAATATGTGCCTGATGCACAGGGTGATTATATTACTTTAATACATTTGTGTAGTGCAATATTTTTCTGATATGGCACTTGTTGTGAGCCACTGCAGGTATTTTCTGCTGTGTCATGACTACACATCAAACTTTGTGTATCTTTGTTGCATGATGTCAGACTGGCAGCAGTATTACAGAATGACAGGTGTGTCACAAACCTGTGTGTGTGTCCATTCCAGGTGTCTGAGGGATAAAACAAAGGACACATGGTGGCAATACAGCAGCATAGGGTGGCATGGCAGCACAGCAGAAATATGATATCAGGAAGGTAAGGCAGTATACATGTATGGCTCCCTAGGTGCATATGTGTATAACAGTATCTCAGGGACAATGGGGGCAGACAGCGTAATCATGCATTCATACTTTGTGAAAAGGTCTGCTACCCTCAATACATGTCACCTGTACAACGTAAAAGTCTAGAAGGTGGCGGACATCAGTTATGCTTATGTGGATGAGGGCAATTTAGAGGCCAGCAGCTAGTCACATGCCCATAAAATGCATAGCCCATATGGGCATGTCCGTAGTGCTGTAAGGGAATATATTTACACACACACACGCACATGCACACACACACACACACACACACACACACACACACACACACACACTTGGATGATGTGAGATTAGAACCCCTACCTATCTACTATTACACACTACAGCTCACAGTACTTATCACATGCACCCATTCACTCTGGTTTGTCCAGCTTTCTTGCAGTAACAGATTGAGGGGTTATGAAAGTCTGTGGGAATGCCCCCATACCACTACCTGAAATGCAAAAGATGTGGCTACTGCTAGATTCAAACCATCAACACCATCATCCTTGCTAATGTCCCTAGTCTACTGATCCACACAGGCTGCCAGACAAGGATGTGTCATTCATCCCACAATCAACAGAATACAGACATACATTGTCACCCCTGAGTTACGTGAGACATAGAACGTTTGGCCAAGTTCCATCTCACAGCCTTGGAATTGGGTGGTCTGCTGATATATCATTGTAGATATATGCTACAGCAGTTGTATGGGTACACTGATGAGTTGGGGGTGGGGGGCGACCAGCCCATGCTCGGCTGACATACACAGTTGTGTGACTGTTCTGTGACCCCATTGTTTGGCACCTCCCTTGAATAATGTAGTGGGGTTTCCAGCCATGTGGTCTAGTGAATATTATGGGGCACATACTATTGGACAGACTACCTGTTGTCCCAAGTGGCTGTTAGAACTCTGCATGTAGCCAGTATCCTATTATATTCCCTTGTATACATGCGGCAGGTCCATACATATGCCACCATCTTCTAATACCCCTTACAAGTGATGATTAGCTGTGTGATTTACCTTACGAATGCAGCCATTGACAGACCTGTAGTTCGGGGCTGACTCTGTCTGATGCATGCAGTCCACCGCCAATACATGGTAAGGTACAGGTTGTGTGGACTGGCACCATATTTACTAATATGTATGTGAGCTGGGGTAAGGTGTCAGTCCCTAGGGCTCTAGGTTGTCAGTGCATGTTGCTAAGGGTTGTCTCTTGGCCAAGGCCAGGGCATACTGGGCACCCCTACGTCTGCCTACCGGGACAACCTTAGGGTTTCCCCCTTCTGAGCCCCCTGTGGGTGTGGGTGTGGTGACCTAGGCACTGGTAGGGGGCTGTGTATCCATTCCCTTTGCTGATCCTGCTGCAGCTGTTTCTGCAGGATCATATTATGTAGCATGGTACACACTGTGAACATTTGTGCAGATGTGGCTGGAGAGTACTGCAGGGCTCCACTGGATATATTGAGCCACTGGAACCATGACTTCAGCAGCCAGCCCAAACACACTCTATGATGTTCCTAGTTTGTGCATGTGCCTCATTATGGCGTCCTTCCATGGGTGTGTGCGCATTTCTGATGGGTGTCATCATCCACGGTTCCATTGCATAGCCATCATCCCCCAGTAAATGGACATGTGGGATTGTTCCTCCCTTGCAAACATATGGTGCAGCTGTGATGCATGTTAGATATGGGAGTAGTGATAACTGCCAGGGCTGCCAGCACACACATTCATGATTATGCCCTGGGCATTGCACATGACCTGGCAGTTGATGAGATGGTACCCCTTGCGGCTGATGTAGATTCTACCCTCCTCACCGGGTGGTGCCTTGATCTGTACATGAGTGCAATCTATAGCACCCATTATCTCAGGGTAGTGTGCTACACAGTAGAAGTATAGCATGCTGCTCGCCCTCACCTCAGGGGGGAAAATAAATGTGCTCACTGGCATGTGGTAGCATGGCATCCAAGAAATAGTAGTGTACCCTGGATGCTAATGCCTGTGAGATCCCCATCATGTCCCCAGTTGGTCTTTGGAATGTACCCGTAGCTAGGATCCTAAGATATACACATACCATTGTTTTCACTTTGATGGGTACTCCTCTGTTGGCTCTGGGTCTGAGTTGAGATCAGCAGAGCTCAGCAAGTTCTTGTAGTATATGTCTGTCCACCCTGTAGCACTCCACAATCTCCAGCTCATGTAGCCCCTGGAAGGTTACCCTGGGCCTGAACACTCTTCTCCTTCTCAGTCTAGGCCTATGGTCAGCAGCAGCACTGACCTCAGCATGTAGCACATACATATGCAGCAGACCTGCAGCAGCCCCTAGCATTTCTTCAGTTACAGGTCCCTAGTCTGTACTCTGCTGGTGCAGAGTTTTTTCTTTCGGCTTTTCCTGGTAAGGGGTTGCCACAGCGGAACTCCGGTCTGCTAATGACTGGCAGTAGATTTTTACGGTGCAGAGGTGCCAGCTCAACAGAGTATGGGGGTGAAATCAGATTGTTGGGTTTCTGCAACCTTTACAGTGCTCTGCTGTAGGTGCAGGATTTGCGATTGGCTATCTATGATGCATTCTACCTACCAAGTACATCATTAAGGACTGTTAATGGCCCTAGTTCAAGTGGAACAGGGGTCATCAGTAATTAAGACATCATTGCCTTTCTCAGCCAATTTTCTTTTTTTTTTTTACAGCCTTCCTCGCTTAGCACTGTGGTGCGCAAACACATGTCGAGAAAGTAAACAATGCTCAGCAGCCATTGTACACACCCTCATGAAAGGTCATGCTCAGCATGGTGGTGCGCCACACAAACCTATTGAAACACGTGCCCAAAAAGTAAACAAAGCTTAGCAGACAATGTACACACCCGCAAACAGGTGCCACTGTGTTCCAATGAGCTTAAAAGAATGCAGACACACCCCTTTTTGATGTCAGCTACCTCTTATGTGGACACCAACATGGTTCTCTGCCTACACGGATGGGATCTGTAGACATGGATACCCATTTGTGCTATTCAGTAACCCCGGCTCATCTGCACAGAGATCCATGCCCACAACCTGGGGACTACACGGTTCCAGGCCCTGCCTCATTAGCAACCACAGCAGCCTACCATTGTACATACACTGCATGCAAGGTCCTATAATACATTACTGTCCCATACTACTAATTTTCATTTTTACACTTTTAAATTTTTTTTCCTTAACAGCATATTTGCTCACTGTGGTGCACAGCACAAACATAACCTGATTATTAAAAAAAATATTTTAAATTATTTTTCATTAGGTTTTGGACACACAGTGGATAGTTTTGCACATATCTGTGTCTGCTATGCTATTTCTGTCCTTCTTACTGCACTTTTACAGCCCCCGTTCTCTGTTTCACATCCTATACATGGAACTTTTCTGTGTACACTTGGACACTAACATGGGGTCTGCAAGACTGCCTATCTGCTTGCTGGATTGCTCTACTACCCTCATTTGCATGGAATTCACCTGCTTATGAGGTGATGTGCATGCCATGGACACTTCTGTGTTGGCGCGCTCATGCATGCCCCTCAGCTCTGTTTACTGGATCGCAAACCTGCTTACTTTCATGTAAGCAGTGTGCCACTATGCCTACATGGAAAATAAGTCCATGTAGGCTTTAATAAATCCCCCCCAGTATCTTTCAGTAACCAGCAGAACAATACAAAACAAATGAGGGCACAATAGAATCAGACAATAACTGCCCTGAATAATCATAAAATAAAGAATGTAAAAAAAGTCTGAGAAAGAATTCAGTGCAATGCCTTTACAAATGAACTTTACGTTTGCAATGCAAATGGAAACGGTAGAAACACTGGAAGATTACTTATGCAAAAAAAGTCATAATAGGTGCCAATACAAGTACAGATGTAGGCTAAAAGAACAGAATACTGTTAACAATAAAAAACATGCATCCATAAGCTTAAAATAATCTCACATTCTTGTGTTTAGGCATAATTAGACTTTTACATAAACAGATGCTAACATAAGCAAAGCTAGAAATCCAGAAATGTATTAGGTAACATCAGCCAAAACATATATCCAAATTGCTTTAAGGAAATAAAAGTTTGCCTTGTAAAGTAATGTTATAAACAAAGGCAGAACATACTGAGAAAGGAAATACAAAATCTAACTTGTGATCAGAACCCCGTAACTGCTTATATTGACATCTAGAAGAGAATGTGGCTGGTTAAGCCTTCTGCAAAGATATCTTACAGATATCTCTTGGTTCTTTTCTTAAATTTTGCTGCGGTCTTATAAGTTTTCCAGCTAGCTTTTGGACAAGTGTTAGCTTATAAGAACCATTGGTAGTCTGTGGCAGAGAAATAAACTGCTGCTGTGTTCTGAAAGTAAACATTAGTTTCTGAGTTCCTAGCAAATTTTCTATTGGTTTATTTTGTTTTCCTTGATGGAATAACCAGCGGTGGGTGCTACTCGGCGCAGAGCCTCAAAATGCTATACTAGATAGACATAGGCTCTTCCACTAAACATTGTCTACAAACAAACCTAGACATTCTCACACTCACTGTAAGACTGCAGCTTTCCCCCACATTATCTACTAATTAGATTCAAGACCAGTACTATCTTATAAAACTGGGAACTATTCTTACATATTTTATGTTTATTCTTTCCCCCTTACACTACAACACAAGATATTTTTAAATAAATTCTTAAGCCCTATTACCATATTATCACTTTGACATCACTGTCATCATCAACCCCCCCCCCATTTCTTATTTTTCAAAATGGGGTTGGGGTGTCGTGCTAACTGCTGCCATCTCTCTCGATTCAATGCTACACTTCTGCCTTATTTGACACTCATGCCTGGGTGTTGCAGATCTCCTCTCACACAATCTTTGCTGGATGCCATTTCCTCTTACCTTCTTTCTGTCTGTCCCAAATCTTCTTCACTAGATAGTCTTCTGCTTTTTTACACATGTGCCCAAACCACCACAATCTGTTCTCTTTTATCTTTTCTGCAAATGGAGCTACTTAAGCTTCTGCTCTTATGTCCTCATTTCTTCATCTGTCCAACAGTGTGCATCCTTCCACCCATCTCAGGCACCTCATTTCCATCGCATCTGGCCTCCTCATCTGCTCTGCCTTTACTGCCCAGGCTTCTGTATCACACAGTAGTACTGGTCACACTACTTCTTTGTACACCTTACTTTTCAGTTTCTTTAGCATTCTTCTGTCATACACTACATCTGACACGCTATGCCAGTTGGCTGTAGCCCCTCTGATTCTAGCTTTGACCTTTTCATGCAGATTTCCCTTCTCCTCAGCCACCCCTCCCAAATACCTGAAGCTGTTAACCTGTTCCATTGTCTTCCCTTCTACCTCAATTCTTTTCTTCTGATTTCCCCAATTTGCTGCCATTACCACTGACTTATCTATACTTAGCTTCATCTCATGTTCCTTCAGATTTGCATTAATTCCATTCCCTATCCTCTGCTGAAGTTCTTGATCAGAGTCTGCCTGCAATGCCATATCATCTGCATACAGCAACTTTGTTGATCTGCCCCCTCCAACCTGTTTGGTAATGTAGTCTATCATCAGTATGAACAGCAGTAGGCTCAGAATTGAACCCTGATGTACACCCACTCCCAATGGGAACCTCTCTGTGAGACCAGACACTATTCATACTTGAGTCACTGGGTCCTTGTGCATAGCCTGCACTAATTCTACCAATGTTTCTGGGAATTCAAACCACCACATTTCTGTCCAAATCAGCTTTCTTGGGACCTTGTCATATGCTTTCTCCAAGTCTAGGAATGCCAGCTGGATTCTTTCCTCATCTCTTGCTTCTTCTCAACTATCTGTCTCACTGCAAATATTGGGTCAGTTGTGCTGCATCCTGATCTGAATCTGAACTGCTCACCTCCCATCTTACCTTTTACTACACTGTGTGCCTGTTTATTAATTACAGTTTCCAAAACTTTCATGCAATGTGACAGGAGTTTGATACCTCTGTACTGCCCAGAGTTGTGTACATCCCCTTTGTTCTTCTACACTGGCATGAGTATGCTTATTCTCCAGTCATCTGGGATATGCCTTTCTCTCCATGCAATGCTATATGAGTACCCTCAGGAGCCATTTATTCCCTATCTCAACCAGCATCTTTATATCAGCTGTGACCTCATCTGAGCCTGCTGCTTACCCTGACTTCATTTTCCTTAGTACTATTCTTACTTCTTGTAGGGTGGGCTTCTCTTCTTCTTTCACTGTAGGTTGGGTCTAAGGCAGTACAGCTTATGTGGGGTTTTCTTCATTCAGAAGCTGTTGGAAGTACTCCTTCCATCTGCCGTTGATGTCCTGCGGGCTGCTGATCAGGTTGTTGCTGGCATCCCTTATGAATGGTGTCTGACTATCTTCTGTATCTTCCTGTTTTTGCCTCACAACCTTTTTATTTGTTCCATCTACTGAGTCACTTTCCAGAAGCTGGTAGATTGTCTCCAATGCACTATTCTTTGCTATTGCAGCTCCTTTCTTAGTTTCTTTGTTAGCCAACAATATTCCTTCCTAACCTAGCCCATCTTTTCTATCACCCATTTTTCCTGCACTCCTTCTTCCTTTTGATGACCTCTTGGACTTCTGCATTCCACCAGCAGCTTCCTTATGTACCTTATTTCCATACCTGGCTTGGCTACATATCATTTCTGTAGTCCTCACACATGCTGTTTTGAGGCATTGCCATTCTTCTTCAAGCCCGGCTACTCTTCCTCTTATTGCGGTGCTAGAGTTCTGAGTAATTCCTTGAACTGTTGTACTTTCTCTCCAATCAACTTCCAGGTCTTCAGCCTGGTCTCTATTGACCTCAGAGTATTTTCTGAGCACGGCTTGCACCTGATTTTGGAAACCAGTGGTTTATGCAGTGGGCTGACTGTTTCACTGGGAATGACTTTACAATCACTGATTCTACCTCGGTTTCCTTTCCTTACCAGGAGGAAGTCTACCGGAGTTGCATTTTGGCCACTCTTGTACGTGACCTTGTGATTGTCTCTTTTTAATATAATAATAATAATAATAATATTACTTAGCAGTTATTACAATATAAATGTGACACACCTCTTAATAAATTACTACATTCTTGGACTAAAGCAGATCATCAGCCAGCTTGTCCACCATCAGCTGCCAGCCTCACAGCACTTGGTATACTAAGGAAGTGTAAAAGTGCCTGATGCTCACAGACAATGAGTTACTGCTTAGATCATCACTATCTATATGTGAGAGATGAAGTATTTAGCCAGAATGGAAGCCTCCCTTTCAGTCCAATGTTAACTGTGGTGGAGTATCCTTATTTGTTAGGGACCATATCACTTCTAGTCAGATCCCTAGAGACCAAAATACTGAACAGAACTGACTGAGATTCAAATCGCACTAAACCAGACCAACTGTCAGGTCATAACATATTACAGGAACCCCTTTATTCACCCAGAAAACCATGCTAGGTTCTTAAATTCAGTGGATGAAATCCAAATCAACGTTTTCTTTATCCTAGGAGACTGCACCTACTAAACAATAAATTGTGATGCCTATACCTTAACTGTAAGTTACACCCAAAAATTCCTTGATTTCATAAACAAAAGCTTCCTGGACCAAACCGTCAACCCATTAGAGGACATAATATTCTTGTCCTGGTGCTTACCAAAAATGGGATCAATATTAACTATCCCCCTGGTTAACGTTTTCCTTCAAAAACTCCAAACAATTAGATGCAAACATCACAGAGTTAAGGGACTTCAAATATACAAGTCTTCTACAATTCTATGATGAAGTCTCAAATTTTAAATTTAACTGTAAAACCCAAAATACTGACAATAGCAAAGAGTTATGCAAACACGCTCTGTTCATCTTTTTATTCTTCTTCTTCTCTTCTGGGGTAATTTATTCTCTGACTGGTGTAGCTAAGATTCAATGCACACAATGTCCAGCTTCACTGACTTACACTTCTATGCATATTCTGTGATATTCTGAATCATGGTATATCGTCTAAACTGCTCAATGACTTTGAGGATTATTGGCTCTTAAAAGGATAACAGGAGTGTTGGATAAATTAAAAAAGGTCATATGAATGCATGGAATTTTGACTTCTGTAGGCTTTACTGCACGTGGTAAAAAGAGACAGAAGGAGACAGCAAAAGTCAAGTTTTCTCCCAAAGCAATTACTATTACTGCTACTATTAAAAACCCTAATGTATAATTATATATTAGAATGAGAAGGTTTTCAACATTCTAACATGGTTGGCGTGACTGAGAATGTCTAGTAATTTCTACTTACTGCTAGCTTATCATGCAGAAATTTAGTGTAGCACTTCAAAGGCAATGACATCTATGCTGCTTTTTCTTTGTTACTGTATTTTGTTTGTGGTGTGCAGATTGGTTGAGTTTAGCAGCACACATATTGCTCCTTAACTAACCTAATGACTGTTGAGCCTTCTTCTTTGGGTCATGATCCATGTCTTCCACCTTTTGTTTAGAGGAAGTGAAGGAAGAGAACTGCTTTCGAACTAGGTATGGTACAAGTTCTCCTCGGATTGAGGTGATAGACCTATAAAAAGAAAGAGAGAGAGAGAAAAAACAAGTCATTTTCCTAATGTATGGCTTTTTTTGGAGTGGTAGTATGTTTGTAAAACATTTTTGTCCTGAGTTGCATCTTTAAAAAATTAAACACACAAAAAATGTCATATGGCTGCATGAAACTCCATTTAAAGTTGCCTGTAGAAAGCACAGCTGTGCAGGGTACTTGCCACAACAGCAGATCTCAGAGAAGATGGCAGCTTAACACTAAATCATAACATTTTGATTTAACCCTTCTCTGTTCCCTGAGCTCTCATTCTTTGCAGGACCATGCCTTTAGCCCACCATGCTCTTTGTTCTTCCTTCTCTTTTGTGTTTTAAGCCTACGAGCTCTGCGTGGAAATGAGTTTCTGGTACACAAGGATCAAGCTTTATGCCCAGTACTATTGCAACCAAATAACATAACAATGAGACTTACACTGCAGTATCACAACATAATAGTAATTATGAACAAGATCCCAAACAGTGGGAGGAGGGAAGGAAGGTTTACAGTTGTAGTAACCTTTCCTCAAAGGTCTACTGTTATGGAAAATTCCTTTGATGAGATGTGGAGACACTTGCCCAAGTGGCACTTTTTAATATATATTTTCTAACATATTATTTTCTAATATATATTCTACAGAAACATTTCTAAAAATATCTGAAGTTGCTATGACCTTAGTGTATTCTAAAAGTGGATTGTAAAGGTTTTTGTTTTGCCACAGCAAAAGGCAACATAGATGGACATTGTACCCAGTTGTCATTTGTTATTTTGCGCCAGGCGTTTGGATACAAAGATAAGCGACCCCCGACTGCCTCCAGAGCAGGAGAGTCGGGCTTCCTTTCAGGAGCGCTGAAAGGCCTTCCCAAAGAACTGGTCTCTGTCACCCTGGTTTTACAGAGCCCTCTGCCACGAGGGCAGCGTCTTCCATTGCTGCCCCCCTCCTCTGCTCCTGGAGGGGGGTTCACCACTTGTGTCCAGAAAGGCTCCTTGGGCTTTTTGGAACTACATCTTTGCTCCTTTTTGACCCTTGGGGTAGGGTCTAGTAGGGGTGGAAAAACGGACTCAGACGGCAGACAGAGTCTTTCCTTCCTGCTCACACCTGGTCAAAGTATCCTTAACTTTGGGCCCGAAAAGGGACGAGCCATCAAAAGGGGTGTTGACAAAGGATGAATTAAAGGGCTCCACAAAGGAACACAAGCGCATCCAGGAATGTCTCCTGAGAGCAATTCCTGTACCCGCTGCCCTACTCGTTCCATCAGCTGCATATGAAATGAGGCGCATGGACGAGTTCACTATGGAATTGAGGGTAGCTAGCTAGGAGGTGACTTTGTCTGAGGCTCCTGCAGCTACTATACCCTGAAGAGTATCTCCAAGCTCTATTAGGAGGTCTCTTTGCAGTCTTGTAAAATGTGTGAGATAGTTCAGTGAATGCATGGCAAAAGTCGCTGAATTGTACATGCACTTCCCGTATCTATCCATGATTAGAGTCTCTGTTTGGAGGATGGATAGAGGAAGAAGTCTCTGACATTTCCTTTTTGGTGGCTGCCACCACCACCATGGCATCAACTTGCACTCCTTTGGTGAGAAAGGACTTATCCTGAGGGGCAGAAATAAATTTATTGGGTCTCCTAGGGACAGGCTCCATGGTGTCTGGAGACTCCCACATCCTTCGTGAGACCAGCTCCATGAGCTCACTGAAGGGCGGAGACACCCAAGAGGTGGAGGGTTGAGACCTGAAAGCCTTCAGGAGAACCAACTCATCTTCAGTAGGGTTGGTGGACTCCCAGCCACCCCTCTGCCTAAGGATTTCTAATATCTCAGCAAATGAGATATCTTCAGAGGGGAACCCTTCTGATTCATATAAGTCGGTATTGGATGTGAGAGACATCTGTGGGGAGTCTAGGTGCTTGGGAACCTCATTAGTGGGAACTTCTGGTGAGGTCTCTGAAGAGCACGGGTCACCCAGTGGGGCTTCCTGAGGCTCAGGGTCTCTATGCTTTGAAAGGATCTGTGAGGCAGAA